>NC_057811.1:229590353-229905555 GCF_018294505.1 Triticum aestivum | reverse complement strand
AGGATAGGCATGTCGTCATGTAGGAGATCTAGCACCAAACAAGAAAACACACTAGGAGTAGAGGTTAAGTCATTAGAAATCAAAGTGGCCTCACGTGCCGTGTCAACTACCTCACTCACTAAGTGTTGTGGCTCACTCACTCCCGGTATGATGCTCTCACTCATATGGTTGGTGGAGTCACTCAAATGGCTCCCAACCTCACATAGGATGTGTGGCATGCTCTCAAGTGTGGGGCTAGTGGTGGTCACACTCATCCTCTCATAGGAAATGCACTCAATGTCATATATGGTGGAGTCACTCATATCACTCATGGGTTGGTGGCTCTCCTCACATGGCAATGGGGACATCTCGTCAAATGTGGGTGTTGGAGAGGTGTAGGTGCAAACGTCTCCATGCTCAATCATGTCGTAGTCGTAGCCGTGGATGAAGGCCGAAGATGTCACATCATCAATCTCCTCCAAGACCAAAGATAAGGTCTCATGTGCGCTCGCGTAGCTTGACTCGGAGTATGAGTCCAATATGGGCGCCGTCTTCGTGTTGTTGAAGAGGTTCGTGCTCGTCGCCCTGGTCAAAGGGAATGGCCCTTGCTCGACCTTCTTGTCACCGTCTTTTGTTGGAGGCCCATATGATGTGGTACCTCGTAGCTCGTCTCCATGACCGAAGGGAATTTCCCATGCTCGGCCATCTTCCTTGAGGGGCTTCCGAAGATGGAAGTGTCGCCCTTGCTCGTAGATGGTCGCCTTGTTGTTGAAGATGTCGATGTAGGCGAACTCGTGGGAAGTAGGCGAAGATGCCGTACGTCCAAAGGCGAAGTTGCCTTGAGAACACTTGGCGAAGATGCCGAAGTGGATGGTGTAGCCGTAGCTCCGTCTTGGTGGTGCTCGTCTCGCGGTCTTCTCTTTTGCTCATGAAGCTTGGACTTGGCGTGAAGTAGGGCTTGTTGGGACTTGTGCGTTTGCGCTTGTGGAGCATCTTCATGATGATGGTGTCGTTGTCGCACTTGAGCTCGTAGTAGATGCCGTTCATCGTCATTATGCACATGATGCTTGGAGGTGACTTGCCCTTCATGACGATGTGGATCACGAACGTGATGGTGGTCGCCATGGAGATGTGGACGTGGACGACTTGCGCTTGCATCGCTTGGGCACTCCGAAGATGATCGACTTGCTCGCCGTCGCCTTGAGGATGATGAAGGGGAAGAAGACTTGTAGTCGGCCACCATGTCTCGTAGTTGATCCTTTAGCTCGCCCAACTTGGTGTCGATGTAATCCCTTTTCCTTGCTTCGGAGTGTCGTATGTCGATGGCGAGGTTGTCGAGGCGCTCTCGCAAGGTAGATTGTGCACCTTGCATTTCATGTTGTAGTCCGAAGATGGACATTTTGGTGATGTAGTTGCCCGCGTCGTCGTTGTTGTCGAAGACCGGAGATGAAATTCCTTGCCTATCCATCACAAGACTCGAGTAAATATGAGTGGGAGAAAGAGAAGAACTATACCAAATGTACCTTGACCGATGTTGAAGATGGATCAATGATCACTTAATGTGTAACAAGGAAATAGCACAATTGATACCAATTCTTGTCGGTTTCTCACACCTACACAAGTAAGGCTTATGGTGGAGCTCGGTGAGGATAGTGGCACAAAAATTTGATGCAAAATGTTAGCCGGAGTCAATAAAGTTGAAGGAGATTCACAAATTCGCAAGTGTAACAAGTAGACCAATAGCAATGAAAGGCACACGGAAACACACACATGGATAGATAAATGGGGTCGTGCAACCAAGGAATGAGCACAAAATGTGGAATCCATGGAAAACACTCGTGTTGCACAACTCAAGAGAGACGCTAGCACGATTGCTCTATAGGCGGATACGACACTTGTGCACAACCTATGATATGCAAAATGGATAAACTTTCTATCCCAAGTATGCTATGTGTATGATGTTCCGGTGGTATGATCCAAGATGATCGGATATGACAATCTTATGCAATGTGGTATGTTGCTATGGCTATTGCTTAAAAGCTTATTCTTTTTTTGGATGTGGCCACAATGCGAAATGCACAAACCAAGATAGAAATTGTGTATATGCGGGAACAATCTTTGTGACACAAGAGATGATATGATACCAAGATGATATGGTATGTATGTAATGGAAGGTATGGACCGATGATCTCTAATGTGCACAAGTAACGTGGCCAGGCAATACTCAAATGGCTAGTCTCGATAGGCAAGTAACGCAAAATGGGCTAGGGGTTATCAATGCAATTGCAAGGGGAATGTACAATGGTGTCGTCGAGGTTACCGTCCTTTGCGATGATGAGTGGCGGTGGTCTTGATGTAAGTACCAAGATGATGGAGACTCGTCCCTAAGTAGCCGAAACACCTTAGGAAACGGAAAAACCGCGAACTCAAAATCTCAAGGACACAAGTCAAATGGTGGTAGTGGGACGTGGTGGTGGTGTTGCACTAGGCAATGCGGAAGTGGAATGATGGGTTATGCGCATCGAAGTTGAAGTTGCCATCCATAAGTAGCCGAAACACCTTAGGAGACACAAGCCACAACTCAAACAAGCTCAAACAAATTTGGGTTAAGTTGGGTGGTGGTAATGTAAGGTGGGCAAGGTTATACGGAAGTGGTGGTGGTGGTTGAGGAAGAAGCAACCGTCCCTAAGTAGCCGAAACACCTTAGGAGACTCGAATAACTACTCAAGCAACCACTAATGCTATATGGATCAATATGGGTTAGGTTGCGGAAGTCGGTGGTGGTGTAGCGGATGATGTGGTGGAAGCCCTAGGCAAAGATGCCAAAATTCACAAAATTTGATGGATTCAAATGATGTTGGTGGTATTTTTGTGGGAAGGAGGATGTCAATAGCTACAAAACAAGCTAAAGAACGTCAAAATCGGAGTTCGGATGAATTAGTTATGGACAAAACAAAAATCAGCCGAAGTTGATATGTACAGGTAGCGGACGTCCGGAAATGGACGGATGTCCGGTGAGCTCGGAAATCTCCTAATTTCATTCTGTAATGGGGTGCCGGACGTCCGGTAAGTAGCGGATGTCCGGTGGTTCCTGGGGCTCCGGACGTCCGGTAAAGTGGCGGTCGTCCGGTGGGTCGGGGTCAACGCGGGATTTGAGCTCCGGGACGCGATTTTGGGCGGAAAATGGAGATTTTGGGGTCAAAATTGAGGAGATTTCGTGGATCAAAGATGGGGAAACTTGGGGAAATGCTAGATCCACTCGAAACCAAGCAATTCCATGGATCAAAATCAACAAAACATCATCATACCAACAAATCACAAAAAATTGGGGCTATTTTTTGTGGGGAATTTTCGGATGAGGAAGAAAACAACAAAATCAAGCTAGAAAACTTAACGGGGAGGCTCCGAAATCGTGATAAACCTAAGCTCTGATCCAACATGATGTGGAGTGGAACTCCATATGGCCGATCTTTCACGAAAGGAGCGGATCCCAACTAAGAACACGATGAACACACGTGGAAAACACAAGGGGAAACACGAGAGAATCACTCAACCAACAAGAATAGATCACACATGCGCTAGATCGATGAACACAAAGGTGAGATACAAGATCCAAGTCCAACAAAGGACGATACAAAGGTAACCGGTTCTTCTCCGTGAGGAGGTCTTGATGGGGCCACCCAAGAGGGGGTCTTGAATCCGCTTGGAAGGATCTTCTCCGATGGAGGCGCGTCTCCGAGAAGGTAACCAAGTGGATGAGCAAAGCTCTCACACAAACATGAGCTAATCATTTGCTAACCCTAACTAGGAGGAGGGGGTGTCCTATTTATAGTCATAGTGCAAATGGGGGCGAAGTGAAGGGGTACATGGGCCTCAGCCCGAAACTGGACACAGCCAGGGACCGGACGTCCGCTGGGCACCGGACGTCCGGTGGTTCCAGGGGGACCGGTCGTCCGCTAGCGCCGAACGTCCGCTGAAAGTGTTCTGTGGTCGGGACACCGGACGTCCGGAAGTCTCGGACTTTCGTTAATATTGTCGGACGTCCGGTGTGTGGGGTAGGGCGTCCGCTCGCTGGGAAGTCTGTAGCTGGCGTAGGCTGGTCTTCAGGCGCCGGTCGTCCGCCAAGTGCCGGACGTCCGCTCGCTATGAGAGGTCGGTCGTCCGGTGTCGTCCGGACGTCCGCTCGCTGGAGCTTCTTCGGCAGCTCCTTCTCTTGGTCCTTGTACTTGCGTCCTCGCTAGCTCGTCCGTTGGATGTGGTGGCTCTGTGGCTTTCCTCTAAGTACCTGATCATGCATAGCACACACGTTGGAGGTAGTAGCCATGTCTCACATGTAGAAAGTGAAGGTTCGGAGAGGAGCGAGTTCACCTTGTGTCCAATGGCGTATGTTTGAGGTCTCGTCATATGTATCCTTGGGGCTTGGAGAGTAGTTGGAGCGTACATGGGGATGAACATGGGATGCACCGCATCAAAAACCCTCTCAGAGATGCTCGTGACGACGGACAAGTCCCCAAGTACATGGATGAATGAGCACGACAGAAGGAACCGGAGAAGGCCTATAGGCCCTGGACATCCGTCCCCTGGAGATGTGATACATCTCCAACGTATCTATAATTTATGAAGTATTCATGCCATGTTTACAATAGTTTTCTATGATTTTGATATGATTTGATTACAACTAACCCAGACTGACGCTGTTTTCAGCAGAACTACCGTGGTGTTGTTTTTGTGCAGAAATAAAAGTTCTCGGAATGCGCTGAAAATAAACGGAGATTTTTTCTGGAAAATATGAAAAATACTGGAACGAAGAGATACTGAAGGGGAGTCCCATGGGCCCCACGAGGGTGGAGGGGCGCCCACCCCCCTGGGGCGTGCCCCCTGCCTCATGGACTCCCTGTGGAGCCCCCTGACTTGTTCTCGATGCCAACCTCTCCTATAAATCCCCAAACTTCCAGAACTTGACCTAGATCAGAAGTTCCGCCGCCGCAAGCCTCTGTAGCCACGAGAAATCAATCTAGGCCATGGAGGAGGATCCCGGAGGGGCTATCATCGCCATGAAGGCCATGGAGGAGGATCCCGGAGGGGCTATCATCGCCATGAAGGCCAAGGACCAGAGGCAGAAACTCTCCCCATCTATGGGGGAGGCCTTGGAGGAGGAAGCACAAGGGGGAGAACCTCTCCTCCTCTCTCTCGGTGGCGCCGGAGTGCCATCGGGAGGGGAATCATCGCCGCGGTGATCATCTTCATCAGCATCGCCATCATCATCACCATCCTCATCTCTTTTACGTGGTCCACTCTCCCGCACCCCACTGTAATCCCTACTTGAACATGGTACTTTATGCCACATATTATGATCCAATGATGTGTTGCCATCCTATGATGTTTTGAGTAGATATCCTTTATCTTTGGGTTGATTGATGATCTAGATTGGTATGAGTTGTATGTTTTATTTTAGTGCTGCCTATTGTGCCCTCTGTGTCGCGCAAGCGTGAGGGATTCCCGCTGTAGGGTGTTGCAATACGTTCATGATTCGCTTATAGTGGGTTGCTTGAGTGACAGAAGCATAAACCCGAGTAAGGGGGGTTGTGGCGTATGGGATAAAGGGGACTTGATGCTTTAATGCTATGGTTGGGTTTTACCTTAATGATCTTTAGTAGTTGCGGATGCTTGCTAGAGTTCCAATCATAAGTGCATATGATCCAAGAAGAGAAAGTATGTTAGCTTATGCCTCTCCCTCATATGAAATTGCCATGACGACTACCGGTCTTGTTAACAATTGCCTAGCACAATTCCGCACACCGATCCATCATTATTCCACACTCGCTATTTATAATATTTAGTAATATATTCTAAATTTATGATAACAGCACCTACTTTTATGTTTTAGCCCTCCGATATCATGCAAAGTTATCCTCTTCATACCCACAACGTAGTTTTATTTCTCGTTTCTAGTTGGAAGCAAACGTTCGGTGTACATAGAGTTGTATCAGTGGCAGATAGGACTTGAGAGAATATTGATCTTACCTTTAGCTCCTTGTGGGTTTGACACTCCATACTTATCACTTCCACCTTTGGGAATTGCCACGATGATTCCCAGCACTTGGGGATTATCAAGCTCTTTTGTCGCGCCGTTGCCGGCGAGCAATAGCGTGGGGTTGATATTTTCGTGTATGCTTGTTT
Organism: Triticum aestivum; assembly: GCF_018294505.1. NCBI lineage: Eukaryota > Viridiplantae > Streptophyta > Magnoliopsida > Poales > Poaceae > Triticum > Triticum aestivum. Next base: position 229,899,396 of record NC_057811.1, on the reverse strand, counting down.
GCTTTATTCACTTAGTAGTTTTTGTTTTCCCTTTTTAGTTTTGATTAATTGTGGGTGAAACATATAATTTTTTTAAATGAATGAAAATACAAAAAATAATTACTTGCCTCTCATGCCTAAAAAGTTTTTCAATAAGAGAAGTGATTGGAAGGTTATGCATTGAAGAAGTGAGGGTCGACATTGAGCACTTGTGTTCATGCTCATGGAAACAATGTAAAAAAAATTCATGGAAGCTTATCTGAAAATAATTATCCCCTTGTATATATCCATTGTATTATAAAAATAATGTGCCAAGCTTTGGTTTTAGGATGATTAGATTGCTTGTTTACTATGTACAGTACAAAAACAGAAACTTTAGCTGTAGTGTGTGAATTTACATTTTTTACTGGAAAGTCAAATGGGTCTGAAATTTTTTTCACATTACTTCTATACAAATTGTTTAAATTGTCATATTTGTTTAGAATTTTTTGGAGTTACAGAAGTTTACTAAACTTCCAGATTACTACAGACTGTCCTGTTTTTGACAGATTCTGTTTTCTATGTGTTGATCGCTTATTTTGATGAATATATGGGTAGTATCGAGGGGTATGAACCATGGTGAAGTTGGAATACAGTATATATAGTTCTAATATGAAATTGGAATAAGTTTGCAACAGTACCTAAAGGTAGTGATTTGCTTTATTATACTAACGGATCTCACAAAGTTTTTGTTAAAGTTTTGTGTGGATGAAGTGTTCGAAAATCGAGGAGCTATCAATATGAGAAGAATAAAGAGAGGCAAGAGTTCAAGCTTGGGGATACCCAAGGCACCCCTAGTAAATATTTCAAGGATACTCAAGCATCTAAGCTTGGGGATGCCCCGGTTGGCATCCCATCTTTCTTCTTCAACAATTATCAGTATACCTCGGTTTTTGTTTTGTTCACATGATTTGTGTCCCTTGTGTTTTTATTATTTCTTTAAGAACCATGCTAGTATGAGATATCCCTTCATCGATTTATAGAATGATCCATGTGCTTCACTTATATCTTTTGAGTATGACCTTATAGAATGCTCTTTCCGCTTCACTTAAATCTTTTGAGTATGGTTTTATAGAATGCTTCGTGTGCTTCACTTACATATTTTGAACTTGAATATTGGTTAGTCTATATTAATTGTAAGAATTCTCCATGAAATTCACTTATATCTTTTGGAGTATGAATAATACTATCATCTAAAGCGGGTTTGGAAGAGTGTCAACTTTAGGAATTAGTGGTCCCACTATTCCGAATGAGAAGAATTTTGCTTATGTGGAGAGTAGAAAATTCTCTATGCTTGTAGATCATGAAAAGAATGATTTATGTGATAGCTATATTGATGAATTCATTCATGATTCTACTGAAAAATATTTTGAGGGAGGAGTATATGCTTGTAGGAGTTGCAATAATATCAAGTTTCCTCTCTATGTGCTTAAAGTTTTGAAGTTATACTTGTTTTGCCTACCTATGCTAGTTGATTCTTGTTCCTATAAATTATGTGCTGACAATATCCCTAGGCATAAGAAGTGTGTTATATTTAAATGTGCTAGTCATATTCTTCATGATGCTCTCTTTATGTTTCAATTCTTATCTTTTATGTGAGCATCATTGAAATCATCATACCTAGCTAAAAGGCATTAAAGAGAAGCGCTTGTTGGGAGAGAACCCAATATTTACCCTTACTATTTTTGTGTGTTTACATGATTAATATACTGTAGTAATCATGTTTTATAGCTTTTGTTTCAATAAAGTGCCAAGTAAGACCTTTGGGAAGACTTGGGTGAAAGTTAATGTGATCTTGCTTTAAAAAACAGAAACTTTGCGCTCATGAGATCAGCTGCCATTTTTTTACAGAAGAGTGCTTTTGAGTTGATTCTTTTAGTAGAAGATTAATAGACAAATTCCTCACGTCCACAAATTTATTTCATAATTTTTGGAGTAGCAGAAGTATGGTTGCTGTTCAGATCATTACAGACTGTTCTATTTCTGACAGATTCTGTTTTCATTGCATAGTTTGCTTGTTTTCTAGTTTCTATGGCTTATATTTCTCAATATAAATTGTAGAAATGATATGGTACAGTAGGCATTGTGTGAGAACAATTATGAACCTTGTCTTTTGACAGTACCAAAGTGAATGGTTTGCTCTTTATCATACTAACCTATCTCACGAAGTTCCGTTAAGTTTTGTGTGATTGAAGTTTTCAAGCTTTGGGTGAGATATCGATATGAGGAGAATAAGCAGTGGAAAGACCCTAAGCTTGGGGATGCCCAAGGCACCCCAAGGTAATATTCAAGTAAGACTCAAGTGCCTAAGCTTGGGGATGCCCTGGAAGGCATCCCCTCTTTCGTCTTCAAAACTATTGGTATACCTTACTCAGAGCTATATTTTTATTCGTCACATGATATGTGTTTTGCTTGGAGCGTATTTTCAATTTTACTTGTTGTTTGAATAAAATCATTGGATCTGAAATATTGAATGAAAAAGAATCCTCCCATGGCTAGTTAATTATTTGACTACTCAGTGTTCTTCACTTATATCTTTTGGAGTAGTTTGTCATTTACTCATGTGCTTCACGTATATCTTATGAGTAAATGGTTGAATGAATTGAATATCATAAATCTGAATTTGTATATGTTTCATATGCTTATACCATGGGGAGTAATGACTTCACACAGAATAAGTATAGGTAGTAAACTTATTTGAAAGTTAGCAAACGCAGAATTGGTTACTTGAACAATGCTTGAAAGAATATTGAAGGAAGAGAGATTTCACATATAAATATACTATCTTTGACATCTTTGTAATTGTGAGCACTCATTAAAATATGACATGCTAAAAGGTTGATGTTGGACAAGGAAGATAACGTAATGGGTTATGTTATCTTATATCCAAAATAAAGTATATTGTCATGGAGTGCCGAGCTTGCCTTTCCCCCCTCATGCTAGCCAAATTCTGTGCACCAAGTAGAAATACTACTTGTGCTTCCAAACATCCCTTAAACCAGTTTTGCCATGAGAGTCCACCATACCTACATATGGATTGAGTAAGATCCTTCAAGTAAGTTGTCATCGGTGCATGCAATAAAAATTGCTCTCTAAATATGTATGATCTATTAGTGCGAAGAAAATAAGCTTTATACGAACTTGTGATAGGGAAGAAATAAAAGCAACGGACTGCATAATAAAGGTCTTTATCACAAGAGGCAATATAAAGTGACGTTCTTTTGCATTAAATTTTGTGCATCCAACCATAAAAGCGCATGACAACCTCTGCTTCCCTCTGCGAAGGGCCTATCTTTTACTTTTACCTTCTACCCTTATACAAGAGTCATGGTGACCTTCACCTTTCCTTTTTCATTTTATCCTTTGGCAAGCACATTGCGTTGGAAAGATCCTGATATAAATATCCAATTGGATGTAAGTTATCATGAACTATTATTGTTGACATTACCTTTGAGGTAAAAGGTTGGGAGGCCAAACTATAAGCCCCTATCTTTCTCTGTGTCCGATTAAAGCTTTGAACCCACAAATATCACGTGAGTGTTAGCAATTGTGAAATATTAAATGATAGTTGAGTATGTGGAGTTTGCTGAATCAAAGCTCTTACATAGACCCTTCCCAAAAATAAGATGAATTGCAATTGTTTGATGACTAAGAGTACGGTTTGTTAGTTTTCAAGAAAGTTTATGATCTATACTTTAACATGTGAATAGCTTGTTACTTGATCATGAGAAGTTTTATGAGTTGAGCTACTGTTATAATATATAATTATGCTAGAAAAAGTGATTGGAACTATCATTGATCAAACTTATGCACTTGCTAGCATTTACACTTCATAAATTATTTTGTTTATCATTTACCTACTCGAGGACGAGCAGGAATTAAGCTTGAGGATGCTGATACGCCTCCAACGTATCTACAATTTATGAAGTATTCATGCCATGTTTACAATAGTTTTATATGATTTTGGTATGATTTGATTAGAACTAACCTGGACTGACGCTGTTTTCAGCAGAACTACCGTGGTGTTGTTTTTGTGCAGAAATAAAAGTTCTCGGAATGCGCTGAAAATCAACGGAGATTTTTTCTGGAAAATATGAAAAATACTGGGACGAAGAGTTACCGGAGGGGAGTCCCGTGGGCCCCATAAGGGTGGAGGGCGGGCCCACCCCCCTAGGGCGCGCCCCCTACCTCGTGGACTCCCTGTGGGGCCCCCTGACTTGTTCTCGACGCCAACCTCTCATATAAATCCCCAAACTTCCAGAACTTGACCTAGATCGGAAGTTCCGCCACCGCAAGCCTCTGTAGCCACGAGAAATCAATCAAGGCCCTCTCTGGCACCCTGCCGCAGAGGGCCATCATCACCGGAGGCCATGGAGGAGGATCCCGGAGGGGCCATCATCGCCATGAAGGCTAAGGACCAGAGGGAGAACCTCTCCCCATCTAGAGGGGAGGCCATGGAGGAGGAAGCACCAGGGGGAGAACCTCTCCTCCTCTCTCTCAGTGGAGCCGGAGTGCCATCGGGAGGGGAATCATCGCCGCGGTGATCGTCTTCATCAACATCACCATCATAGTCACCATCCTCATCTCTTTTACGCGGTCCACTCTCCCGCACCCCGCTGTAATCCCTAGTTGAACATGGTGCTTTATGCCACATATTATGATCCAATGATGTGTTGCCATCCTATGATGTTTTGAGTAGATATCCTTTATCTTTGGGTTGATTGATGATCTAGATTGGTATGAGTTGTATGTTTTATTTTGGTGCTGTCCTATTGTGCCCTCAGTGTCGCGCAAGCGTGAGGGATTCCTGCTGTAGGGTGTTGCAATACATTCATGATTCGCTTATAGTGGGTTGCTTGAGTGACAGAAGCATAAACCCGAGTAAGGGGGGTTGTGGCGTGTGGGATAAAGGGGACTTGATGCTTTAATGATATGGTTGGGTTTTACCTTAATGATCTTTAGTAGTTGCGGATGCTTGCTAGAGTTCCAATCATAAGTGCATATGATCCAAGAAGAGAAAGTATGTTAGCTTATGCCTCTCCCTCATATGAAATTGCAATGACGACTACCGCTCTTGTTAACAATTGCCTAGGACAATTCCGCACACCGATCCATCATTATTCCACACTCGCTATTCATAATATTTAGTAATATATTCTAACTTTATGATAACAACACCTACTTTTATGTTTTAGCTCTCCGATATCATGCAAAGTTATCCTCTTCATACCCACAACGTAGTTTTATTTCTCGTTTCTAGTTGGAAGCAAACGTTCGGTGTACGTAGAGTTGTATCAGTGGCAGATAGGACTTGAGAGAATATTGATCTTACCTTTAGCTCCTTGTTGGTTCGACACTCCATACTTATCACTTCCACCTTTGGGAATTGCTACGATGATTCCCTGCACTTGGGGATTATCAAGATGTCAACCACAACAGCAACTCACCGAAGACCACCTATAGGAACAGGATATTCGGCCGAACCTCGGACATCCGGCCCGACCAACCCGGACATCCGACCTAGCCCCAGAAATCCGACACTTCCTATACATAGAGCACCTTAAACCCACCCCTGCCAGCGCGGACATCCGGCCCGAGTGAAGGCCCGGACATCCGACCCTCCTGCCTGCATAGTGTATCTTGGTCGAGGCCCATGTACGCCTTCGCACCCTAGGCTTTATATACTACCTACGTTTTAGGGTAAGTGTTGTGATAGCTCATATTAGAGAAAGAGCTTTTCTCATGCACTTGTACCCCTACTCCCATGGAGATTAAGGCCTCCATGTGAGAAGATCCCCCAAGTGGACTCAAGACCACTTCATGGGAAGATCCTTCAGGGATTCAAGACCTCCTTCCTCCTAGGATTGAGATGAACTAGCACCCCTTTTGTATGCCCCTTTGTTGGATTTGGACCCTTCTTATCTCTGTGTGTATGTGGATCTAGCACACGTGTGATTGGATCAAGTCTATTTGAGAGTTCTTCTTGTGTTTCTCTTTGATTTGCCCTCTCCCCCCTCCGAGTGTGAAAAGATCAACCTATTAGGGTTCCAACCTACATCTAGACGCCACTGTTCTTGTGGCCGCATTCGGTGTCTATGGCCATTTTTTCGGACATGTTTGTTGCAATAGACGTTGAATTCGTGTCAAGTCGTTGTTGAATTCGTGTCAAGTCGTTGTAGTTTTTATCGGTTATTCTATGAGCCCTTGATTCATTATTATGAATGGGCTCGTCTTCAGATTCTAGGTCAAGCCAGGCCTGTCATGTATATAGTATCCCCTGGGCCTATTGGGCCTGCTCGGACTGCGCACGAACGCGCGGGGCGGATGGGGTCTAGATGGAATAAGTCTTCTAGGTACTCATGGTGTAAAACTTAATGGATTGATAAAGCTTGGTCTTTGAGAAAGGAATATAAATGTGGGAAAATGTTGCGAAGGAAGGTGTCGATGCAACAAACCCTGGGTTCGTTGCCCGGACTGTGCACAGGCCCAAGAGCGAGTTTGCAACATCCAAGCTCAGATTAAAGAACGAAGGGATTAGTTCTTTGAAGGATCAAAGTGAAGATCAAGAAGGCCAAGACTAGCCAGAGGGGCAAGATGAGACTAAGGGAAGAACGTCCATTGCCGGGTAGGTGAGCCTGGAAAGGTTGGGGCTACCATGGAAGCAAGCCTCCAAGATCGTCCCGACAGGCTTGCCGGGGACTGCGGAGGCAAACTACTCCACTGCGGCACCTCACAGCGACGCATGTCGTCAATCAGTGCGGTGTCAAGCTCCCAAGTGACTAAGTGGCTGCTTCCTACCACATGGCAGCCACTTCCTATAGAAAATACCTCCAAATGACACCCGTCCTAAGATGTGTCAAGCAAGCAGGCACGAAGCTGGCAAAACAGCCTGGCAAGGCCTGCCGGGTACACTGTGATGTGATACTGAGCGGCGCATTTAATGCGCTCTGTTAGCCTGCAGAGTTAGGTATGATAGCACTGTTTACTATCAAATCAGTATGTAAAGACTGATTTGCCACTGTGGTGGCCCCTTCATCTATAAAAGGAGGCCCATGGCAACCATATAAAGGATTCAGACCCTCACACATTCATACGCGTGTGGCCACTCTCGCCCCGAGGCAACCCTGCCGGGCAAGAGCACCGCGTTTTACACCATTATCCACCATCATTCCACCAAAGCAGGAGTAGGGTTTTACGCCTCGCAGCGGCCCGAACCTGGGTAAAACTGCCCGTGCGATCTCTGTCGAGCTGTGTTGCGCTTCTCCGCTCTTTGTGCAACGTGCCATCCCCCACCGAACCAAAAGGGGCTCATGGCCCCATAGGTGGTCGTGGTTTCCCACGACATCTTTGGCATGCCAGGTAGGGGGTCACTTGCGCGAACCCGAGAGTGTATGCAGCGCATCATCCTCATCGCCATTTTCATCATCAACAGCTCCATCAACTATGGCGCCCAAGAAGAAGCCCGGTGTCGCAGCTCACCCGTCCACCTCGAAGGCCCCACCGCCCGCAACCGCTGACGCCTCGGGGAATGCAGAGATGCGTGGGGGTGTGAGTGCTGCGGGTGACGTGGTTGGTGCAGGCGGCGTTGTCACCACCTCCCCCGTGGCCGAAGTAGGAGCGGGAGGCACCGGAGAAGGGCAACACCAACAACATCCCGACGACCATGCTCTGCGAGGTACGGGTAGAGAAATAATTCCTTCTACCCCTCCCTGCCTAGCCGAGGGGCATAGTCACGACGGTGACGTTCACCCTGAGGCGAATCACAATCTTCTGACCGCCCCCGCCGCGGGCGCGGTCGCAGGACATGCAACACCCTTGGAGCAAACTGGCCCAGCCGATGCTCCGAACGGGGTCATTGGTCCACACGCACCACCACCTCATCACTGTGCCATCCAAGCTGCTGGTTCCCGACGACGGGAGCCCAGCGCCGCCACTGCCGGCACCGTCAGGAGCCAGGCGACGATGCGGTCTACATCATCATCACCTATGCCTACAACACCTTGAAGATGCCATGGCCGGTGGGTGTCATTTCCATTCGTTCAGACGAGAAGGACGCAATTATTTGCGTGGATAAGATGTACCGGGATGCAGTCACGGCAGAGGCCGCTGAAGCTACAGTTCTTGCCAAGGAAAGCAAAGGAAAGAAGAAGGATATCAGGGACACCAGAAAGGAATCCGAAAAGCGTACCTCTTCGGATTATACTGCGCTTGTTGATGACTTGCTGAAGAGTTCCAACAGCAAGAAATTCAAGGCTGCAGCACCTCATGTGAAAAAGGTCCTGGCAGGGCTGGCTAGCGCTGATGGTACCTTTACTATTAGTGCCACCCTTGATGACAAATAGGAAAGCGTGCTCGTTGCCTTCCTGCGGGCAAATATTGATGTGTTTTCTTGACAACCATCTGATATCCCCGGTGTTCCCAGGGAGGTCATTAAGCACCACCTTGCTGTCTGCCCACATGCCCGACCCGTCAAGCAGAAGATTTGAAATCAAGCCTTGGAATGACATCAATTAATTACGGAGGAAATCAAGAAACTTGACGCGGCTGGTTCGGTCAGAGGAGTACTACATCCATTATGGTTAGCAAACCTAGTGGTCGTATGCAAGGCTAACGGAAAATGGAGACTTTGCATAGATTTCACGAATATGAACAAGGCATGCACGAAGGACCCATTTCCCTTGCCGCGCATCGACCGGATTGTGGATTCCACCTCCTGGTGTGATTTGCTCTCCTTTCTGGATGCATACTCTGGATATCATCAGATCTTTATGTCCAAGCAAGATGAAGAGAAGACATCATTCATCACCCCATGTGGCACATACTGCTTCGTGCGCATGCCTTTCAGGTTGAAGAGTGTCGGATCCACTTTTGCAAGAGCAGTCCAGATTGGTTTTGAGTCACGGTTGCACAGGAACATTGAAGCTTACATGGATGATATTGAGGTCAAGACCAAGGATAAATCAACCCTCACCTAGGACTACGACGAGACGTTTGCCAATCTGCGCAAAATCAACTTGAAGCTGAACCCGGAGAAGTTTGTGTGTAGCATTCCCTCCGGCAAGCTACTTGGTTTCTTTGTGTCCCATCACGGGATAGAGGCCAACCCCGATAAGATCAAGGCTATCGAGCAGATTCAGGCACCTAAGACAGTTAAGGATGTGAGGCGTTTGACAGGGTGCGTTGCCGTGGTTAGCAGGTTCATCTCTAAGTCTGCCGAGCGCGCTTACCGTTCTTCAAAATTTTGAAGAAGGCAGGGCCCATGAAGTGGACTCCAGAAGCAGACGCAACACTGCAAGATTTGAAGACCTACATGTGTTCTGTGCCAACTTTGGTTGCTCCCAAACAACAAGAGCCATTGCTCCTATACCTGGCGGCAACTAATCAAGTGGTCAGTGCAGCATTACTGGCGCAGCGGGAAGTGGAGGGAGCGGCAGCCTCAGCTAGTGTCCCTTCCGGGGAGAGAGTGAGCATAGCCCGGTAGGGCCAGACATGGATCAAGGTAAGGAAGAGCACCATAGCGGAGACAACCCCAAGGACGCAGCAAGGAAGAAAGTGTTGCAGCGCCCAGTGTACTTCGTCAGCCCCCTGTTGTAGGGGGCTAGATCCAGGTACTCTGGTGTGCAAAAGTTGATTTTTGGCCTTGTCATGGCCTCAAGGAAACTGCTGTTGACACCAGATTTTGGCATGGTCAAAGACACAATTAAGATGGCCTCAAATAAAAAAGTGCTCAAAGTGAGAATGTTTTGTATCTTCAAAAGGAGAAACTTTGATATTTGGGCCATAGCCATCCGATCTCATCTCTAAGGCTGAAGTTGTGTTCGAAGTACTGGGATTTCGTATTTAGAACACTATTCAGCTGATTATGCCTGCAAGACGGCCTCATTTGGAAGAATGATCTACATGAGTTGTCTTTGTCTCATCGAAACGATCGATTTTGATATAAATATCGTCTCAATCCGAGTTCGTATGGAAAAGTTAGAGGCAATACTTTGTGGACCGGTCCTGAGTGAAAAAGGGACACGAAGGACCAGACACCCACCTAGGTGATGTCTTATGAGTCACGTGAGTTATTAGGCCTTTGCCGGCTGAATGAAGCTTGCCGGCCGAGTAAAAAGTTTGCCGGCACAATGAAAAGCTTGCCGGCGCGAAAAGCTTGCCAGCGTGGAAAGCTTGCTGGGGCGAAAAGCTTGCCGGGATCGAAGCTTGCCAGTGTAAAAGCTTGCCGGGGTGAAACCTTGCCTGGAAGCTTGCCGATGTGAAAGATTTCCTGGTGGACACCTTCCCGGTATGAAAGCTTGCCGGGGTGGAAACCTTGCCGGCATGGAAAGCTTGTCGAAAAAGTGGAGGCTGTCAAAGTCAATCCAAGCAAAAGTTGGGGATGGGCTCGAAAGGTTATTCATATGACCTCGGATGGAAAAGTGTTCTACACAGAAGTTGTGTGTATCATCGAAACGGTCAACTCTGCTTTTGAAGTCATCATTGTCGGAGATAGTATACGGCCTGCAGAGTTGTTACAAGACTCGGATAGTTCAGAAAACTGCATAATTGAATCCGACCCACAGTTAAAGATGGGCCATAAAAGTCATAAAGATGGCCTCAAAAGGAGAAGTGACACATCTTGTATTGCAGATCATCGAGGCGGACAAGTTTGATGTTGAACTCGACTCCATCCTAGTTAGTGTGCAATTTCTACGGCCCGCGCAAGAAGCAGGACATGAGTTTTGGCCAGATTCGGGCTGAATCCGAGTTGGACTGAAACTAGAACTGTAGGACGTGAATTGATGTAATTTTCTTGTAAGGAAATCCTAGATGAATCCTTTACTTGTACGGGGAGTCCAGCCGCCTCTTATATACATTAGGGGTGACGGCAGATTGAAACAACACACAATCGAACAAATCAATATACTACTTTTTCCTCTATGTTTTATCTCTCCACCGTTTTTCCCTCGTTCTTCGCTTGTAACGCCCACGATGTGGCTATATCTCCCACGTGTCGAGGCACGACTTAGAGGCATAACCGCATGTGGTTATGTCGCAAGAAGGGTAATCTTCACACAATCCCATGTACCGAATAAGAAAGGGATAAAGAGTTGCCTTACAATCGCCACTTCACACAAATAACAAGTTAAACATACATCATCCAGAGTACAATCAAGGTCCGACTACGGAATCAAAATAAAAGAAGACAACCCCAAATGCTAGATCCCCGGTCGTCCCAACTGGGCTCCACTACTGATCATCAGGAAACGAAACGTAGTAACGACCAAGTTCCTTGTCGAAATCCCACTTGAGTTCGGTAGCATCACCTGCACTGGTATTCTCGGCACCTGCAACAGTTTTGATAGAATCTGTGAGTCATGAGGATTCAGCAATCTCAAAACCCGCGAGATCAAGACTATTTAAGCTTATAGGAAGGATGGGGTAATGAGGTGGAGCTACAGCAAGCACTAAGCAAATATGGTGGCTAACATACGCAAAAAAGAGCGAGAAGAGATACAGCGCAACGGTCGTGAAGCTAGAAGTGATCAAGAAGTGATCCTGTAACTACTTATGTTCAACCATAACACAAACCGTGTCCACTTCCCGGACTCCGCCGAAAAGAGACCAGCACGGCTGCACACGTGGTTGATGCATTTTAATTAAGTCAAGTGTCAAGTTCTCTACAACCGGACATTAACAAATTCCCATCTGCCACATAACCGCGGGCACGGCTTTCGAAAGTTTGTACCCTGCAGGGGTGTCCCAACTTAGCCCATCACAAGCTGTCACGGTCAACGAAGGATATTCCTTCTCCCGGGAAGACCCGATCACGCTTGGAATCCCGGTTACAAGACGTTTCGACAATGGTAAAACAAGACCAGCAAAGCCGCCCGATGTGTCGACAAATCCCGATAGGAGTCGCACGTATCTCGTTCTCAGGGCACACCGGATGGGCCAGACGTCGGGTTGGCATAGACCCTGGTTGCCCAGGGGCGCCGGACATCGCCCATATTGGACCAACACTCGGAGGAGCACTGGCCCGGGGGTTTAAAATAAAGATGACCCTCGGGCTCGCGAAAACCCAAGGGAAAAAGGCTTAGGTGGCAAATGGTAAAACCAAGGTTGGGCCTTGCTGGAGGAGTTTTATTCAAAGCGAACTGTCAAGGGGGTCCCATAAATCCCCAACCGCGTAAGGAACGCAAAATCAAGGAACATAACACCGGTATGACGGAAACTAGGGCAGCAAGAGTGGAACAAAACACCAGGCATAAGGCCGAGCCTTCCACCCTTTACCAAGTATATAGATGCATTAATTAAATAAGAGATATTGTGATATCCCAAAATATCCATGTTCCAACATGGAACCAACTTCATCTGCACCTGCAACTAGCAACTCTATAAGAAGGGCTGAGCAAAAGCAGTAACTTAGCCAAACAACGGTTTGCTAGGAAAGGATGGTTAGAGGCTTGACATGGCAATATGGGAGGCATGAAAAACAAGTGGTAGGTAGCGCAAGCATAGCGATAGAGTGAACAACTAGCAAGCAAAGATAGAAGTGATATCGAGGGAATGGTCATCTTGCGTGCAAAGTTCTCAGAGTTGTCGAAAGCTTGCTCCTCGTTAGCGTACTCAACAGGTTCCTCATTCACGAACTCGTCTCCCGGCTCTACCCAAGGCAAGAACACAAGCAACGGAATAACAATCAATCACGGTGCAATGCACAAGAAACATGATGCAAGACATGGCATGGAATGCAAGATATGATGTGCAATGCATATGGGTACTCCGGAAGGGAAAAGGATGAACAAGGCATCAACTTGGCAAACCAAGTATGCGGCTGGAAAGATGAGATGATTTCGGTTGAAACCGATATAAGGATCACCGGAAACGGATGCACGGTTTGCAAATGACAAGCAACACAAAAATGATGCAGAACTGCGCTTAACAGCAACATAACACTTCGAATGCATCATGAGGCTATGCTACAACACTTGAACATAGCAACAATCCACATGGCAGAGAAGTACACATGAAGCTCTACAAATCATGAAAACTGAGCTCCTACTAGAACTCACCAGAACAATCCTAAAACAGCATGGCAAAAGTGCAAAAGATAACAGATTCACAGACTTACTAAGCATGGTAAAACAGCAGCAGGTAGCAATGTTTAGAGCTAGCAAACAACATGCTACAGGAACATATCATGGCAAACAAAGACATGGAAAGCTAGTACTAAAGACATGGAACAAAACTCCCTTACTGAGCTTGAACCAAATATGCATGGAAAATGATGTGGCACCCCTACAAACATGACAAGTTATATGAACAGTTTCAGACTTGGAAGAAAACAGAGCATGGCAGGAACAGATTCATGATAGCTATTTTGCAAGCTCAAAACACTCGTCACAAAGCATTACATGGCATCAAAAGGTAACCAACAGTAAGAAGACACATTTTTACAGCTACTCATGGCAAGAACATGGTCATAGGATGCATAGAGCACTAGAAAAACACATGGAAAAACTGAACTTAATGTTAACAGCATGGCAACAACATTATTTAGCAAAAGTAAAGCATGATAATGACAAGCTACGCTACTCCATAATTTGAACCAGAGGCATGGATAGATAGATCATAAGAACATCTACCAAACATCCTTAAGAAGCATCTCCATATTATGCATGTATGTGAGGATAGTATCAATCAAACATAGCAACATGATATAGCAGTTTCAGCCTAGCAAAATGGTATCAGCAAGTACCCTACTTCACGAGCTTGATGCACTCGCTACAAGACTCACAAAAATACATGGATTGCACCTCTGTAAAGACGGCATGATGGAGCTCGTAAAACATGTAGACATCATGCCCATAAGATGCACACACAAAATGCAACAAAAATGACAAATCAGCAAGTTCTGTTAATAACCAACAACTAATTTTCATATAGCACTTTTGCAACAAGGATAATGGCGTCAATATGGACAGTAACAAGCATGCAAATGACGCTAACATGAAGAGCATCACGAGACGAACATTTTGATATATCATATGCACAAATCGGAGCTATGAGCTTGGAGATATGATATGATGAATGAGGGGGGGTCAACCTGCTCAGATCTAGGGTTTCGGCACGAACTTCGAGGTTTGTCGGGGTTCTCGCTGGAGTCGACGGGGAAGGCGGCCGGAGATGAGGGAGCTCGCCGGAGTGGTGCGGGAGGCCGGGGAGGACGCCGGCGAGGTCGGGGGCTCCGGGTCCGGTCCGACCCGATCGGATCTGGCGCGGGAGGCGGCGGAGCTCGGCGGGGCGGCGGAGGCGGCGCCCGACGGGGTCGGCGGCGAGGCACGGGCGCTCCGGCGCGGCGGGCGGTAGATCTCTGGCGCGGGGCGCGGAGCTCCCGAGGTCAGCGGCGGCGGCAATTCAGGCCCCGCGAGCCTGGCGCGGGCTGGCGGAGGTGGGCGGCGGCGGCGGACAGGTGGCGGCACGGGAGTGGCTGCGGGCGGCGGCGCGGGCGTGTCCGGTGGGCGAGAGGAGCGGGGCTAGGGTTTGGACTGCGGGAATTCCGGGGAAGGTGTATATTTATAGGTAGAGGGAGGTAGGAGAGTCCAAATGAGGTGCGGTTTTCACCCACACGATCATGATCCAACGACGGAGAGAATGGAGGGGTTTTAGATGGGTTATTGGGCTGTTTGGAGGGGTGTTGGGCTGCAACACCAAAGAGGCTTTTGCGGTTACCCGGTTAACCGTGGGGGCACCAAACGACCTCCAAATGGAACGAAATTTGACAGATGACCTACCGGTGATGTACTAAGGCCGCTCGACAAATCTTGACCCATTCCGAGGATGTTTTTATCCCGCTCATGAAACGAGATTAGAGGGGTGCAACGGGTGCATGTGGGAGTGTCAGATTGCGAAACGGACAACGGGGAAAATGACCGGATGCAAGAGACGAACACGAATGCAAATGAGATGCACATGATGACATGAGATGAAATACATGACATGAACAAAAGCAAAACGACAGAAAAAACCCAACCACGGAAGGAAATATCATATCACATAGCCAGAAATGGCAAGAGTTGGAGTTACAAATAAGGAAAGTTACATCCGGGGCGTTACAACACTCCACCACTACAAGAGGATCTCGTCCCGAGATCTAGGACTGAAAGAACTCCGGATATTCGGCACGGAGGTGATCTTCGTGCTCCCAGGTGGCTTCACGGTCGGAGTTGTGTGACCACTTCACTTTCAGGAATTTGATTGACTTGTTGTGAGTCTTGCGCTCGGTTTCTTCAAGAATGGCAACGGGATGCTCATGATAAGACATATCTTCTTGGAGGTCAATCTCTTCAAAGTTGATAGTACGCTCAGGCGTATTGAAGCACTTGCGAAGCTGTGACACGTGAAACACATCGTGCACATTTGCGAAGTTGGACTGAAGCTCAAGTTGATAGGCGAGGTCGCCTCTTTTGCCAATGATCTTGAAAGGACCCATGTATCTCGGGGCAACCTTCCCTTTGATACCGAAGCGACGAGTGCCTTTCATTGGAGAGACGCGGAGGTAGACATGGTCTCCGATCTCGAAAGCCAAGTCACGGTGCTTGTCATCATAATAGCTCTTCTGGCGCGATTGCGCGACTTTGAGATTCTCACGAATGACTTTGCACATATCTTCGGCTTCTGTGATCAAGTCGTTGCCAAGAAGTTGGCGTTCACCTGTCTCGGACCAATTGAGAGGAGTACGGCACTTCCTGCCATAGAGAATTTCGAATGGGGCCTTGCCCACACTTGCTTGGAAGCTGTTGTTGTAGGAGAACTCGGCATATGGGAGCCAATATTCCCACTTCATGCCAAAGGAAATGACACAAACCCTGAGCATATCTTCAAGGATTTGATTGACTCGCTCGACTTGGCCACTAGTTTGAGGATGGAAAGCTGTGCTGAAGCGAATGTTGGTGCCCATGGCCTTCTGAAAGGAGTCCCAAAACTTAGAAGTGAAAATGCTTCCGCGGTCCAAAGAGATCAATTGGGGAATACCATGCAAGGAGACAATTCTGGAGGTGTATAGCTCTACCAACTGAGCTGCCTTGATAGATTCTTTGATTGGAAGGAAATGAGCCACTTTTGTAAGCTTGTCGATGACAACGAAAATAGCATCATTCCCACGCTTGGACTTGGGAAATCCAGTAACGAAGTCCATTTCGATATGGTCAAACTTCCATTCTGGAATAGCAAGAGGTTGGAGGAGACCAGCTGGTCGTTGGTGTTGTGCTTTCACCCTTCTGCAGACATCACATTCATTCAGGAATTGAGCAATTTCTCGCTTCATTCGAGTCCACCAATACGACTGCTTGAGGTCATGGTACATCTTCGTACTTCCAGGATGAATGGAAAGGAGAGAATTGTGTGCTTCGTTCATTATGACCTTCCTTAGATCACCTTTAGGAACCACAATCCGGTCCTCGAAGAATAAAGTTTCTTTGTCATCAATGCGATAGCACTTGTATTTGGAGAGGCCCTTGGCAATACCATGTTCCACCTTCTTCACCATAGTATCAAGGAGTTGTGCCTCACGAATTTGGTCTTCCAAAGTTGGAGTGACTTGAAGGTTGGCAAGAAAACCTTGAGGAACAACTTGGAGATTGAGTTTGAGGAAAGCTTCACAAAGATTCGGTTGAAACGGCTTGAGAATTAAGCTGTTCCAATAAGCCTTCCTGCTCAAAGCAACAGCTCCACCATTTTTCATCTATGTTTTATCTCTCCACCATTTTCCCCTCGTTCTTCGTTGTCCCTCGAGTTTGAGAGGTGCGAATCCTGAGGCTCTAGGGTCGAGCAAATCGACCTATGCAGCCCATTGCCGCCGCACTCCCTGATGGGGTCCATCCTGGGTGTGCGAGGTTTCGGGTCTAAAAACCACCCGCCGACTGTCCTCCGTATTGCGCTGTCGGTCGGGTCTCCTTCGACGTGAGCTACGGTGCATCACCCCTGGCGTCGAGGGTACACGTGACGTGTTTGTGTGTCAACGCACTTTTTGGCGACTCCGATGTGGATCTAAAGATCAATCAATCATCATCATCCATCATGTCTGGCTACGACAAGATTCCCAAGCCCTCGGAAATCAACGTCGATAACAGAATTGAGCCCAATTTTAAGGAGTTATCGGAGGAACATCGCCAAGCTTATGAGGAGTACAAGAAGGCGCGTGAAGAGAAGGAGATGTAGGATTTCCTTTCTAAGTTCTAGAAGGATCGTCAAGGAAATATCACTCCGGTTGGAGAAATCAAGTTTCCTCCTCTTCATGATGAACAGGTCTAACCCCCTGTGAGTAGTGCTTTCTCTCCTGAGGTATGGGCTGAAATAGATAGTCGCATTACTGATAGCAATAACCTTTCATACCAAATTTTCCTAGAAGATAGTAATGCTCAGAAAAGTATGCCTCGATCATCTATTGGTAATGTTGGTGTGCCTGTTACCGCAGAAATCCCTAATCCAACCTTACATATTTCATCGGTGCCTCCAATGGCAATGAATTTTTATCCTAGCCCAACAAATCAAATTATTGCTGCACCCATTAATCCTATGATGAGTATGCCAGGTTCGGTTCTGACACAGAACTAAACCCTACCTACAAGTGCAAACGTTGTTAGATCATTGCCGGATTACAATTCTGCATATATGCCACAATTCACACCTGCAACTACTAACCCTACTCATCCCATGCCACCACCACAAGCTTCATCGTCCGCGGGGGATGATGGTCTAGCTAGTCTTAGAAAGGAGATGGCTAAGATGTTCCGAGAGAATTTTGGAGTTGAGTTGTCAAGGAACCATATTTACCAAAAGCCATATCCAGAATACTTTGATGCAATTCAATGCCCTCCGGGATGTAAAATTCCAGATTTTGCTAAGTTTAATGGAGAGGGCACAAAAACCACATGGGAACATGTTAGTCAATACTTGGCACAATTAGGTGAAGCAGGCTCACTAAATGAATTGAAAGTGCGTTTATTTCCTTTATCATTAACTGGCACCGCTTTTTCATGGTTTTCTTCTTTACCACATGATTCCATTCGGGTTTGGTCGCACCTAGAGTAGAAATTTCATGATCACTTTATAGCGGTGATAATGAGCTTAAGTTGTCACATCTTACATCGGTTAGACAAAAGCATGATGAATCAGTCTCCGATTACGTCAAGAGATTTAGAGATACAAAAAACCGGTGCTATAGTTTAGTGACAACCGAGAGAGATTTGGCTGATCTTGTGCTTAGTGGTTTGAGAACTCACATTAGAGAAAGGCTAGAAGGACATGAGTTTTTAAATATCAACCAAGTCTGGCAAAGGGCTTTGGATCAAGAAAGCCAAAGCAAAGTCCTTAAAGAGGTGCATAGATATAAAACTCATCGTCCTAAGATGAATATGGTTGAGTATGATAGTGACCACTCGGACGATGAGGGTGATATTTATGCCGCTAAATTTGTTTGGCTATCTAAGGCCAAACCATTTACTTGCAATGATTTAAAGCCGGATCATAAGAATCGTGATGAAGAGATGAAATTTACTTTCAACATTGCTAAGTGTAAGGGCATATTTATCCCTTAGTTGTTTTGGTGATTGATGACAATGCATTTGCGGACTAATCGTGTGCATTGAGCTTTTCAGACATATCATGACTAGGCACAAGACGATTTGGTGCCCCTCGAAGACTATTGAAGACGGTGTTTCTCTTCGTTTCTTTTCGGTGGATTTGAGTCATAGGAAAGCCGTACTATTAAGAGGGGGTCCGCGTCGGAAAGGTTTGGGTGGAATCAACACGTACATGTCTGTCTCTTTTTCGCACCACCTTTCCTTTGGCTCTTTGGGGCATCCTTCGTTTCTCTGTGTCTCTGCAAAATGAAGGACTCCTAGTGTTGCTGAACTGGGGCATGCGGTAGTACTGCTCCTTAGAGCGGTAGTACCGCAGACCCTTGCGGTAGTACCGCCCGCAGGCGCGGTAGTACCGGCGGTGCTCACGGTAGTACCGCTCCCTAGGAGCGGTAGTACTGTGGCTTCAGGCCAGGCTCAGCGGCTCGAGCGGTTGTAGGGGCGGATGTAATTTTTTACATCCGCACCCTACACGGTAGTTGCGCGCCATGGGCGCGGTAGTACCGCGAGCTCTGGCCAGGCGCAGCAACATGAGCGGAAGTAGGGGCGGATGTAATTTTTTTCATCCGCGCCCTATGCGGTAGTACTGCTCCAGGCTTGCGGGAGTACCGTGTCCAATTTTTGCATGGATCGGAACTCAGCGGAAGTAGTGACGGATGTATTTTTATATGTCTGTGCCTTCCCAGTCTAGACCAACCCTGCCTTGCGGTACTACCGCAAGAGGGAGCAGTAGTACCGCGCCGGCGGTTCTACCGCCCTCGGCTTCTTTGCCACAGGTTTGGCCTAGCTTCTGTCGCGCCGGTGGTAGTACCATAGGGCCTTGCGGTAGTACTGTTGGCTTGTGCGGTAGTACTGCTTGTTGGGTGTGGTAGTACCGCTCGTCGCGGACTGAGTAAGTGGATAACGGTTGGATTTGTTCTTTCACTATAAAAGGGGAGTCTTCTTCTCCGAGTTGACCACCTCTCTTCCATCCCCAAGCTCCATTGTTGCTCTAAGCTCCATTTTGGCCCGGTCTCTCTCCCTAGCCAATCAAACTTGTTGATTTTCTAGGGATAGGTTGCGAAGGCTTCGATCTACACTTCCACCAAGAGAAATTTGATTCCCCCCACTAATCCCTTGCGGATCTTGTTACTCTTGGGTGTTTGAGCACCCTAGATGGTTGAGGTCACCGTGGAGCCATATTCCATTGTGGTGAAGCTTCGTCGTGTCATTGGGAGCCTCCAATTAAGTTGTGGAGATTGCCCCAACCTTGTTTGTAAAGGTTTGGTCGCCGCCTCCAAGGGCATCAATAGTGGAATCACGGCATCTCGCATTGTGTGAGGGCGTGAGGAGAATACGGTGGCCCTAGTGGCTTCTTGGGGAGCACTGTGCCTCCACACCGCTCCAACGGAGACATACTTCCCCTCAAAGGAAGGAACTTCGGTAACACATCCTCGTCTTCACCGGCTCCACTCTTGGTTATCTCGCACCTTTACTTGTGCAAGCTTATATTGTGTTGTATCCTTTGCTTGCGTGTGTTCTTGGTGCTGTTACATCATATAGGTTGCTCACCTAGTTGTATATCTAGACAACCTACTTTGATGGAAAGTTTAATTTGGTAAAGAAAAGCTAAAAATTATTAGTTGCCTATTCACCCCCCCCCCTCTAGTCAACTATATTGATCCTTTCAATTGGTTTCAGAGCCTCGTCTCTTTATTAAGGACTTTGCCATTCGAAGAGTATGGTTGACAACGTAGACGGTGGGGAGGAGCACTCCGATGTGAATCCGTTCTCGTCGACGGCCGATGGGGCAACCACGGTCTCTCGTGAGGAGTTCAATGTGGCTTTAGACACATTGAAAAACTCCATGACGGCCGAAATCAAAGGCATGTTTAAGAACTTTCTTGATGGTCTCAAATTATCCACCGCACCGTTCGAAGTGGTCGATCCCACTAACAAGGTGTCGGATGCTAACTCCGACAAGGGGGAAGCTACTAGTGAGAAAGTTCCTTTGTCTAGTGGTAAAAATGGTAGTGGCATTTTTGCCCATGTGGAACCACCTCCTACTTATGGAGGACCTATTCCCTCCACTCAGTTAAATCATGCCGGCCCTCCTCCTAAGATTGTGAAAAATGAGGATTTTGATGCTTGCGTATATCGCTTTAAACGTCATTTAAACCATGTTAATACTAACCTTTGGAGAATCATTGAGCAAGGTTTTTATCCGCATGACCTAAGCAACTTCACCCCTAGAGAAGCCATGGATGATCAATTCAACGATGATGCTCTCTTCATCATCCAAGATGCAAATCCATCCGAAGATCTTGCACATCTCCGACCTTTCACCATGGCCAAGGAAGAATGGCACCATGTTGTTTCCCTTTACAAGGGAAGCGCAAGCATACAACGCTCCAACTGTGAAGTGGTGCAAGATGAGGCCGATGAGTTTGCAATGAATGAAGATGAAGAACCTCGTGAGCTTTACCGGAGGTTAACCACTCTCGCGGTCCCACTCCGAGATCATGGGAGCAAGGATATGGATGACAATTGGATCAAGCACAAGTTCCTCAAGGCCATAATGCCTTATCACAAGGCCATGTCCTCCATCATCCGTCAAAGACCGGACTTCCACACCTTGTCCTCAAGTGAAGTCTTGGATGAGTTTGTGGCAATGGGGATCTTGGACAAGACCGCCGACAATGCGGTGTTGCGCTCTCAAAGAGCTAAGAAGCCCAACCTTGCTTTGAAGGCCAAGGTTAGTGTGGAAGAAGAGGATGAAGAGGAAGAAGAGGAGAGCAACCCCGAGGATACAAAATATGCTTATCATGAGCACATGGCACTCGCTTCAAGGCAATTTTCGAGCAAGAAGAACTCAAGGCCCAACTTCAACAAGAACAACTCAAGTGGCACGAAGAGCAAGCAACGAGTGAGGACTTGCTACAATTATGGCAATGTGAGTCACTTTGTCGCGGAGTGTTCCTATGATAAGAGGGAAGACAATGGTGGCAAGCTCATCCAAAAAGACAAGGCTAAGTCCTTCCCCAACAAGAGCAACTTCACCAAGAAGACTCCTCCCAAGGGGTTGGTGGCACAAGAAGAGTACAATGAGGATGATGATGATGATGAAGATGGTGAGTCGGTTGCCATGGCCTCCATTGCCATTGCGACAACTCCACGGGTGTCTCTCTTCGACTCACCCAATGAGAACATCACCGCCAAGTGACTCATGGCTAAAGCCATCAACAAGGTAACCCCCAACATCAAAACTACCATCATTACTAATCCTTCCTTGACGGATTGCATTGATGAATGTGAGGGGTCCAATGTGGAGGAAAATGAATTTGAGTCTTTTATGAGTAAGCTCAAGGGTAAATCCAAGAAGCACTTCGTTGCTCTCTTGGAACAACTTGGTGAAGCCAATGACATGATCGAGGCTCACAAAGATACCACCTCTAAGATGGAGGGGCATAGTCGTGACTATGCCGATGAGATTTCGGATCTCTCCAATGCTCTTGAGGAAGAGCGCGGTCATCGTTTGGCTCTTGAGGAGTCATACAACGATGACCATGCTAAATTGAAGAAAGATCTTGATCATGCTCTTGTTGTATCTCGTGTGCTAAACTCTCAGAAGGCCAATCTTGGGGTTGATCTTGCTAGACTCAAAGAGGAGTTTGATTTACTTGACAAGGCTCGCAAGATCTTGAAGGGTGCTCATGCTAGCCTCAAAGAGTCTCATGATAAACTCCAAGTAAAGCTAACTAAGTAGAAAGCCACTTTTCCTCATATGGTCTTAATTGATAATGCAAATGCTACTAACCCGTGTTGTGAGCATGTGCATCTTGTTGAGGAGAACGCTAAGTTGAAGATGCAACTTGAGAAAGGACTTGTGTCGTGCATACAAGGTGAGAAGAACCTCAACAACCTTTTGAGCAATAAAAAGGACGTTGTTGCCAAGGAAGGGATTGGGTTCACACCCAAACCCAAGAACAAGAAGAAGAATGACAAGGCCAAACGACCTCCTCCTCTCAAGCAAACCTTTGTGAAAGAGGGAGAGCGCGCTCCTAAGGAGAAGAAGAGCAATGTGAAGGGTGGTGGTGTCAACAAGGGCAATGCCACCCCTCCCAACAAAGCCGGCGACTTTAACCCTTCCTATGTGTTATGCTGTGCTAGTGATGGGCATGTTTATGCTAAATTTGTTGGTTCTCCTTATGAGTACATTGAATGGTCTATTTGGGTTCCTAAGACCCTTGTCACTAACATAAAAGGACCCATTACAAAATGGGTACCTAAAACCAAGCATTGATCTCTTGTAGGTGTTTGCTTTCGGTGGGGGATCATGGTTGCTCGATAGTGGAGCCACTAATCATATGATCGGAATTAAGGACTTGGTGGTGGACGTGCACAAGATTCCATCTATGCCCACGAATGTCGAGTGGGGTGATGCCTCGTCCTCTAAGGTATTGGGACTTGGCAAGGTTGTCATTTCTCATGATCTCACGATCGAGAAGGTCATGCTTGTTGAGTCTCTTTCATACAATTTACTTTCCATTCGTAAACTTGCAATCATGGGCTTTGCCACTTTCTTTGATATTGATACCGTGGCCATCTTGTGGAGCAAGACTCTTAAAGTAGCCTTTGTTGGGCATGTCGAGAACGGTCTCTATGTGATTAATTTTCGAAGCGACCCACTAAGACCGCGACATGCCTAATGGCTAAAGTTGACGTGGGGTGGCTTTGGCATCGCCATTTAGCCCATGTCAATATGAGATCTTTGCAAAGTCTTCTCAAGGGGGACCATGTTCATGGACTAACAAATGTTAGTTTTGCCAAAGATCATGCTTGTAGTGCTTGCATCGAAGGAAAGCTACATGAGAAGGCTCACCCTCCCACGACTATCATCTACTCAAAGAGGCCTTTGGAGCTCCTTCACTTAGATCTCTTTGGGCCTCCATCCTTTGATAGTCTTGGGGGTAGGAAGTATTGCTTGGTGATTGTGCATGACTATTCAAGATACACTTGCGTATACTTTTTCAAGAGGAAGAGTGAGACTCAACAAACCGGCATTGACTTTGCAAATGAAGCCCAACGCCAACACAATGCAAAGATCTTGACAATAAGAAGTGACAACGGCACCGAGTTCAAGAACTACAACTTGGATGAGTTTCTTAGTGATGAGGGGATCAAGCATCAATATTCCGCACCTTACACCCCTCAACAAAATGGTGTAGCGGAGAGGAAGAACCGGACGTTGATGGATGCGGCAAGGACCATGATGGCGGAGTTCAAGTCTCCATACAACTTTTGGGCCGAAGCCATCAACACTGTGTGTCATGCATCCAATTGGCTCTATCCCCGCAAAGGCTTGAACAAGACTCCATATGAGATACTCACCGGTAACAAGCCCAACCTCAAGTACTTTCGGGTGTTCGGGTGTAAGTGTTTCATTCTCAAGAAAGGTGTTCGCTTGTCTAAATTTGAGGCTAGAGCTCAAGAGGGCATATTTGATGGTTATGCTACAAACTCTCATGCTTACCGTGTCCTCAATAAGTCCACGGGACTTATTGAGGAGACGTGTAACGTGGAGTTTGTCGGATCACGGGTTCCGGCAAAACCCTTGAGGTTCGAACACTGGGGTGCGCATGAAGATTTCCTCCCTACCGATCCACGTCCTAGCTCGCTAAGATCTCAAGAACGAACTCATGAACTCACAACACAAGGGACACAAGATTTACACTGGTTCGGTCCACCATTGTGGTGTAATACCCTACTCCAGTGTGGTGGTGGTGGATTGCCTCTTGGGCTGATGATGAACAGTACAAGGGGAAGAACAGCCTCCTGAGGTTGAGGTGTTCTTGTGCTTGGCGAACTTGTGTGCGCGAGGATTACTCAAGATGAGATGCCTCCTACTATGGTGGCTAGTCCTATTTATAGAGGCCCTGGTCCTCTCCCCAAATATTGAGCAGGAAGGGAGCCAACAACGACCAATTTGAAAGGGGACAGCTAGTACAGCTTATCCTAACAAAAGTGGTCTTCGCCTGCCAAAGGCTCTGGTGGTGACGCCGCCTTGGGCTCCATGGTGACCTCCGTCTTGTCGTCCTGCTGGTCTTGGTCTCGTTGCACCGATATGGAAACCATTGCTTGATGCCTCGGTACTCTGCGCCTGCGCTTGCCTCCTTAGCAACAAAGAGGAAACAAGGATGTTGCGGGCGCTGGCGCCCGCTTGGTGTCGATCGTCATGGCTCACATCACGAGAACCTCGCGAGGTTTGCCTTGCCTTGATCTCTCTGCCCCTCACGAGCCTGCCTGGCGAGGCCGCTCCTGAGGAGGTCTTGTGTCGTCCGCCTCGCGAGGCTTGGCCCCTCGCGAGGGTCTTGAATGCCTTGTTGATGAAGATGGGCCATACATGCCTGCTAGCAGAGCCCTGGTCTGGCCTATCGGAAGCTTGGACAATCCGGTGTGCCCTGAGAACGAGATATGTGCAGCTCCTATCGGGATTTGTCGGCACATTCGGGAGGCTTTGCTGGTCTTGTTTTACCATTGTCGAGATGTCTTGTAAACCGGGATTCCGAGACTGATCGGGTCTTTCCGGGAGAAGGTTTATCCTTCGTTGACCGTGAGAGCTTATGATGGGCTAAGTTGGGACACCCCTGCAGGGTATTAACTTTCGAAAGCCGTGCCCGCGGTTATGTGGCAGATGGGAATTTGTTAATGTCCGGTTGTAGATAACTTGTCACTTGACCCAATTTAAAATACACCAAGTGCGTGTGTAGGCGTGATGGTCTCTTCTCGGCGGAGTCCCGGGAAGTGAACACGGTCTGTGTTATGTATGACGTAAGTAGGTGTTCAGGACCTCTTCTTGGTCATTGCTAGATGACGTCCGCTCCATTGCTTCTCTTCTCGCTCTCATTTGCGCAAGTTAGCCACCATATATGCTTTTGTCGCTGCAGCTCCACCTCTTTGCACCACCTTTTCCTACAAGCTTAAATAGTCTTGATCTCGCGGGTGTGAGATTGCTGAGTCCCCGTGACTCACAGATACTTCCAACACCAGTTGCAGGTGCCGACGATGCCAGTGCAGACGATGGCGTCGATCTCAAGTGGGAGTTCGACGAGGAACGTGGTCGTTATTATGTGTCTTTTCCTGATGATCAGTAGTGGAGCCCAGTTGGGACGATCGGGGATCTAGCATTTGGGGTTGTCTTATTTTCATCTGGATTTTGACCGTACTCGGTCTATATGATTGTATTTTGGATGATGTATGAATGATATTTATGTATTGTGTGAAGTGGCGATTGTAAGCCAACTCTTTATCCCATTCTTGTTCATTACATGGGATTGTGTGAAGATGACCCTTCTTGCGACAAAACCACTATGCGGTTATGCCTCTAAGTCGTGCCTCGACACGTGGGAGATATAGCCGCATCGTGGGCGTTACAAGTTTTCTCGAAGCTTGACCTTCGTATGGGTTATCATCAGATTCGCATTCGTGAAGAAGATATTCCCAAGACAGCATTCAGAACGAGTTTTGGTTCCTATGAATATACTGTCGTGTCTTTCGGCCTTGTCAATGCTCCTCCAGTGTTCTCGCGGATGATGAATTTCATCTTCAACCCCTATACCAATGAATTCGTTCTGGTGTATCTCGACGATATCTTGGTTTTCTCCAAGAACAAGCAGGATCATGCCAAACATTTGCGATTGGTGCTCGACAAGCTCAGAGAGTATCAATTCTATGCGAAGTTCTCCAAATGTGAGTTTTGGCTCGATGAAGTTCTTTTCCTTGGTCACATCATCTCTGCCAAAGGCATCGCTGTTAACCCCGAGAAGGTGTCCGCAGTTCTGGATTGGGAACCTCCTCAAAATGTCAAGCAGCTCCGCAGTTTTCTGGGTCTTGCAAGTTATTGCCGAAGATTCGTTGAGAATTTTTCCAAGATTGCAAAGCCTCTTTCCAACCTCCTACAGAAGCATGTGAAGTATGTCTGGTCTCCTGAGTGTGACGTTGCTTTCAACACTCTCAAACAGAAACTAGTCACAGCTCCTGTCTTGACTCCTCCTGATGAATCCAAGCCGTATGAAGTTTTCTGTGATGCTTCTCTCCAAGGTCTCGGTGCTGTGTTAATGCAAGAGAAGAAAGTTGTGGCCTATACCTCTCGACAGTTGAAGCCCAACGAGAAGAACTACCCCACTCACGATCTTGAGTTGGCGGCAGTTGTCCATGCATTGGTTACATGGAGACATCTCTTGTTGGGAAGACAAGTGGACATTTTCACTGATCACAAGAGTCTCAAGTATATCTTCACTCAGCCCAATCTCAACCTCAGGCAGACTCGATGGGTCGAAATGATTCAAGAGTACAATCCGAGTATCGAATATACTCCAGGCAAAGCAAATGTCATTGCAGATGCTTTAAGCAGGAAAGCTTATTGCAACAGCTTAATTCTCAAGCCGTTCCAACCGGAGCTTTGTGAAGCTTTCCGCAAGCTGAATCTCCAAGTTGTTCCTCAAGGCGTTCTTGCCAACCTCATTAGTATCTCCTACTTTGGAAGATCAAATTCGTGAGGCACAACTCCTTGATGCCATGGTAAAGAAGGTGAAACGTGGTATCGACAAGGGTCTTTCCAAATACAAGTGCTATCGCATTGACGACAGAGACACTTTGTTCTTCGAGGACCGGATTGTGGTTCCGAAAGGTGATCTAAGGAAAGTCATAATGATCGAGGCGCACAATTCTCTCCTTTCCATTCATCCTGGAAGTACGAAGATGTATCATGACCTCAAGCAGTCGTATTGGTGGACTCGAATGAAGCGAGAAATTGCTCAATTCGTGAATGAATGTGATGTCTGCCGAAGAGTGAAAGCAGAACACCAACGACCAGCTGGTCTCCTCCAACCTCTTGCTATTCCGGAATGGAAGTTTGATCATATTGAAATGGACTTCGTGACTGGATTTCCCAAGTCCAAGCGCGGAAATGACGCTATCTTCGTTGTCATTGACAAGCTCTCTAAAGTGGCTCATTTCCTTCCTATCAAAGAATCCATCACAGCAGCTCAGCTGGCAGAGCTCTACACCTCCAGAATTGTCTCCTTGCACGGCATTCCACAATTGATTTCTTCTGATCGTGGAAGCATCTTCACCTCTAAGTTCTGGGACTCCTTCCAGAAGGCCATGGGCACTAACATTCGCTTCAGCACAGCTTTCCACCCTCAAACTAGTGGCCAAGTCGAGCGAGTCAATCAAATTCTTGAAGATATGCTCAGGGCTTGTGTCATTTCCTTTGGCATGAAATGGGAAGATTGTCTTCCATATGCTGAATTCTCCTACAACAACAGCTTCCAAGCGAGTTCGGGCAAGGCCCCATTCGAGATTCTCTATGGCAGAAAGTGCCGTACTCCTCTCAATTGGTCAGAGACTGGTGAACGCCAACTTCTTGGCAATGACTTAATCACTGAAGCTGAAGAAATGTGTAAAGTCATCCGTGATAATCTCAAAGCCGCGCAATCGCGCCAGAAGAGTTACTATGATAGTAAGCATCGTGATTTGGCTTTCGAGATCGGAGACCATGTCTACCTCCGCGTCTCTCCAATGAAAGGCACTCGTCGCTTCGGTATCAAAGGGAAGCTTGCCCCTAGATACGTGGGTCCTTTCAAGATCATTGGCAAAAGAGGCGACCTCGCCTATCAACTTGAGCTTCCTTCCAACTTCGCGAACGTGCACGATGTGTTCCACGTGTCACAGCTCCGCAAGTGCTTCAAGACGCCTGAGCGCACTATCGACTTCGAAGAGATTGACCTCCAAGAAGATTTGTCTTATCATGAGCACCCAGTTGCTATTCTTGAAGAAACTGAGCGCAAGACTCGCAACAAGTCTATCAAATTCCTGAAAGTGAAGTGGTCGCACCATTCCGACCGGGAAGCCACCTGGGAACGCGAGGACCATCTCCGTTCCGAATATCCGGAGTTCTTTCAGTCCTAGATCTCGGGACGAGATCCTCTCGTAGTGGTGGAGTGTTGTAACACCCCGCATGTAACTTGCCATATTTGTAACTCCGACTCTTGCCATTTCCGGCTATGTGATATGTTTTTCCCTCCGTTGTCGGGTTTTGTCTTTCGTTTTGTATTTTGTCATGTCATGCATTTTCATATCATGTCATCATGTGCATTGCATTCGCATACGTGTTCGTCTCATGCATCCGAGCATTTTCCCCGTTGTCCGTTTTCCAATCCGGCGCTCCTATCTCCTCCGGTGCACCCCTCTAGTTTTCTTTCGTGTGCGTGTGTCAAACATTCTCGGAATGGACCGAGGCTTGTCAAGTGGTCTTAATATACCACCCGGAGACTACCGGTCAAGTTTCGTTCCATTCGGAGGTCGTTTGGTACTCCAACGGTTAACCGGGCCTCCGCAATGTCCATTTGAGTGTCCAGCAAAAACCCCCTCCAAAACCAGCCCAAAGCCCACCAAACTCTCTTCCATGCTCTAGGTCGTTCGATCACGATCGTGTGGGCGAAAACCGCACCTCATTTGGAGTCTCCTAGCTCCCTCTACCTATAAATGAGTGGGCATCCCGAAAACGAAATCTCAGACGAAACCCTAACCCTCTCCCTCCGCGCCGCGCCGGACACGTCCGCCGCGCCGCCGGCCAACCCGCGAGCGCCACGTGGCCCCTCGCGCCTCGCCCGCCGCCGCCGCCGCGGGCCCGCCCGGCCCGCCCGGCCCCGCCGCCGCCGCGCCTGCCCGCGCGCCGCGCCTCCGCCGCCGCCGGCCTCCGCCTCGCCGCGCCGCGCCCGGCCCCGCCGCCGCGCGCGCGCCGCCCGCGCGCCGGCCCTCCCCGCCGGGCGCCCCGCCGGCCTCGTCCTCCCCCGGCGCGCCGCCCCCTCGCCTCCTCTCCTCCGCGCCGGCGACGAGCTCGGTCGAGCAGCCTCCGATCCGATCTGGTAAGCACTGCCCGTTGACTTTCCCCGCTCCGTTTTTTTCCAAGTCTGAATTCATCAGCAAGTGCTTGTTCCCGATGCGATAACTTTGTGCATGTAGCTCCGATTCGCGCGTATAATATGTCAAATTGTTCGTCTCGTGATGCTCTTCATTTTGTTCAATTGCACCATTTTCATTAGAGTTCATCTTGATGCCCAAATCTTCGTTGGAAGAGGGCTAGTTGCTGTTAATCTCTGGTTCTTATCAGAACTTGGAGATTTGTCATTTTTGTATCATTTATTCTGTGCATCTTTTGAGCATGAGCTCTACATGTGTTTTGAAGTATGCCATGCCATCTTTCCAGTGGTATAGTCCATGTATTTTTGTGATCTATGTGGTGACTAGCACAAGCATGCAAAGTAGGCCCCGTAATATTTCTGATTTCAGGGACAGTGATTTCTCTAAGTCCTTGTCTGCTGTAATTTTGTTGCCATGTACACTTGATGCTACAGAGAGATCCATGCATATTTTGGAGATGTTCAGTAAGGATGTTTTGTAGCTATAGTTGTAATTGATCCATTCCTGCAATTGTTTGCAATTTTAGAGTACCATAGCATGACTCAATCTTGCTCTACTTTTGCTATAAAATATTTCTGGCAGATTCTTAACATGACATGCATTTTTGCCAAGCTTATTGTAGTTGATCCATACATGCTATGCAATTGTTCTTGCCATGGATAGCTTCATAAACATGCCATCTTGCTGTAGGTATGCTTGGTTTGTCATGCATTGCTCTGTAGTGAGTGCATCAAGCTCACAAAGAGGCCTACATATTAATATTTCTGCCATGCTCTGTTTTCTGCTAAGTCTGAAACCTGATAACGAAACTTGCTATGTTTACATGCTTGCCATCATATCTTCTGGTCCTTTTTGGCTTATGGTCAGTAAGGGACTTTTGTCATGTGCATTTAGTAGAACACTACCATGCCTTGTTTTGCTATGTTAAGTTCCTGTAGCATGTTGATTTCGTGCTCTGAACATTGCTACCTGATGCTGATTTCTGCCATGTCCAGTTTTTCACTAAGTCTGTGAACCTGTAATCTTTTGCACTTTTGCCATGCTTGTTTGAGCTTGATATGTTGTGAACTAGCCGTAGCTCAGTGTTCATCTTTTGTCAAGCATCTCCTGTAGATTACTGCCATGTGCTTTGTTGCTATGTTGGGGTGCTGTAGCATTGTTACTTGTTGCATTTTAAGTGCTATCTTGCTGTTTATCGCAGATTAGTGTCATTCTTGTTTTGCTTGCCATTTGCAAACCGTGCATCCGATTCCGGTGATCTTTATATCGATTTCGACCGAAATCATCTCATCTTTCCAGTGGCATGCTTGGTTTGCCAAGTTACTGCCATGTTCATCATTTTCCTTCCGGAGCACGCATATGCATCGCATATCATATCTTGCATATCATACATGTCTTGCATCATGTTGCTTGCGCATTTCTCGTTGTTGATTGTGGTTCCGTTTGTTTGTGTTCTTGTCTTGGGTAGAGCCGGGAGACGAGTTCGTGAACGAGGAACCTGTCGAGTACGCTTACGAGGATCAAGCTTTCGACAACTCTGAGAATCTTGCAGGCAAGATGACCACCCCTCGAAATCACTTCTATCTTTGCTATGCTAGTTGTTCGCTCTATTGCCATGCTCGCTACCTATCACTTGCTATATCATGTCTCCTATTTCAGCCATGTCAGCCCCTAACCATCCTTTCCTAGCAAACCGTTGTTTGGCTATGTTACCGCTTTTGCTCAGCCCCTCTTATAGCGTTGCTAGTTGCAGGTGAAGTTGAAGTTTGTTCCATGTCGGAACATGGATATGTTGGGATATCACAATATCTCTTATTTAATTAATGCATCTATATATTTTGGTAAAGGGTGGAAGGCTCGGCCTTATGCCTGGTGTTTTGTTCCACTCTTGCCGCCCTAGTTACTGTTATACCGGGATTATGTTCCTTGAGTTTGCGTTCCTTACACGGTCGGGTGATTTATGGGACCCCCTTGACAGTTCGCCTTGAATAAAACTCCTCCAGCAAGGCCCAACCTTGGTTTTACCATTTGCGACCTATACCTTTTTCCCCCGGGTTTTCTAGAGCCCGAGGGTCATCTTTATTTTAAACCCCCGGGCCAGTGCTCCTCTGAGTATTGGTCCAAACTGTCAGTCGCCGGTGGCCACCAGGGGCAACTCTGGTCTGGCCTATCGGAAGCTTGGACAATCCGGTGTGCCCTGAGAACGAGATATGTGCAGCTCCTATCGGGATTTGTCGGCACATTCGGGAGGCTTTGCTGGTCTTGTTTTACCATTGTCGAGATGTCTTGTAAACCGGGATTCCGAGACTGATCGGGTCTTTCCGGGAGAAGGTTTATCCTTCGTTGACCGTGAGAGCTTATGATGGGCTAAGTTGGGACACCCCTGCAGGGTATTATCTTTCGAAAGCCGTGCCCGCGGTTATGAGGCAGATGGGAATTTGTTAATGTCCGGTTGTAGATAACTTGTCACTTGACCCAATTAAAATACACCAAGTGCGTGTGTAGCCGTGATGGTCTCTTCTCGGCGGAGTCCGGGAAGTGAACACGGTCTGTGTTATGTATGACGTAAGTAGGTGTTCAGGACCTCTTCTTGGTCATTGCTAGATGACGTCCGTTCCATTGCTTCTCTTCTCGCTCTCATTTGCGCAAGTTAGCCACCATATATGCTTTTGCCGCTGCAGCTCCACCTCTTTGCACCTCCTTGTCCTACAAGCTTAAATAGTCTTGATCTCGCGGGTGTGAGATTGCTGAGTCCCCGTGACTCACAGATACTTCCAACACCAGTTGCAGGTGCCGACGATGCCAGTGCAGACGATGGCGTCGATCTCAAGTGGGAGTTCGACGAGGAACGTGGTCGTTATTATGTGTCTTTTCCTGATGATCAGTAGTGGAGCCCAGTTGGGACGATCGAGGATCTAGCATTTGGGGTTGTCTTATTTTCATCTGGATTTTGACCGTACTCGGTCTATATGATTGTATTTTGGATGATGTATGAATGATATTTATGTATTGTGTGAAGTGGCGATTGTAAGCCAACTCTTTATCCCATTCTTGTTCATTACATGGGATTGTGTGAAGATGACTCTTCTTGCGACAAAACCACTATGCGGTTATGCCTCTAAGTCGTGCCTCGACACGTGGGAGATATAGCCGCATCGTGGGCGTTACACACGCCGTGGGCCGCAGGCAGGCAAGTCTGGGGACCCCCATTCCCAGGACGCCGACAGTAGCCCCCGGGCCCAAGGCGCGCTCGGGCTTGGCTTCGAGGCGAAGCCAAAGGTCAAGTACGGAGCGCTGCGGGCCCCAATAGCCTGCGGCCCTGGTCGACGCGTGGCGGTTGATTGGACGTGGGCGACTCCGTTTCCCCATGCTGCCTCGGCAACTGCCCGACTTAACAAGTCCCTGCGACATGCAAGGAAAACCATCATTACCTGTGATCGTGGGGGGCGCTCGTTGACCTTCTCCTGCTATAAATGAGGAGGGGAGCACAGCCCCCGTCGCCGTTTCTCCCCATCCTGTTTGCTTCTTCCTCCTCGATCCTCTGCTAGTAGCAATGGCGCCCATTCGAAGGTTTTCTGCTGCGGAGAAAGGAAAGACTCCCCTCGACGTGCCAGCGCTGTTCCCGTCGAAGAAGAGGTCAGTTCACCGCCGCGACGCAGGTGGTGACGAGGCCTTGCTGCGAGCGGCCTCCTCCAGGGTATCCGCTGCCCTTGTATGCCCAAGCCGGGGGCTCAGGAGGAAGGAGCGACGAGCGTCGGCGCGCGCGCCGTGGCCAAGGTCAACGTGTCATGGCGATGCGCGCCGTCGCTCCTAGAGTCCACGCCACGGACTCCTCGCGTGAGCTTGTGCTGTGGGCGGCGATGTCCCCGAGCTCCTGGATCCGCTTCCCGCGGTTCTTGTCCAATGTGATGCCGCCGAGGGGACCCCTTGAGCTTTGGTTGCAGCATGCCGACTGTGGTGCTCTGGCGACCGGAGCAGAGGTCGAAGCGTTCTCCCTCGGCAAGATCTTCATGACCCGTGGCTGGGGCGAGGTCGCTCGGGTTTGCCGTGCGGAGGGCGCCCTCGCGATCCACTTCGAGTATGACGGAGCTTCCACGTAGTTCTTCAAGGTCTTCGACGCGGAGGGCCGCCGCTTGGAGTGTTGCCTTGCAGGGGAGCGCTAGGATGATGCGCGCTCCGCTTGCGGCTACTCCAGCAGCAGCGACTCTTGGGAGTCCAGTGGCTCTCCTGAGCTCTACGAGACTCCGGAGACGAGCGACGACAGCTACGTGCCCTCGAGCTCTCGCCGCGCCCGGAGCAGGGCCGCAACGTCCAGCCGCCGCCGTCGCTGATCTAGATGGGGCTGGCGCCGGCCTCCCGTGGCCCATTGTTGATGATGGTGCCGGCCGCGGAGGTGTGTAGATAGGATTCCCCTAGGTTCTCGTCTTTTGCTCCTTGCGAGGAATCAAGAAGTACCCCGTGGGGGTGTAAAGGGTCTGTAATGTCTTTTGTTGATATTATCCTGACTATGGAAGTCTGTGCACGCATGTCCCGTTCAGGCTCGGTCTCCCCTTTCCAACCTCGCGACGGCTTGTTGCTCTGCACTGACGGGTCCCGGTCCCCAGGCAAGCTGCAGCCATCGCTGGTATGCCAGGTCGCGTTCCGTGGTCAAGGCCAGGAGGTGAGCGGCCCGAGGTCCAGTAAGAGCTCCTGAGGTGCAAAACCCAGGGGGTCCTCTTTAGCGCTCAAGCAGCCGTAGTAAGGTAAGAAAGGGAGGCGGCGTTGCGGCAACAGGGCTGCGGCGAGCGTGACCCCTAGGCTCCTACGATTAGCCGATCCGAGCGCGATACTTATCTTGACGATTCGGGGTCGATTCCTCATGATGCGCCAGGTTTGTGCGCAGGCGTCCGCAGTGTAGCTAGGTCGGGCCCATACGAGTCTCCCTCTCTCCCACGCTCTCCTTGGTGCTCTACGTCCTCAGGTCCCGGCCCTCGAGCGAGCTCAGCCGCCGCTGGTATGCCAGGTCGCGTGCCGTGGTCAAGGCCAGGGGGTGAGGGCTGGAGAGCCAGTAAGAGCTCCTGAGTCGCGATGCTCAGGAGCCCCCCTTTTAACGCGCAAGTGGATTACATGGAGGAAGTGGGAGCTCGCGGTGCCGTTTGCTGTTATCCTCATGAGATTCCTGCAAGCCAGGACAAGGAGGAAGACAATCTGCCGTTATGGTTGCCACCCTGCCACTGGTTGCTCCACGACGAAATGAAGGCACTGAGGGCCTAGTGAGGTGACGTGCGCGGGGCATGCCGCGAGCCAGAGCTCGACCGCTCAGGTTTGTCGATGTGGCAGGGACGGACCCGTGCACCAGCGCCGTGCCGGCGTGAGTAGCCCCCGTGGGAGGTGACAATCGAAGAAGTAGTAGTCATAGGTAGATTAGGCATGGAAAGCATACTGGCTTAAGTAAATGCAGGAAAGGTACATGCCACTGGGTCAGGCCCGAGCAGCTTGGGGATGATGCAGCCCGAGGGGCACCCCCAGCAAGGTAAGCTAAAGACATAAAAAGGGATACATGCCACAGGGACAGACCCACGCGGCCTGGGAATGATGCGGCCCGAGGGGCGCTCCCAGCTAAATGAACTTGGAAAATGTCACCTGGTTCTGTTGACGAAGGAGAGTTGGGGCAGCTGAAGGTACGCGGCGAAGGGGTTGCTCCTCATGAGCCATCGGGGCCCTGAGCCTCGGGAGGCTCTGGAGGTCCAGGTGGTTCCTTGAGGATCGTCTCCATCTCCATCAGCACAGCATGGTGCCTGGCCTCCTGAGCAGCCAGGATGCTCCGCAGGTTGCGCTGGTAGGCGGTCGCCATGCTCGGCAGGCCAAAAGGCATGCGAACGTAGCTGCGAGGTGGGCCCTCACAGCGTCCCATGCACGAAGGCTAGAAAAGCTCCTGAGAGGCGGCCCTGTTGAGCCCTGGGACATCGACGCAAACGCGCAGCCCGACATCCTCGCCTGGATGGGGAGCTGCGCCTGGTGAGCGACGGCCGTCGCGCATGGCCCTTGCATCTTGTAGTTCCTGAGTGTTCTTGGTGATGAACTCCTGAACGGTGAGCACTCCTTGCCCTGTGTCCTCCTGAGGGAAACGTGCCGTGAAGCACGCCTCCAAGTGGTGCCCAAGCGCCTCCCTCGTGATGTTGGCAAAGTCTGAGTCCCTCTAGAAGAGAGCCCCCGAGCCCTGCCTGAGAAGGGTGTCGGGCGCACTTTCCTATGCGATGGAGGGAGGCACCCCAGGTGCGGGCGCCGGTCCTAACGAGGCGCCGCTTGCCTGAGGCCCCGCGTGGTGATGCTGCTTCTTCTTCTTGGGGGTGGCCTCAGGAGGGCGCTCGCCCTTGCTGTCGGGGTCATCGATAGCTACAGCTTGGAAGGCACGCTCGAGGGAGCACACCGCATCCCTTTCTTCGCACGGGACCATGATGATTCCGCTGCTTCCCGGCATCTTGAGGACATTGTAGCCGTGATGGGTCACCGCCATGAACTTGGCCAGGGCTGGGTACCCGAGGATCGCATTATATGGCAGGCGGATGTAGGCGACGTCGAAGTCGATGAGCTCGGTGCGGTAGTTGTTGCATTCTCCGAAGGTGACAGGGAGGCGGACCTGCCCGATCGGTGTGGTGGAACCATCGGTCACTCCTGAGAAAGGCTTGGTAGGCTGAAGCTGGTCATATGGCACTTGGAGGTTGTCGAACGTGTCGACAGACAGGACGTTGAGCCCTGCGCCACAGTCGATGAGGGTCTTGGTGACTTGCACGTTGCTGATGGCTGGGGAGCAGAGCATCGGGAGGGTGCCTGCAGCAGCCGCGCACTTTAGCTGATCTGCCGAACTGAAGGTGATGGCGCACTTGGACCATGTCGGGAATATACCCCACGATGTAAACCGGCCGGAGGTATAACCCGACCGGACTTGGCGGTTTACTTCAGACCCGGCCGAGACTTGACGATTCACTGGCGACCCGTTTGGACCTGGCGGTTTACGATTCATTGGTAATCCGGCAGGCGGGTCAAAGGAGCGACAAAACCCGGTGGCCCAACGGACGGTTCATGAAGGCCGATTCATACTATGGTGGGCCGGTTTAAGAGGAAAGACATGAGGAATATTGACCTTACAAGGAGTTAAGACCAGGACTTGTATCCTGTTTGTATTAGAGATAGACTAGTCCTAATCCTAGCAGGACTCCACATGTAACCCGCCCCTTCAACTTATATAAGGAGGGGCAGGGCTCCCCAAAGAGGGAGAAGAGGCAAGCAAGAAGAAACAATCTCTAGGGCTAGATACAAAGAGCCGATTTACCGGTGACTCCCTCGTGATGATAATGAGACCTAGCCTCAAACAGCATGTAGGGCTATTACCGGATGATGTTTCCCGGGGCCCGAAGCTGTCTAAACCCTTGTCTTGTGTTGCGTCTCTCGATTCCGATCAACCCCTCTCAAGCTACCACCTAGATGCGTTGGCCTCGCGACTAAGTCCTCACACTAAGGACATCTGCCATGACAATTCCACGACAGTTGGCGCCCACCGTGGGACCTGCGCACGGTGGTGTTGAGTTCTTGGAGGGATCTTAGCTAAGGTTTTGAGAGGTCCGCAATTTTTCCGGATGAAGAAAAATCAGTTTTGGAAGGATCTACATCAGCTTTTATCAAGATCAGAAATTTTTTATGGTGTTCATCCGGTCGGTCAGCAAGATGGCCAAGGGGTTCCAAGCTGCTACTAGTAGTTTCTGCCGTGAATCACTTTTACTATGAGCCGCCATCAGCTCTCCATGGGAAAGGCCCGCCGCCACCGACAGCTGCCTTGCGGGCACGTTCCTCGTTCTTTGCCACCTCAACCACGGGCTCGAACACCGTCTCCGTGGCTATCTTCACCTCGTCTTCGAATCCGCCTTGGTGCCATGAGTCGCTGCATCCCCTCTGAGTCGTCCAAGGACTTTGTTTCCAACTTGGACTCTGAAGCTGCTGTCGCTGTCACATCGTCCGTTGTTCCCTATGTTACTGCTTCAAACCGCCTAGTTACTACTGGGCCCCCAGATCAACCAGGCCGTCAGCGAACGCGGAAGCAATTCCAAAGTGATTTAATTGATTGCTAGATATACTACTACCAACCAGCAGTGCGGTTCCCACTACGTAAAATTCAAGGCTGATTTGACAACTAGTACTGCTTCCACGGGAAAGTAGTCTGCTAGTTCAGTTTTTGGTTCTCCGTACAACGGCTACGTAAACACCAGGAATACTACCATATCAGAGTAAAAAGAAAAAAGAGGGCAGCAGCAGTCACATGCAAAAGCGACTAGGAACCTGGCAATTCAACTTCCGTCAAGCTAAGTAATATGGTATCTTGACAATAGTCAAATCAGTTAAGCCGTTGAGGAACCGACAGACATCAAATACTCCATGTGGGATCCGAAGGGAAAGTATTACTTCAAAGTACCACCACGCTGCTTTATGGAAGCTACTACATCCACACATGTGGTGGCCAGGCGCTACAAACATTAACATGCGTCTCAATCAGCGTTTAAACATCAGCCGGCATCTGTCGACCCGCCGGTGCCGTCGTCGCAGCCGACGCCCCTCCGCTTCTGCGCGAGTCTCTGCGCCGGGACGCTCGTACCGCATGTCGCCCGCCTGTCCGCTTCTGACTCGCTCCCGCACAGGCCGTCGCATCGAGGCGCTTAAACACCCGCTGCATATACCACGGCCGAATCGCCCCGTTCTCCGGTCGGCTCCTGTGGGAGAAGGACCTAGTTTTCACAGTACAATCCAAAGGAATGGAAGCGATCTACCAGAGTATGCTGTGAACGAGACCTCCAAGAAAGCTCTCACGTGGTCACAAGGGGCAAGCCATCACATCAAAAATTAAATGACACGCCCGAGAAGTTTGCCTGCTGGCTGTATTCAGTAGATGCATTGTGCCACGTGGCTGCTACTGTTTATCAGACCTACGTCTAGGCGTTCGTCTGACACTGTCCAACATTGACTAATGCCAGCATCCGTGTTCATCTGACAAAATATATCAGGTGCTATTGTGTTTATCTATTTCTAGTACATATTTTTAATCAAAGAACAATTACTTTGGTATGTACATTTTTATGTGCAGGGCAATATTTGTTATAAAGGTGGTGCCATGCTGTGTGTATGAAGTACGTGTTAAGCATCATCATGAACGGGCATCCGCACCCACTTGATGTTGAACGCGTGTGCGCGAGCCGCCGCCCGTACAGCTCGATCTACATCAACTCACCAAGAGCGCGCCCGCGTCCGTGCCGTTTCCAACGCGGCGACCGACTCTCTCGACCGCACTGGCTTACAACGCCGCGGCCGACTCTCTTGACCGCATTGGCTTACAACGCCACGGCCGACTCGCCTGTCCGCACCACCTTATAACGTCACGGATGACTCGCTCGTCCGCCTTCACCGCCGGTTCACGTGTCCGTGCCAGCTTACAACGTCGTGGCCGACTTGCTGTCCGCGCCGGCTTACAAACGTCGTGGCCGACTCACCCGTCTGCACCGGTTTACCACGCCGCGGTCGGTTCACCCGTGAGCGACTTCAACTTCACCTACCGATCATCAATTTCATGGCGGATTATTTCCGGCCTGGCACATCAGGTGATATCCATCTAAAATATATTTTATTGGTACATATTATTTTTTTGTCAAAGAGCAGTTTATCTTTGTCTTGGTCTGCAATATTGTTGATGCAGGACAATTGTTCACTACATCAAAACGATGTGGTTAACTCGCCCGTCCACGTC
This sequence comes from Triticum aestivum, assembly GCF_018294505.1. Taxonomy (NCBI): domain Eukaryota; kingdom Viridiplantae; phylum Streptophyta; class Magnoliopsida; order Poales; family Poaceae; genus Triticum; species Triticum aestivum. The sequence continues at coordinate 229,860,021 of NC_057811.1, read as the reverse complement.
GGTTTACAACACCGCGGCCGGTTCATCTGTTTGAGCCACCTCTGATGCTGAGGTCATCTTTTCCGTCCTCCTCTGCGGCCTGGTCTATATCAACACACCGGGCCGCACCTGTCTGCATGAGGTGTTTATTGAGTATAAAGCAAGTCACAGCTTGGGTAGCTCGGTTTTCTTTCAAATTGGAGGCAAATTATCATCAACCGCCGTCTGCACTGGATGGATCAATGGGCAGGCACGCAAGTCGCCGCCACTACAGTTTGGTTAATTTCAAATAGCCAGTTGGAAGGAACCATCGGCCGAGTTGCTGACACGGCTCATACGGATCATTTATAACCCGCCGCAGTCACCTCAACCTTCTGTGGATTCACATCGTTTTATCAACACCAATAATATACAAGTTATGCCGGTTTATATCACGGTCAAATATGGAGAGTCTCAAGCCGACTCCTTGAGTCACCTTTGAGACTCGGGGGCTATGATGACATGATTCTGCAAATCTTGCCAGTTTCAGCAAATTTAAGAACCCCAGGACGATGGAGGGAAAGATAACCCGGTCCCGGAGGCTACTGTTATATTGATGAAAATCTAAAGGCTGTCAGAAAATTTTCGGCTTAGAAAGTATATAACAGTTACAAAATCCCGGCTCAATGAAGAAGTTCCGGGTCATCAGAAAGGATTCCGGTTTAAAATCCGGCTCACGGGAAGTCAGTCTCATTGAAGATCTCAAACATCTGGTTTACAATCCGGTTCAAGGGAAAGATGTCTCCCACAAAGCTTTGAAGCTCTCAATATTCGGTTCAAAATCCCGGTTCAAGAAGAATTTATCTCTTGCAAAAAGTTAAAGGTTGCCGAAGAGGACTTGCTGCCATGATGCGCGGTTCAAACATGGGTATCCTGCCTTATTGGCTTATCACATTATTGATCACTTGGGGGCTTGGTCGTACCGGAACCATAGCTACACCTCTTGATCAGCGCAATGCCACAGCATCACTTGGGGGCCTGGTCGTATCCGAACCATAGCTACACCTCTTGATCGGCGTAATGCCACAACATCACTTGGGGACTTGGTCGAACCCGAACCATAGTCACGCCTCTTGATCGGCTCAAAGCCACGTCAAACCGGGGCCAAAGAGAGTGTTGTAAAACAACAGCTCAAACATAGGCACCCACTGAGCACAGCTCACAATATTGCTTGGGATTTCTTTGTTGTCGAATTTAGGGCCTGGCAGCCCGTAAAAAGCCTCGACTACAACGGTTTTTACTTGCCTTTTGCTGAGTTTTCATTGTTTTAATAAGATTTGTGACGTTTTCAAAGCGGCGTTTATCAACCCGGTTAAGCTGTCAACTACAAGTTGTTAGTATATGATCAGTCATAATCTGGAGATTATCAACCCGGTCTGGTTTTGACTACAAGTCGCCAGTTTTATATATGGTTAATCCGGTGTTTATCACAACCCGGTACGGTTTTATCATAAACCGGCACAATATGGAAGGAGTTATCAGTACTCAAGATTGGGGTTATCACCCTTATTACAAAAAGTTGGTAAACCAACGATGTGATTCAATGTCACAGGTATGATATATTTCATATTTGATTATTCTTAAGTGCAGCCTTGGTTATAAACCCGGGTTATATGCTGGGCATTATGACCCGTCCGGCGGTAAACCGCCAGGACACTTTAAACTTGTTGTATGCACAAACAGGTTGAATAAAGCATGATTATAAATCACCGGCGTTTATTAACCCGGTCTGGCTTTCAACTATATGTCGCCAGTATGATGATAAATTCTCCGGTGTTTATTAAACCGGCCTGGCTTTAAGACGATAAGTCGCCAGTATATGATGAGAAATTATCCGGTGTTTATTAAACCGGCCTGGCTCTAGGCTATAAGTCGCCAGTTTATATTTGGATTGCGCCATTGGAATCATGCGCTTATAAATCATTGTGTTATATTATTCAAATAGCCAAACTTGGCTGAATTTTCATTATGATATTGAATGAATAAGGTTTTCATACCGGATTATATTATCTTGAATAGCCAACATGGCTGGATTTTATTATGGTTATTAATAACCGGTATTATTGAGGTTTTCAAAGTCGCTTTAGCGCAATGGCTATTATTTTATCAAAGGATATGATTTATTCTACAATGGAAGGAATAGTCCCGAGTCGCTGCAGGCTTACGACCCGGCACTTGGGGGCTACATTATTCAAATTGAGATTACATGCAAGTCTCATGTCACTGCAAGCATGCACCATGACACTTGGGGGCTAATGCAAAGTCATTTTTTATTGGCCTTATTAAAGACCCGACTCATCACATCATAATGAGCCGGCCCTTGGGGGCTACCAATTGCTCCTGTCAACAATTCAAGGTACACAAGTCTTAAAACCATTATATTGAAAGTTCAATTGCTCAGTTGGTAAAGCACAAAGCTCTTAACCTTGTGGACGTGGGTTCAAGCCCCATGGTGGGGGTTACATTATATGATGTTCTTTTCAAAGAAGTATATATAAAGTACCAGCTCAATATTATCTTACTGAGCCGGCCCTTGGGGGCTACACGTTATTATTCAAATCTACATGATCATATTTATAATGTCCCTGCTCATTATTGCATAATGACCCGACACTTGGGGGCTACATATATGGAGTATTCAGTTTTTAATAGTGGCTGAGATGAACAACATGGATTTCTTCAAAGTGGCAGTAATTATATGGAAACAAGTCTTAAGCCATCACTTTGTTTTGCTCAAGACTTGGGGGCTACAGGTAATATGGATATAAGGGAGAAAAATCTTCAAATTCTCAATTCTGAGCAAACCAGATTGACCCGGTGTCTGCAACAATTATGACCTGGCGTCGGTAACAATTATGACTCGGTGCCATCCATATTTACAAATCGGTAATTTTGGTAATATTAAACCGGGAAGTTTTACATCTTCAAACCGGCTGAATATCATATGAGTATTTCAAGACCCATATTTCTTAAACCGGCGCTTTGGAAGCCGACTCAAGTGGATTATTCTTCACAATATTTCTCCGTGAGAAACCAATGTCAGCAAATTGAGTATGAAGCTGGCTTGTTGACCCGGATTTTCTAGAAGGAGGAAATGACAAGGACTTAGGGATGATCAGATGCCGGTTTACAAGAATTCTTAACCCGGAGCATAATCTGTCAAATTTGTTCTTGCATTTGTTTTACAGGATCAGTTTAACATGGATAAATCCAAATTAAACTAGGGGCTAATGTCGGGGATATACCCCGCGATGTAAACCGGCCGGAGGTATAACCCGGCCGGACTTGGCGGTTTACTTCAGACCCGGCTGAGACTTGACGATTCACTGGCGACCCGTTTGGACCTGGCGGTTTACGATTCATTGGTAATCCGGCAGGCGAGTCAAAGGAGCGACAAAACCCGGTGGCCCAACGGGCGGTTCATGAAGGCCGATTCATACTATGGTGGGCCGGTTTAAGAGGAAAGGCATGAGGAATATTTACCTTACAAGGAGTTAAGACCAGGACTTGTATCCGGTTTGTATTAGAGATAGACTAGTCCTAATCCTAGCAGGACTCCACATGTAACCCGCCCCTTCAACTTATATAAGGAGGGGCAGGGCTCCCCAAAGAGGGAGAAGAGAGAAGGAAGAAGAAACAATCTCTAGGGCTAGATACAAAGAGCCGGTTTACCGGTGACTCCCTCGTGATGATAATGAGACCTAGCCTCAAACAGCATGTAGGGCTATTACCGGATGATGTTTCCCGGGGCCCGAAGCTGTCTAAACCCTTGTCTTGCGTTGCGTCTCTCGATTCCGATCAACCCCTCTCAAGCTACCACCTAGATGCGTTGGCCTCGCGACTAAGTCCTCACACTAAGGACATCTGCCGTGACAATTCCACGACAGACCACCTGAGCGGGCGTGTGGCCTCGAGCTTGGGGAGGACGACATTCACTTCGCGACCAAACTTTTTGAAGATACGCTGTGAGGCTGGGGCTTGAGCTCCGCCCAAGATGCAGCGATAGCACGCGGCTCCTGGAAGCCCCCAGCCTCCTCGTATTGATGGTGGTCGTCATTCCTTCCTGGTGGTGGCGGTAGTGGAGGTAGTCCGGCGTTGCCCTGAGGATGATCCTCACGAGGCTGGTCCCTCCAGGCGCCCTCGCGAGGCTGATCCTGCCAGCAGTCCTCACGAGGCCGGTCGCGCCACTCCTGGCACGGGCCATGGTCGTCCCAGTGTCCGCCACCACGACCTCCTCCTCGACCGTAGCCCCGGTCCCTGCGCTCGGGGCGTCGACCGAAGCGTCCTTCTTGAATGGCTCTGAGCTCTTGACGGTCGCTGGTGTTGTGGGAATGCAGGTTATGGAAGGCGCAGAACGGTCGGCTGCTCTTGGATGACTCGGGCCGGTCTCTGCCCCGCTTGGTGTCTGGTTCCACCGCGAGCACGGCTGCTCCCTTGCGCTTCACGTCCTTGGCCTTGGCTTTCTTCTCCTCCGGGTCCGCAGCCGGGAGCTCGAGGAGGGAGAGGCGCCCCTACTCAGCTCTGGCGCACTTGGTCGCCAGGTTGAACAGCTCCAGGGACGTACATAGCTCCTCGTGGATGGCGAGCTCCTCTTTCATCTTGACGTCGCGGACGCCATCAGAGAACGAGGGGATGATGGCCTCGTTCGTCACCTTGGGGATTTTGAGACGAACGTTGTAGAAGCGCTGGATGTACTTCTAGAGGGTCTCTCGTGGTTGTTGCTTGATGCGACGCAGGTCACCCGCGGCCGGCGGGCGGTCGCGAGTGCCATGGAAGTTGGCAACGAAACGGTTGCACATCTCGTCCCAGGAGGAGATCGAGCCTGGGGGCATATTCAGGAGCCAGGAGTGGGCGCCATACTTGAGAGCCATGGGGAACCAGTTCGCCATGACTTTCTCGTCGCCGTTGGCCGCCTCGATGCTCAGCTCGTAGAGCTGCAAGAACTCCGCGGGGTCGGGGGTGCCGTCGTAGCGAGGAGGCAGATCTGGCTTGAATTTGCCCAGCCAAGCAACACTATGCAGCTCGGGGGTGAAGGCGCGGAAGCCGGCCGTGGTGACCGAGGCCCGCCTTGGAGGTGGAGCTTGGTCTTGGCGCCCGTGCGCCGCTACGGCAAACGGCGCGGGGCCTTGCCGCAACAAACGATCCTGGCGCGGCGTTGCGAGGAGTGGTGGAGCGTTCTCTTGCGGTCGAGGGACTTCTTGGCAGCTTCTCTCTTCACGCGCGGACGCCGGGCGCGGGGGGTTGCGCCGCGGAGCCGCGCGCCTTGGCGCCAGGGTGCCGTCTTGGGGCAGAGGTGGTGGAGGTGCTCCGTGAGGTACGTCGCCAGTAGCTGGCGGAGGGCGAGGCAGAGAGAGGGACGGCGCAGGGGAGCCCCCTGCGGCGTGGACAAGCTCGGCGATGCGGTCGAGCCTGTCCTCGTAGAGGTCATTGACTGGGCGGTAGCGCAGGAGCTCGTGCGCCATGAGGAGCGCGGCCCGCGCGTCCATGGGAGCGCGACGTGCTTGGGACGAGGAACCGGCCGGGGTCAGCGATGGAGTGGCGGTTCGGCTGTCCCGCCGCACCGAGGGGTGCCGCGAGGACGCTTGCTGCTTGTTCCCCGCCGGGCCAGTGGCGGCGTTGGCGGCAGGTGACGGGGAACGACGAGGTGGCCCGCCGACGGTAGCCGTCTGAGCGACGCGGGCGGCGAGGGCAGCCCGGCGCTCAGCACGAGCGCGACGACCGTCCGCCATGGGGACGATGGAGCAACGGGACGCGGAGCGATGGAAAGGAAGCTTCAGCGCACCCCTACCTGGCGCGCCAAATGTTGGATCACAGGTTCCGGCAAAACCCTTGAGGTTCGAACACTAGGGTGCGCATGAAGATTTCCTCCCTACTGATCCACGTCCTAGCTTGCTAAGATCTCAAGAACGAACTCACAGCACAAGGGACACAAGATTTATACTGGTTCGGGCCACCGTTGTGGTGTAATACCCTACTCCAGTGTGGTGGTGGTGGATTGCCTCTTGGGCTGATGATGAACAGTACAAGGGGAAGAACAACCGCCTGAGGTTGAGGTGTTCTTGTGCTTGGTGAACTTGTGTGCGTGAGGATTACTCAAGATGAGATGCCTCCTACTATTGTAGCTAGTCCTATTTATAGAGGCCCTGGTCCTCTCCCCAAATATTGAGCAGCAAGGGAGCCAACAACGGCCAATTTGAAAGGGGACAACTAGTACAGCTTATCCTGACAAAAGTGGTCTTCACCTGCCAAAGGCTCTGGTGGTGACGCCGCCTTGGGCTCCATGGTGACCTCAGTCTTGCCGTCATGCTGGTCTTGGTCTCGTTGCACCGATATGGAAACCTTTGCTTGATGCCTCGGCACTCTGCACCTACGCTTGCCTCCTTAGCACCAAAGAGGAAACAAGGATGCTGCGCGCGCTGGCACCCGCCTGGTGTCGATCGTCATGGCTCATATCACGAGAACCTCGCGAGGTTTGCCTTGCCTTGATCTCTCCGCCCCTCACGAGCCTGCCTGGCGAGGCCGCTCCTGAGGAGGTCTTGTGTCGTCCGCCTCGCGAGGCTTGGCCCCTCGCGAGGGTCTTGAATGCCTTGTTGATGAAGATGGGCCGTACAGGCCTGCTAGCAGAGCCACGCCGTGGGCCGCAGGCAAGCAAGTCTGGGGACCCCCGTTCCCAGGATGCCAATAGAGTTTGATGAGAATAACGGCTCCCAAGTGGAGCAAAGTGGCACTTGTGATGTAGGTGATGAAATTCCTCCTCAAGCCATAAGAAGAATGGGTGTTGGTTTTATCCTACCCATTGAGGAACCCCTTGTGGCCGAAGAAGAAGGACAATGTTCCACTCAAGTGGAACCATCACCAACCCAAGGCCCACACGCTTCCGAAGAACAAAGTGAAGGCCCTCAACCTGATGAACAAGACCAAGGGCAAGATCAACCTCAAGACGGTGTTGAACCACCAAGTGATGCCCAGGGTCAAGTTCTATCCTCCGAGCAAGTTCAAGACCAAGAGTAAGCTCAAGATCACGGACTAGCTCAAGATGATGCTCAAGATGATCAAGTAACCGCTCCTCAACTCACCCCTGAGGAGGAATTGGAGCGTCGTGCCGCCAAGATTGCTTCCAAGCTCTCTACCAACGGTCATCTCATGACAAATGTGCTTGAGCATTCAAAGGGGGTAAGCACTCGTAGACAATTGGCAAACTATTGTGAACATCACGCGTTTGTCTCTTGTGTTGAACCCCAAAAGGTCTATGAGGCGCTCAAAGATCCGGATTGGCTTAATGCCATGCATGAAGAACTCAACAACTTCGAGCACGACAAGGTGTGGAGATTGGTGCCAAGGCCAATGGGGAACCATAATGTCATTGGAACCAAGTGGATATTCAAGAACAAGCAAGATGCTCATGGAATTATAGTCCGCAACAAGGCTCGTTTGGTAGCACAAGGCTACTCCCAAGTCGAGGGTATCGACTACGGTGAAACCTTTGCTCCCGTTGCTCGCCTTGAATCTATTCGTTTGTTGATTGCTTATGCTTCTCATCATAATTTCAAGTTGCAACAAATGGATGTGAATAGTGCTTTTCTTAATGGTTACATTAATGAGTTGGTGTATGTCAAACAACCCCCCGGGTTTGAGGATCCCTATTTCCCTAATCATGTGTACCAACTCGATAAGGAACTTTGTGGCCTTGAACAAGCCCCACGTGCATGGTATGACCACCTTACCGAGTTGTTGCAAGATCGTGGGTTTGAAATTGGGAAAATCGACACCACTCTTTTTACTAAGAAGGTCAAAGGGGAGTTGTTTGGGTGCCAACTATATGTTGATGATATTATCTTTGGTTCCCCTAACAAAGCTTTCAATGAGGAATTTGCCGCTCTCATGACCTCAAAGTTCAAGATGTCCATGATGGGAGCATTGAAGTTCTTTCTCGAGTTCGAAGTCAAGAAAAGAAGAGAAGGGACCTTCATCAACCAAGCTAAATACACTCAAGACATGCTCAAGAGATTCAAGCTAAGTGATGTCAAGCTAGGTTCCACTCCAATGCCCGTCAAATGCCAACTTGACATAGATCCCAATGGTAAAGCGGTGGATCAAAAGGTATATCGCTCCATGATTGGCTCCTTGCTTTACCTTTGTGTATCTAGACTGGATATCATGTTGAGTGTGCGAATTTGTGCACGGTTTCAAGCCGCACCTAAGGAAAGCCACTTTGTGGCGGTCAAGTGGATCTTTCGATATTTGGCTCATACCCCAAACTTTGGCTTATGGTACCCAAGAGGAGAAAACTTCAAGCTTGTAGGATATTCGGATTCCGATTGGGAGGGAGACAAAGTGGATAGGAAGTCAACTTCCCGAGGGTGCCAATTCCTTGGTTGCTCTTTGGTGAGTTGGTCTTCTAAGAAGCAAAGTTGTGTGTCTCTCTCGTCCATCGAGGCGGAGTATGTGGCCGCCGGTAGTTGTTGTGCACAACTTCTATGGATGAGGCAAACTTTAAAGGATTACGGTGTCATTTGTGACAAAGTGCCTCTTTTGTGTGACAATGAAATTGCCATAAAGATTTCTCTCAACCCGGTGCAACACTTCAAGACGAGGCACATTGAGATTCGGTATCACTTCATCCGGGATCACATTCGGCGAGGGGAGATCGAGCTCAACTATGTCAACACTCATGATAACCTTGCAGATATCTTCACGAAGCCCTTGGATAAAGCAAGATTTCGCGAGTTAAGGCATGAGCTAAATATCACTGATTCGAGCAATGTTGCTTGAACCCTTGCACACCCCACCATACTCAACTTGTTATCTTGTTTAGGTGTAGGCATGGACATAGGGGGAGTGTTGTTCTCTCAATGAACTCTCCCTCCCCCTAGCTATTATGCATAAATTGATCAACTCTTTTGCAATAGCCATTTTTTATGGTACTTGTGCTTCAAAGACGAGGTTTGGTCATGGACCCAAGGATAATTCTTTGCGGTGCCATACCAATTGACTCAAACATAGGTGGCTCTAGCCACCGCCCTCTCTTTGGAGAGGTTGTGTCGCCAACCCATGAGTGACATGAGTGACTCCACCATATGTGACATTGAGAGCATTTCCTATGAGAGGATGAGTGTGACCACCACTAGCCCCACACATGAGAGCATGCCGCACATCCTATGTGAGGTTGAGAGCCATTTGAGTGACTCCACCAACCATACGAGTGAGAGCATCCAAGCGGGAGTGTGTGAGCCACAACACTTAGTGAGTGAGGTAGTTGACACGGCACATGAGGCCACTATGATTTCTAACGACTTACTCTCTACTCCTAGTGTGTTTTGTTCTTTGGTGCTAGGTCTCCTACATGGCGACACGCCTATCCTCGACGAGTCCATACCTCCAATGGAGACGACGATGGCCGTGGTGGAAGAAGATGAACCCCCCACATGGTACCATCAAGTTGCAACCTCACCTACAACACATGAGCGATGCTCCAAAGGTAAAATAGGTGATGGTGCTTCTCTTGTCCCACTAGTGGACTATCTTACCAATGATTGCTTGCATGATGTTGATCCACCTATTCCCATACTTCATGCTAGTGCGACTTCTTCATTTCATGACTTACCAATTTATGATGAATATGATGATGAGCATGTTGAATTGCCTAGTTGTGATGCTATGCTCCATAGGATATCATGTGAAAATTCTATTGGTCACTTCATGTTTGACAACCCATTGAACTTGTCATATGCTATGAGTGAGATCTTCCATATTGCACCATTTCAATCTCAATATAGTAACTATGCATGCCCCATTAAAATAAATCCAATTTGCACTTATGGCATAGATGAGAAGATGATGGTCATTGGCTTTTGTTTTTCATGTGATGATATTGCCATGCTTCCTTTACATGATTTGCGCAATTCATCTACTATGCCATGCCATGATCACATTGTTCCAAATATGATTTGTTTTGATTGTTGTCAATATTCTCCATGTGATGTTTCCACTAATGCTCATGAGGAGACACCCATAGTTTCCTCATACATATTAGGAGATTTTGATGCATTCCATACTTTGCGTGATTCCCATAATTGTGTGCACCATATGCATTCCATGAATAACAATGTTATACATATTTCTCATGATGCTTTACACAATTTGAGTCTCCATTATGCTATACATAATAACAAACCTCTCATGATGGATGACATGTTTCTATATCACGCATCTCATTTATTTGAGCATTGGATATTTTGTGCTAACCGACACAAGCACATGCGCATCATGATGGATGATGTGTACATGTACCACGCACACATAGTTTTCCCCTTGTCTTTGTTTTGTGTAGGTACTCACGTATACTCCTCAACCTCTCAATCCCAAGAGTTGACGAAACGAGCTCTTGAGAGCAACGATGATTTGGGATCCCGTGGATTATCATTCCCACCATTCCCTTCGCGCAAGGACTACGCACATCTCTTTTACTTGGCTCTCACACGGCTATGGGCTATATATCACTTGTTACCTTATGCCCATACTATTCGTGTTCACTTTGCATGTTATGCCTCTTTCTATGATTTTTCCATGCAATTGCGACCCTTGTTTGCATCTACCCATGATTCACAATTATGATACTCCTATGTGTATTTGCATGCTTGGTGGAGATCCTTGTTGCTATTGCCATGTTTATCATGTGCCTCATGCTATTGTTGATTGTTGTGTTGGGAGAGTCATGATGCCATTGCTATTTACATATGGCTTCTCGTCAATACATTGATGCTATTTTGCTAATATCTTGCTTCCATACTTGTGATATGTCATGTGCATTATTCATGGCCACCATTTGCACACATGACATGCTTGCCATGATTCCTCCTGGTACGTTGCATCTTTGCACTACTAGCTTGCTTGAGTTGATCACTATGATTGCTTGCTTTGTCGCATCACCCATGTTCCATTCTTACTCGCTTTCTTGGGTTGATGACATACATGTTCATGCCTCTCACATGATATATCTTGTTCATTGTCGATTGCCTCCAATTGTTGCCCCTATGCTCATTGATCATGGAGACTTGGACATATTACATGTGATGCATGCTTGCTTGATTGAGCCTATTGTATTTGGTTGTTAACGCATCATATGCCTCCATACTATGAAATGCTCCCTTGTCCTTTCTTATGATGAGCATGATGCATACACTTGTTGGGTATTGCACCACACGAATGCTAGGTTTTGCATTCCCGCTAACCTCATTTGTTTTTCCGAGTGTTTGTCATGTTCTTTCGTTTTGAAGGATTCACAAGGCGGCACCATCACGAGACAACTTGGTCATGTGAAGGCATACGTGATGCGCAACTCCAACATCCTTGAGAAACTCCTCAAGGTGAATTCCTTCCATTTGAGCCATCCTCAAATATGCATATTGGATGGGTCATTCTTTCATTGTTGTTTCCTTCTTGTTGCATACATGATACATCTCGCGAACGGAGGAGCGACATTGGAGATTGGCTCTATGGACCTTGACATTGAGGAGCGCTTGGACTTACTGGATGCACCTTCGTACCTCCACTCATGCCACGACATCAAGCATTGGTATACCAACACCTCCATATTTGTTGATTGTGCTTCCTCATGTCATGCTCGATGGACATATCATAGTCACCACAAATTTGCATCTTATGCATGGATTGACTCACATTATTATTGCTTTGTTGCATCTTGTATTCCCATGTCATCCATGATATATGAGCTTGTACATTTTCTTAGCAAATTTGTTGTGATCTTTCTTGATGGCATATTCATACATAATGATCACATTGCCTACCATCAATTGCATGATAACATCATCATATTGAGCATCCATTGCCATATTCATGCTACTGATAAACCGTCTCACTATGACATCATTTTGCACCGTGGTTGCATTGATCATATTCACAATACATTAGTGTGCACAATGAATGTTTTTGCTACCATGAATGCTTTGCATATCATTCTATATCATCTTGTTAAGCTTCATGTACTTTGTCATGAACAATCTTGCCGAAAGGACTCATACTTACTTGATGGACACTTTGTGTGCGCTAACCATTGTATTTCCGAGTGTCGCTTGTATTTGCTCTTTTTGCATGTCTATCATACCGAAGACACCTTGGAGTACTTGGATTGCGCCATGTCTCCAACTTCGTCCAACTACAAGTCCATCCACGACAACCATTTCCATGGTGATGAGGATCACGATCCGAGGTCGGATCTTTCCCAAGGGGGAGGAGATGATGCGGAGCATCCCACGTTCATCCCCATGTACACTCCGACTACTCTCCAAGTACCAAGAGGACATATGACGAGACCTCGACCATACACCATTGGACACAAGGTGAACTCGCTCTTGTTCGAACCATCACTTTCCATATGTGAGACATGGCTACTACCTCAAATATATGTGCTATGCATGACTAGGACAAAGAGGAAGACCATGGACAAGACGGCGAGGACACCAAGTACAAGGAACTACCGAAGAAGCTCCAGCGAGCGGACGTCCGGACGACACGGGACGACCGGCTTCTCACAGCGAGCGGACGTCCGACCCTCGGCGGACGACCGGCGCCTGAAGACCAGCCTACGCCAGCTACAGCCCTCCCAGCGAGCGGACGTCCGATCGTGCACCGGACGTCCGGCAATATTAACGGAAGTCCGAGACTTCCGGACGTCTGGTATCCCGACCACAGAACACTTTCAGTGGACGTCCGGCGCTAGCGGACGACCGGTCCCCCTGGAACCACCGGACGTCCGGTGCCCAGCGGACGCCCAGTCCCTGGCTGTGTCCAGTTGCGGGCTGAGGCCCATGTACCCCTTCACTTCGCCCCCATTTGCACTATGACTATAAATAGGACATCCTCTCCTCCTAGTTAGGGTTAGCATTGGTTTAGCTCATATGTGAGATAGAGCTTTGCTCATCCATACAGATCTACTCCACGAGAGAGACCGCGGCCCCTCTACGGAGAAGATATACGTTGGATTCAAGACCCCCTCTTGGGTGGCCCCATCAAGACCTCCTCGCGGAGAAGAACCGGTTACCCTTTGTATCGTCCTTTGTTGATTTTGGATCTTGTATCTCCTCTCGTGTTCCGAGGGTCTAGCATATGTGTGACTATATCTTGTGGGTTTAGTGATTCCTCTTGTGTTTTCCCTCGTTTTCCCCTCGTGTGTCTTCGTGTTCTTGGACGGGAATCGCTCCTTTCGTGAAAGATCGGCCGTATAGGGTTCCACCCTACATCAGAGACCATCCCCACTGCCGAGTCTGACGAGGAGCGTGAAGAGTGATTGCTTTAGCTTGAGCCACCACTTGTGTCGTAGGTGTCCTCTCTGCCTTTTTGGTGTCTCGATGCCAAAGGGGGAGAGAGTGTAGGATTTGCATCTCGTGTGTCGTGTTGTCGCTTTGTGTTCGTTCAGTCTGACCTCGTTTGCTTTGGTTTGATTTGTGTTTGTGAGACCAGGTCATCTTTCATATGGTGTAAGACATATGCACTCTAGCGTACCTTATTGTCTTTCGTACTTAGTAGCCCGTGAGCCTATGCTATCTTCGTGCCCTTTTCTTTATGCTCATAGTTTTTATCTTGCCTCCTTGCTTAGTGTTAGCTATATTGTTGCAAGATATGCCTTGTCTATAAAATATAGGGGGAGTGTTGACCCTACTATGTGTGTCGTGCAGTCCAAAGCATTTCTCTAGAAAGCACACATCTAGGGGGAGCCCGTCTATATTTTATAGATGTGGGGTTTGCCAATGTTCTATTTTTTATCTGTATGTGCAAATCCAGTATTGTCATCAATCCACCAAAAAGGGGGAGATTATAAGGGCATATTTATCCCTTAGTTGTTTGGGTGATTGATGACAATGCATTTGCGGACTAATCGTGTGCATTGAGCTTTTCAGACATATCATGACTAGGCACAAGACGATTTGGTGCCCCTCGAAGACTATTGAAGACGGTGTTTCTCTTCGTTTCTTTTCGGTGGATTTGAGTCGTAGGAAAGCCATATTATTAAGAGGGGGTCCGCGTTGGAAAGGTTTGGGTGGAATCAACACGTACACGTCTGTCTCTTTTTCGCACCACCTTTCCTTTGGCTCTTTGGGGCATCCTCCGTTTCTCCGTGTCTCTGCAAAATGAAGGACTTCTAGTGTTCCTGAACTGGGGCATGCGGTAGTACTGCACCTCAGAGCAGTAGTACCGCAGACCCATGCGGTAGTACCGCCCGCAGGCGCGGTAGTACCGCAGGTGCTCACGGTAGTACCGCTCCCTAGGAGCGGTAGTACCTTTGCCTCAGGCCAGGCTCAACGGCTCGAGCGGTTGTAGGGGCGGATGTAATTTTTTACATCCGCGCCCTACACGGTAGTACCGCGCCATGGGCGCGGTAGTACCGCGAGCTCTGGCCAAGCGCAGCAACATGACCGGAAGTAGGGGCGGATGTAATTTTTTTCATCCGCGCCCTACGCGGTAGTACCGCTCCAGGCTTGCGGTAGTATCGTGTCGGATTTTTGCATGGATCGGAACTCAGCAGAAGTAGTCAAGGATGTATTTTTGTATGTCCGTGTCTTCCCAGTCTAGACCAAGCCTGCCTTGCGGTAGTATCGCAAGGGGGAGCGGTAGTACCGCGCCAGCGGTTCTACCGCCCTCAGCTTCTTTGCCACAGATCTGGCCTAGCTTTTGCCGCACCAACGGTAGTACCGCAGGGCCTTGCGGTAGTACCATGGGCTCGTGCGGTAGTACCGCTTGTTGAGTGCGGTAGTACCGCTCGTCGCGGATTGAGTAAGTGGACAACGGTTGGATTTGTTCTTTCACTATAAAAGGGGAGTCTTCTTCTCCGACTTGACCACCTCTCTTGCATCCCCAAGCTCCATTGTTGCTCTAAGCTCCATTTTTGCCCGATCTCTCTCCCTAGCCAATCAAACTTGTTGATTTTCTAGGGATTGGTTGAGAAGGCCATGATCTACACTTCCACTAAGAGAAATTTGATTCCCCCCACTAATCCCTTGCAGATCTTGTTACTCTTGGGTGTTTGAGCACCCTAGATGGTTGAGTTCACCGCGGAGCCATATCCCATTGTGGTGAAGCTTCGTGGTGTCGTTGGGAGCCTCCAATTAAGTTGTGGAGATTGCCCCAACCTTGTTTGTAAAGGTTCGGTTGCCGCCTCCAAGGGCACCAATAGTGGAATCACGGCATCTCGCATTGCGTGACGGTGTGAGGAGAATACGGTGGCCCTAGTGGCTTCTTGGGGAGCATTGTGCCTCCACACCGCTCCAATGGAGACATACTTCCCCTCAAAGGAAGGAACTTCGGTAACACATCCTCGTCTTCACCGGCTCCACTCTTGGTTATCTCGCACCTTTACTTGTGCAAGCTTATATAGTGTTGTATCCTTTGCTTGCGTGTGTGCTTGGTGTTATTGCATCTTATAGGTTGCTCACCTAGTTGCATATCTAGACAACCTACTTTGATGCAAAGTTTAATTTGGTAAAGAAAAGCAAAAAATTGTTAGTTTCCTATTCACCCCCCTCTAGTCAACTATATCGATCCTTTCACTAAGTGTGATAGAATATTTGATGCTTTATTGCAAGAGAAGATTATTAGAATATCTCATACTTAATGTCGTCCGAAGAGCTAAAACAGCATGCTTATTGCAAGTATCATAATTCTTTTTCTCATGCTACTAATGATTGTAATGTTTTTTGATGACAGATATAGTTGGCCATTAATGACGGGCGATTGAATTTTTCTGAGATGCAAGTTGATAAGCAGCCTTTCCCAATGTACACCATGGATTTGGAGGGGAAGAAGATGTTATTTCGGCCCAGCATAGCCGAATCAGCCAATAAGAATAATATTGTCATTGGTGAGCCCAGGAAAAATAAGGAGAGCGACAAGGACTTAGGGAGACAAGTTGTGCTTGACAAGAAACCCGATGGCAAGGAGATAATCAAAATCACCATCAAGAATCATACACTCGGGGGGCAACCACAAGTGCAAGGGAACAGTCATGCCAAATTTGTTAAGCCCAAGAGTCCAGAGGTTGGCAAGTGGAAGACGAATGAAGCTAAAGTGTAGCACAAGAAAATCAAGCCAACTTTTGATATGTTGTTGTTCAAGTATGCCAATCAAGCGGCCGGTTCTAGCTCTAACCGGCCATCAAATTTGAAGCGCTCAAGGTCACCTCCTTGGGAAGAATTTCAGCATCATGCAAGGCTGTATGGGTCATGGGCACCGGGACCATGGATGGCGCCACCCCCCTATGCGACATACTACATGGGTGGTTTCAATGGAGGATGGGGGCAGCCCCCAATGGCCCCTTATACTTTTCATCCCGGTTGGGCAGAGCCAAGAAGTCCCGTTCATGAGAGACTTTCTTATCCCACACGAGGTCGTCTGGACAATGGTGTCAATCGGCCAATGCAAGATAATCAAAAAATGATTGGAAAGCAAATGTGGCATGCTAAATCACCAAGTGCTGTAATTTCAGAGCCTAGCAAGCAAAAGGAGAAGAATACTAGTGCTGAAACTATTATGATAGGCACTAAAGAATTAACAATCAAAGAGCCGATTATTGTTGAAAATCCGGCTGGTTCCAATAAAGATGCGGCTGTTGTCTAGCAAGATCCCATGGCTAATGATCATGAAGCTAGCACAAGCAAGGCCAAGTCGAGGGATCCAAAATATACTCAGCCTAAGTGGGATCCAAAATATACTCAGCGCATGAGGAGTCAAGATATGGCAGAACAGGAGGCCGAGAAGCAAAGAGATAAATTGTTCAATGATATTCGGCCTATGGTACCTACAAAACAAGTATGGATGCCTAAACAAATACAAGGTGCAATGGCTTCTACATCCGTCATGGCAGTACCTATGCCACCAAAGAAGGATGATGCCACCGTTGTTACATCATCCCCTTCACCTATTGATTCTACTTCGCTTGGGCAAAATTCAGAATCAATGGACACGCCCGAAGAGGAAGATCAAATGTTGGATTATGAGCCTACACCAGTCCGTGAAGACATGTATATTAATATGGTGTATTACTTACCTGCTGAATTTTGTGCTATAGATGAAGAAGGGGAAGTAGCTCAATTGGGTTTCGGTCCTAAAAATGCTATATTCAAGAAGCCAAAAGAACCGGTAACGCACTTGAAGCCATTATTCCTTAAAGGTCATATTAATGGATCGCCGGTTGCTAGAATGCTTGTTGATGGTGGTGCTGTGGTGAATCTTATGCCATATTCGGTCTTCAAAAAGTTGGGGCTGCGTGATGAAGAGTTAATAAAGACCAACATGGTGCTTAATGGATTTGAAGGCAAAGAGAAAACTGAAGCCAAAGGTGTAATATATGTAGAGCTTACGGTGGGAAGCAAAACTTTGGCTACCGCATTCTTTGTCGCTGAGGTGCATGGTAACTACAATGTAATATTAGGCCGCGATTGGGTTCATGCATACCAATGTGTGCCATCTACTATGTACCAGTTTTTGATTCAATGGGTTGATGATGAAGTGGAGGTCACTCATGCGGATAATTTGGCTTGTGTTGCTTTGGCCGATGTGAAGGAAATATGCCCTAGAGGCAATAATAAAGTTATTATTTATTTCCTTATTTCATGATAAATGTTTATTATTCATGCTAGAATTGTATTAACCGGAAACATAATACATGTGTGAATACATAGACAAACAGAGTGTCACTAGTATGCCTCTACTTGACTAGCTCGTTGATCAAAGATGGTTGTGTTTCCTGACCATAGACAAAGAGTTGTCATTTGATTAACGGGATCACATCATTAGGAGAATGATGTGATTGACTTGACCCATTCCGTTAGCTTAGCACTTGATCATTTAGTATGTTGCTATTGCTTTCTTCATGACTTATACATGTTCCTATGACTATGAGATTATGCAACTCCCGTTTACCGGAGGAACACTTTATGTGCTACCAAACGTCACAACGTAACTGGGTGATTATAAAGGTGCTCTACAGGTGTCTCCGAAGGTACTTGTTGGGTTGGCGTATTTCGAGATTAGGATTTGTCACTCCGATTGTCGGATAGGTATCTCTGGGACCACTCGGTAATGCACATCACTATAAGCCTTGCAAGCATTGCAACTAATGAGTTAGTTGCGGGATGATGTATTACAGAACGAGTAAAGAGACTTGCCGGTAACGAGATTGAACTAGGTATTGAGATACCGACGACCGAATCTCGAGCAAGTAACATACCGATGACAAAGGGAACAACCTATGTTGTTATGCGGTCTGACCGATAAAGATCTTCATAGAATATGTAGGAGCCAATATGAGCATCCAGGTCCCGCTATTGGTTATTGACCAGAGAGGTGTCTCGGTCATGTCTACATAGTTCTCGAACCCGTAGGGTCCGCACGCTTAACGTTCGTTGATGATATAGTACTATGAGTTATGTATGTTGGTGCCCGAATGTTGTTCGGAGTTTTGGATGAGATCACGCATATGACGAGGAACTCCGGAATGGTCCGGAAGTAAAGATTGATATGTGGATAGTAGTGTTTGATCTCCGGAAAGGTTCCGGAATCCATCGGAAGGGGTTCCGGATGTTTCCCGAAATGTTCGGGCACGAGAACACTTTATCTGGGCCAAAGGGGAAAGCCCACGAGGTTTTTGGAAAGCGCAAAAGGAAGTTTTGCGGAGTCCAGGGGCCAAACGCCAGGGTCCCTGGCGTTTGGGTCCAGATGCCGGGAACCCTGGCGTCTGGCCCTGGAGTCCGAGAAGGACTCTTGCATTTCGGGTGAAACCGACTTTATGGAGGCTTTTACTCCAAGTTTCGACCCCAAGGCTCAACATATAAATAGAGGGGTAGGGCTAGCACCCAAGATACATCAAGAAACACCAAGTCGTGTGCCGGCTACCCCGTCTCCTCTAGTTTATCCTCCGTCGTAGTTTTCGTAGTGCTTAGGCGAAGCCTTGCGAAGATTGTTCTTCACCAACACCGTCACCATGCCGTCGTGCTGCCGGAACTCATCTACTACTTCGCCCCTCTTGGTGGATCGAGAAGGCGAGGACGTCACCGAGCCGAACGTGTGCAGAACTCGGAGGTGTCGTGCTTTCGGTACTTGGATCGGTCGGATCGTGAAGACGTACGACTACATCAACCGCGTTGATATAACGCTTCCGCTTATGGTCTACGAGGGTACGTAGATAACACTCTCCCCTCTCGTTGCTATGCATCACCATGATCTTGCATGTGCGTAGGAAGTTTTTTGAAATTACTACGTTCCCCAACAGTGGCATCCGAGCCAGGTTTTATGCGTAGATGTCATATGCACGAGTAGAACACAAGTGAGTTGTGGGCGATATAAGTCATACTGCTTACCAGCATGTCATACTTTGGTTCGGCGGTATTGTTGGATGAAGCGGCCTGGACCGACATTACGCGTACGCTTAAGCGAGACTGGTTCTACCGACGTGCTTTGCACATAGGTGGCTGGCGGGTGTCAGTTTCTCCAACTTTAGTTGAATCGAGTGTGGCTACGTCCGGTCCTTGCGAAGGTTAAAACAGCACTAACTTGAAGAACTATCGTTGTGGTTTTGATGCGTAGGTAAGAACGGTTCTTGCTCAGCCCGTAGCAGCCACGTAAAACTTGCAACAACAAAGTAGAGGACGTCTAACTTGTTTTTGCAGGGCATGTTGTGATGTGATATGGCCAAGATGTGATGAGATATAAGTTGTTGTATAAGATGATCATGTTTTGTTGAAGTTATCGGCAACTGGCAGAAGCCTTATGGTTGTCTCTTTATTGCATAAGATGCAAGCGCCAAATAATTGATTTTCTTTATCGCTATGCGATAGCAATAGTTACAAGAGCAATAGTTGGCGAGACGACCATGTGACGACACATTGATATAGATCAAGATGATGGAGATCATGGTGTCATGCCGATGACGATAGAAATCATGACGATGCTTTGGAGATGGAGATCAAAGGCACAAGATGATGATGGCCATATCATGTCACATATTTTGATTGCATGTGATGTTTATCTTTTATACATCTTATTTTGCTTAGTTCGACAGTAGCATTATAAGATGATCTCTCACTAAATTTCAAGATAAAAGTGTTCTCCCTGAGTACGCACCGTTGCCAAATTTCGTCGTGCCCAGACACCACGTGATGATTGGGTGTGATAAGCTCTACGTCCATCTACAACATGTGCAAGCCAGTTTTGCACACGCAAAATACTCAGGTTAAACTTGACGAGCCTAGCATATGCAGATATGGCCTCGGAACACTGAGACCGAAAGGTCGAGCGTGAATCATATAGTAGATATGATCAACATAGTGATGTTCACCATTGAAAACTACTCCATTTCATGTGATGATCGGTTATGGTTTAGTTAATTTGGATCACGTGATCACTTAGATGATTAGAGGGATGTCTAGCTAAGTGGGAGTTCTTAAGTAATATGATTAATTGAACTTTAATTTATCATGAACTTAGTCCTGGTAGTATTAGCACATCTATGTTGTAGATCAATAGCTCGCGTTTAGCTCCCCTGTTTTATTTTTGATATGTTCCTAGAGAAAACTAAGTTGAAAGATGTTAGTAGCAATTATGCGGATTGGATCCGTGATCTGAGGGTTATCCTCATTGCTGCATAGAAGAATTATGTCCTTGATGCACCGCTAGGTGACAGACCTATTGCAGGAGCAGATGCAGACGTTACGAACGTTTTGACAAAAGCTCGGTATGATGACTACTTGATAGTTTAGTGCACCATGCTTTACGGCTTAGAATCGGGGCTTCAAAGACGTTTTTTGAAATGCCATGGAACATATAAGATGTTCCAAGAGTTGAAATTTGTATTTCATACTCATGCCCGTGTCGAGAGGTATGAGACCTCTGACAGTACTTTGCCTACAAGATGGAGGAGAATTGCTCAGCTAGTGAGCATGTGCTCAGAATGTCTGAGTACTACAATCACTTGAATCAAGTGGGAGTTAATCTTCCAGATAAGATAGTGATTGACAGAGTTCTCTAGTCACTATCACCAAGTTACTAGAACTTCGTGATAAACTATAATATGCAAGGGATAACGGAAACGATTCCCAAGCTCTTCGTGATGCTGAAATCGACAAAGGTAGAAATCAAGAAAAGCATCAAGTGTTGATGGTTGACAAGACCACTAGTTTCAAGGAAAAGGGCAAAGGGAAGAAGTGGAACTTCAAGAAGAACGGCAAGCAAGTTGCTGCTCAAGTGAAGAAGCACAAGTCTGGATCTAAGCCTGAGACCAAGTGCTTCTACTGCAAAGGGACTGGTCACTGGCAGCGGAACTGCCCCAAGTATTTGGTGGATAAGAAGGATGGCAAAGTGAACAAAGCTATATTTGATATACATGTTATTGATGTGTACTTTACTAGTGTTTATAGCAACCCCTCGGTATTTGATACTGGTTCAGTTGCTAAGAGTAGTAACTCGAAACGGGAGTTGCAGAATGAACAGGGACTAGTTAAGGGTGAAGTGACGATGTGTACTGGAAGTGGTTCCAAGATTGATATGATCATCATCGCACACTCCCTATACTCTCGGGATTAGTGTTGAACCTAAAATAAATGTTATTTAGTGTTTGCGTTGAGCATGAATATGATTGGATCATGTTTATTGCAATACGGTTATTCATGTAAGTTAGAGAATAATTGTTGTTCTGTTTACATGAATAAGACCTTCTATGGTCATACACCCAATAAAAATGGTTTGTTGGATCTCGATCCTGGTGATACACATTTTCATAATATTGAAGCCAAAAGATGCAAAGTTAATAATGATAGTGCAACTTATTTGTGGCACTGCCGTTTAGGTAATATTGGTGTAAAGCGCATGAAGAAACTCTATGATGATGGACTTTTGGAATCACTTGATTATGAATCACTTGATGCTTGCGAACCATGCCTCATGGGCAAGATGACTAAGACTCCATTCTCCGGAACAATGGAGCGAGCAACTGACTTATTGGAAATAATACATACTAATGTATGTGGTCCGATGAGTGTTAAGGCTCACGGCAAGTATCGTTATTTTTTGACCTTCACAGATGATTTAAGCAGATATGGGTATATCTACTTAATGAAACATAAGTCTGAAACATTTGAAAAGTTCAAAGAATTTCAGAGTGAAGTGGAGAATCATCGTAACAAGAAAATAAAAGTTTCTACGATATGATCGCAGAGGTAAAATATTTGAGTTACGAGTTTGGCCTTCAATTAAAACAATGTGGAATAGTTTCACAAATTCGTGCCACCTGGAACACCACATCATAATGGTGTGTCCGAACGTCATAATCGTACTTTATTGGATATAGTGCAATCTATGATGTCTCTTACCGATTTACCACTATCATTCTGGGGTTATGCATTAGAGACAGCTGCATTCACGTTAAATAGGGCACCA
The DNA here is from genome assembly GCF_018294505.1 of Triticum aestivum. NCBI lineage: Eukaryota > Viridiplantae > Streptophyta > Magnoliopsida > Poales > Poaceae > Triticum > Triticum aestivum. Next base: position 229,837,560 of record NC_057811.1, on the reverse strand, counting down.
TCTAAATCCGTTGAGACGACACCGTATGAACTATGGTTTGGCAAGAAACCTAAGCTGTCGTTTCTTAAAGTTTGAGGTTGCAATGCTTATGTGAAAAAGTTTCAACCTGATAAGCTCAAACCCAAATCGGAGAAGTGCGTCTTCATAGGATACCCAAAAGAAAATGTTGGGTACACCTTCTATCACAGATCCGAAGGCAAGATATTCGTTGCTGAGAATGGATCCTTTCTAGAGAAGGAGCTTTTCTCGAAAGAAGTGAGTGGGAGGAAAGTAGAACTTGATGAGGTAACTGTACCTGCTCCCTTATTGGAAAGTAGTTCATCACAGAAATCTGTTCCTGTGACTCCTACACTAATTAGTGAGGAAGCTAATGATGATGATCATGTAACTTCAGACCAAGTTACTACCGAACCTCGTAGGTCGACCAGAGTGAGATCCGCACCAGAGTGGTATGGTAATCCTATTCTGGAGGTCATGTTACTTGACCATGACGAACCTACGAACTATGAGGAAGCGATGGTGAGCCCAGATTCTGCAAAATGGCTTGAGGCCATGAAATCTGAGATGGGATCCATGTATGAGAACAAAGTGTGGACTTTGGTTGACTTGCCCGATGATCGGCAAGCCATAGAAAATAAATGGATCTTCAAGAGGAAGACGGATGCTGATAGTAGTGTTACTATCTACAAATCTAGACTTGTCGAAAAAGGTTTTTGACAAACTTCAAGGTGTTGACTACGATGAGATTTTCTCACTCGCAGCGATGCTTAAGTCTGTCCGAATCATGTTAGCAAATTGCCACATTTTATGGAATCTGGCAAATGGATGTCAAAACTACATTCCTTAATGGACTTCTTAAAGAAGAGTTGTATATGATGCAACCAGAAGGTTTTGTCAATCCTAAAGGTGCTAACAAAATGTGCAAGCTCCAGCGATCCATCTATGCACTGGTGCAAGCATCTCGGAGTTGGAATATACGCTTTGATGAGTTGATCAAAGCATATAGTTTTATACAGACTTGCGGTGAAGCCTGTATTTACAAGAAAGTGAGTGGGAGCACTACAGCATTTCTGATAAGTATATGTGAATGACATATTGTTGATAAAAAATAATGTAGAATTTTCTGGAAAGCATAAAGGAGTATTTGAAAGGAGTTTTTTCAAAGAAAGACCTCGGTGAAGCTGCTTACATATTGAGCATCAAGATCTATAGAGATAGATCAAGACGCTTGATAAGTTTTTTCAATGAGTACATACCTTGACAAGATTTTGACGTAGTTCAAAATGGAACAGTCAAAGAAAGAGTTCTTGCATGTGTTCCTAGGTGTGAAATTGAGTAAGACTCAAAACCCGACAATGGCAGAAGATAGAAAGAGAATGAAAGTCATTCCCTATGCCTCAGCCATAGGTTCTACAAAGTATGCCATGTTGTGTACCAGATATATTGTATACCCTACCACTGAGTTTGGCAAGAGAGTACAATAGTGATCTAGGAGTAGATCACTGGACAGCGGTCAAAATTATCCTTAGTGGAATAAGGATATGTTTCTCGATTATGGAGGTGACAAAAGGTTCGTCGTAAAGGGTTACGTCGATGAAAGTTTAGACACTGATCCAGATGACTCTAAATCTCAAACTGGATACATATTGAAAATGGGAGCAATTAGCTAGAGTAGCTCCGTGCAGAGCATTGTTGACATAGAAATTTGCAAAATACATACGGATCTGAATGTGGCAGACCCGTTGACTAAACTTCTCTCCAGCAAAACATGATCACACCTTAGTTGTTAATCACATAGCGATGTGAACTAGATTATTGACTCTAGTAAACCCTTTGGGTGTTAATCACATGGTGATGTGAACTATTGGTGTTAAATCACATGGTGATGTGAACTAGATTATTGACTCTAGTGCAAGTGGGAGACTGAAGGAAATATGCCCTAGAGGCAATAATAAAGTTATTATTTATTTCCTTATTTCATGATAAATGTTTATTATTCATGCTAGAATTGTATTAACCGGAAACATAATACATGTGTGAATACATAGACAAACAGAGTGTCACTAGTATGCCTCTACTTGACTAGCTCGTTGATCAAAGATGGTTGTGTTTCCTAACCATAGACAAAGAGTTGTCATTTGATTAATGGGATCACATCATTAGGAGAATGATGTGATTGCCTTGACCCATTCTGTTAGCTTAGCACTTGATCGTTTAGTATGTTGCTATTGCTTTCTTCATGACTTATACATGTTCCTATGACTATGAGATTATGCAACTCCCGTTTACCGGAGGAACACTTTGTGTGCTACCAAACGTCACAACGTAACTGGGTGATTATAAAGGTGCTCTACAGGTGTCTCCGAAGGTACTTGTTGGGTTGGCGTATTTCGAGATTAGGATTTGTCACTCCGATTGTCGGAGAGGTATCTCTGGGCCCACTCGGTAATGCACATCACTATAAGCCTTGCAACCATTGCCACTAATGAGTTAGTTGCGGGATGATGTATTACAGAACGAGTAAAGAGACTTGCCGGTAACGAGATTGAACTAGGTATTGAGATACCGATAATCGAATCTCGGGCAAGTAACATACCGATAATAAAGGGAACAACCTATGTTGTTATGCAGTCTGACCGATAAAGATCTTCGTAGAATATGTAGGAGCCAATATGGGCATCCAGGTCCCGCTATTGGTTATTTACCAGAGAGGTGTCTCGGTCATGTCTACATAGTTCTCGAACCCGTAGTGTCCGCACGCTTAACGTTCATTGACGATATAGTACTATGAGTTATGTATGTTGGTGACCGAATGTTGTTCGGAGTTTTGGATGAGATCACGCATATTACGAGGAACTCCGGAATGGTCCGGAAGTAAACATTAATATGTGGATAGTAGTGTTTGATCTCCGGAAAGGTTCTGGAATCCATCGGAAGGGGTTCCGGATGTTTCCCGAAATGTTTGGGCACGAGTACACTTTATCTGGGCCAAAGGGGAAAGCCCACGAGGTTTTTGGAAAGCGCAAAACGAAGTTCTGCGGAGTCCGGGGGCCAGACGCCAGGGTCCCTGGAGTCTGGGTCCAGACGCCGGGAACCCTGGCGTCTCGCCCTAGAGTCCGAGAAGGACTCTTGCCTTTCGGGTGAAGTCGACTTTGTGGAGGCTTTTACTCCAAGTTTCGACCCCAAGGCTCAACATATAAATAGAGGGGTAGGGCTAGCACCTAAGATACATCAAGAAACACCAAGCCGTGTGCCGGCTACCCCGTCTCCTCTAGTTTATCCTCCGTCATAGTTTTCGTAGTGCTTAGGCGAAGCCTTGCGTAGATTGTTCTTCACCAACACCGTCACCACGCCGTCGTGCTGCCGGAACTCATCTACTACTTCGCCCCTCTTGCTGGATCGAGAAGGCGAGGACGTCTCCGAGCCAAACGTGTGTAGAACTCGGAGGTGTCGTGCTTTCGGTACTTGGATCGGTCGGATCGTGAAGACGTACGACTACATCAACCGCGTTGATATAACGCTTCCGCTTACGGTCTACGAGGGTACATAGATAACACTCTCCCCTCTCGTTGCTATGCATCACCATGATCTTGCGTGTGCGTAGGAAATTTTTTGAAATTACTACGTTCCCCAACACGATGCATTGGTGGATTGGCAACATCCTAATGCTACTTGCTTGACCGGACGCGACTTATCAGAATTTGATTTTCTTAGCGCCACAAAAGTGGTTTCGTGCCCGTTTCTTTAAAGCCGGTTGGCGTTAATCGGCTCCAAGGTATGATGCAATTAAATGGATCCTAACTCAGAGTGGTTACAAAAGCGTCTTGTAGAATATTGGTCCAATGAGAAAGATATGTATGAGTCCATAGAAGAGTTAGATGATATGGATAAATTAGGACAAGGTTTTACATCGACCGATCCATTAGAAGAGATAGACATAGGAGATGGTTCAATTCCTAGGCCGGCATTTGTAAACGAAAATTTAAGAGCCGATCATAAAGCTAAGTTGATCGAGCTATTCAAAGAATATGTTTGTTGCTTTGCATGGGAATATCATGAGATGCCAGGTTTAAGGCGAGAGCTAGTGGAGCATCAGTTACCTATAAAGGCTGGTTTTAGACCATACAAGCAATCGGCCAGAAAGTTTAATCCAAAAACATATGACCGGATCAAGGAAGAGATTGGTAGTTTTCTTAAAGCTAATTATTAGACCTTGCAGGTATGCCGAGTGGATTTCTAACATTGTACCTATAGAGAAGAAAGGCTCCGGCAAGTTGAGGGTGTGCGTTGATTTTAGAGATTTGAATAGAGCTACACCTAAAGATGAGTACCCCATGCCAATAGCTGATATGCTTATTAATGATGCTTCTGGACATAAGGTCATTAGCTTTCTTGATGGTAATGCGGGGTATAACTAGATTTTTATGGCCGAAGAGGACATGTCCAAAACGGCTTTTCGATGTCCTGGTTTCCTTGGTTTATTTGAGTGGACAGTGATGACCTTTGGATTAAAAAATGCCGGTGCCACGTATCAAAGGGCTATGAATTTAATTTTTCATGATTTACTTGGTGTTATACTTGAGGTTTATATTGATGATATTGTTGTCAAAGCGGATGCTTTCAAATCTCATCTAGCTGATTTGCGCTTAGCTTTTGAAAGAATGAAAAAATATGGACTGAAGATGAATCCTTTGAAGTGTGCATTCGGCGTGTCGGCTGGAAAGTTTTTGGGTTTCATTATTCATGAAGATGGCTTAGAGATTGATCCCGAAAAGATAGAGGCCATACAGAAAGTGGAGGCTCCAACATGCAAGAGAGATATGCAAAAGTTCCTTGGCAAGGTCAATTATTTGAGAAGGTTCATAGCTAATCTGTCAGGGAAAGTTCATGCACTTACTCCTATCCTTCGGTTAAAGAATGATGTTGATTTCACTTGGGGGGCAAAACAGCAAGAGGCGTTTGATATGATCAAGAACTATTTGTGCACTCCTCCGGTGATGAAAGCGCCCAAGCATAGGGAACCCTTTAAGCTTTACATTGCAGCAGAAGAAGGTGTTATTGGTGCTGTTTTGACTCAAGAAACCGAAGGAAAAGAGCATGCTATTACATATTTGAGCAGGCGTTTACTGGACGCCGAGACAAGGTATACATTTATTGAAAAACTATGCCTATGCTTATATTACGCTTGCACAAAATTGAGACATTATTTAGTGCCAAGTGAATGCATAGTAGCTTGTCAAACCGATGTCATTAAATACATGTTGCATAGGCCAATTCTTAGTGGTAGAATTGGCAAATGGGCTTATGGTTTGATTGAATATGATTTGGCTTATGAATCTCTAAAATCCATGAAAGGCCAAGTCATTGCTAATTTTATTTTTGAGCATCGGATTAATGACAAGCATGATGTTGATATAAACCTTGTTTCACTATTACCTTGGAGATTATATTTTGATGGTTCAGTTTGTAGCAATGGCCAAGGTGTTGATATTGTTTATATATATCCTCATGGTGCTGTTTTTAAAGCCTCATGCCGCTTAGAATATTTTTGCAAAAATAATCAAGCCAAATATGAAGCATTGTTATTCGGCTTAGAGATGTTGCTTGCCATAGGTGCTACACATATTAAGGCTTTTGGTGATTCGTTATTGGTAGTGCAACAAATATCCAAAGTCTTTCAGTGTTTTAACGAATCACTTAATGTTTATCTTGATAAATGTCTAGATATAATTTCTACTTTGGATTATTTTAGCATTGCTCATATATCTAGACATGACAATTGGAGAGCAAATGGGTTGGGACAATAATCATCCAGCTATCACGTTTATCATGGCATGTTTCATATCTCTCAAACGCCGATGTCTACTCTTGCCAACATAGGGAAGGCCGAACCGGAGCCCACCGTTTCGGCCACTAATGAAATATTTAATGGAGGAGAAAATCAAGACTGGAGGAAACCCATCATTGAATATTTATGTGATCCTAGTAGAAGGGTGGATAGGGCTATTCAGCGTATGGCTTTCAAATACACAATGAGAGATGGTGGTCTATATCGCCGAACGGTTGATGATGTTCTTTTAAAGTGCTTGGATGAGGACCAAGCGAGAGTTGCTATGAGAGAGGTCCATGAAGGTATTTCTGGCACTCATCAGTCGTGTCCCAAGATGAAATGGTTACTATGACGTGCTGGGTTTTATTGGCCGACTATGGCTAATGATTGCTTCAGATATTACAAAGGGTGTGAGGCTCGCCAAAATTTTTGTGATATTCAGTTGGCTCCTGCTTCTATGTTACATCCTATTGTCAAGCCGTGGCCTTTCAGAGGATGGGGTGTAGATTTTATTGGAGAAATTCACCCGTCTTCCTGAAAGGGGCATCGGTTCGTGTTGGTAGCAGCAACCGATCTTTTCACTAAATGGTCTGAGGTAGTACCTCTCAAGAACATGACACATACAGAGGTAATCCAATTCATAACTGAGCACATTATTCATATATTCGGCATTCCCCAAACATTAACTACAGATCAAGGTTCATCTTTCACGTCACATCAAGTCAGAGAATTTGCCGAATCTTATAACATAAATTGCTCAATTCCTCTCCGTATTATGCCCAAGCTAATGGACAAGCTGAGTCCAGCAATAAAATTTTAATCAAGCTTATCAAGAAGAATATTGAGGATAATCCAAGGAGATGGCATGAGTTGTTATCTGAAGCTTTGTGGGCACATATGATCTCAAAGCATGGTGCTACAAAGGTGACTCCATATGAGCTAGTATATGGTCAAGAGGCTGTTTTACCGGTGGACGTAAATTTGAATGCTTTGAGAATTGCCAAACAAAATGATTTATCGGCAGTAGAATTTTATAACTTGATGATGGACAATATTGATGAGGTTGCCGATAAATGTTTGGCTGCTTTGAAGGCCATAGAGAGAGACAAGTTGAGGGTAGCAAGAGCTTACAATAAGAGAGTTAAATTGAAGAATTTTCAAGTTGGTGATCTCGTTTGGAAAGTAATTTTACCGATTGGTTCAAGAGATAGAAAATTCAGGAAGTGGTCTCCGAGTTGGGAAGGTCCTTTTAGGGTTACAAGAGTGGTTCCCGGAAACTCTTATTTGGTGGAATCCGTACAAGGGGCACTGTTACCTCGAGCTCTCAATGGCAAGTACTTGAAGAAGTACCATCCGAGTGTGTGGCAAGAAGCCTAAGTGGGCAATGGCCGATATATGATTATCGCCCTTAGCACAAACATGGCCGATACATAATTATCATCCTGAGAAAAATAAATGTCTGATGGAGTGTTGAGATCATCCTTAGAACAAACAAGGTGCAAGTTATTTTTTGGCACACAAGCTTTGCCGAAAAACAGGGGGGCATGTGTTGACACCAGATTTTGGCATGGTCAAAAACTCAATTAAGATGGCCTTGTTGGGGAACGTAGTAATTTCAAAAAAATTCTACGCACACGCAAGATCATGGTGATGCATAGCAACGAGAGGGGAGAGTGTTGTCCACGTACCCTTGTAGACCGAAAGCGGAAGCGTTAACACAACGCGGTTGATGTAGTCGTACGTCTTCACGATCCGACCGATCAAGTACCGAACGTACGGCACCTCCGAGTTCAGCACACGTTTTCAGCTCGATGACGTCCCTCGAACTCCGATCCAGCCGAGTGTTGAGGGAGAGTTTCGTCAGCACGACGGCGTGGTGACAATGATGATGTTCAACCGACGCAGGGCTTCGCCTAAGCACCGCTACGATATTATCGAGGTGTAATATGGTGGAGGGGGGCACCGCACACGGCTAAGAGATCAATGATCAATTGTGTGTCTAGAGGTGCCCCCTGCCCCCGTATATAAAGGAGCAAGGGGGGTTCGGCCGGCCAAGGGGAGAGGCGCGCCAGGAGGAGTCCTACTCCTACCGGGAGTAGGACTCCCCGCTTTTCCATGTTGGACTAGGAGAGAGAGGGGGAAGAGGTGGAGGGGAGGAAGGAAAGGGGGGGCGCCGCCCCCCTCTCCTTGTCCTATTCGGACTAGGGGGGAGGGGCGTGCGGCCCTGCCCTGGCCTCCTCTCCTCTCTTCCACCTAGGCCCACTAAGGCCCATCAAGTTACCGGGGGGTTCCGGTAACCTCCCAGTACTCCGGAAAAATCCCGATTTCACCCGGAACACTTCCGATGTCCAAACATAGGCTTCCAATATATCAATCTTTATGTCTCGACCATTTCAAGACTCCTCGTCATGTCCGTGATCACATCCGGGACTCCGAACAACCTTCGGTACATCAAAACATATAAACTCATAATATAACTGTCATCGTAACGTTAAGCGTGCGGACCCTACGAGTTCGAGAACTATGTAGACATGACCGAGACACCTCTCCGGTCAATAACCAATAGCGGAACATGGATGCTCATATTGGTTCCCACATATTCTACGAAGATCTTTATCGGTCAGACCGCATAACAACATACGTTGTTCCCTTTGTCATCGGTATGTTACATGCCCGAGATTCGATCGTCGGTATCTCGATACCTAGTTCAATCTCGTTACCGGCAAGTCTCTTTACTCGTTCCGTAATACATCATCCCACAACTAACTCATTAGTCACAATGCTTGCAAGGCTTATAGTGATGTGTATTACTGAGTGGGCCCAGAGATACCTCTCCAACAATCGGAGTGACAAATCCTAATCTCGAAATACGCCAACCCAACAAGAACCTTTGGAGACACCTGTAGAGCACCTTTATAATCACCCGGTTACGTTGTGACGTTTGGTAGCACACAAAGAGTTCCTCCGGTAAACGGGAGTTGCATAATCTCATAGTCATAGGAACATGTATAAGTCATGAAGAAAGCAATAGCAACATACTAAACGATCGAGTGCTAAGCTAACGGAATGGGTCAAGTCAATCACATCATTCTCCTAATGATGTGATCCCGTTAATCAAATGACAACTCATGTCTATGGCTAGGAAACATAACCATCTTTGATCAACGAGCTAGTCAAGTAGAGGCATACTAGTGACACTCTGTTTCTCTATGTATTCACACATGTATTATGTTTCCGGTTAATACAATTCTAGCATGAATAATAAACTTTTATCATGATATAAGGAAATAAATAATAACTTTATTATTGCCTCTAGGGCATATTTCCTTCAGTCTCCCACTTGCACTAGAGTTAATAATCTAGATTACACAGTAATGATTCTTACACCCATGGAGTCTTGGTGCTGATCATGTTTTGCTCGTGGAAGAGGCTTAGTCAACGGGTCTGCAACATTCAGATCCGTATGTATCTTGCAAATTTCTATGTCTCCCACCTGGACTAAATCCCGGATGGAATTGAAGCGTCTTTTGATGTGCTTGGTTCTCTTGTGAAATCTGGATTCCTTTGCTAAGGCAATTGCACCAGTATTGTCACAAAAGATTTTCATTGGTCCCGATGCACTAGGTATGGCACCTAGATCGGATATGAACTCCTTCATCCAGACTCCTTCATTTGCTGCTTCCGAAGCAGCTATGTACTCCGCTTCACACGTAGATCCCACCACGACACTTTGCTTAGAACTGCACCAACTGACAGCTCCACCGTTCAATGTAAACACGTATCCGGTTTGCGATTTAGAATCGTCCGGATCATTGTCAAAGCTTGCATCAACGTAACCATTTATGATGAGCTCTTTGTCACCTCCATAAACGAGAAACATATCCTTAGTCCTTTTCAGGTATTTCAGGATGTTCTTGACCGCTGTCCAGTGATCCACTCCTGGATTACTTTGGTACCTCCCTGCTAAACTTATAGCAAGGCACACATCAGGTCTGGTACACAGCATTGCATACATGATAGATCCTATGGCTGAAGCATAGGGAACATCTTTCATCTTCTCTCTATCTTCTGCAGTGGTCGGGCATTGAGTCTTACTCAATCTCACACCTTGTAGTACAGGCAAGAACCCTTTCTTTGCTTGATCCATTTTGAACTTCTTCAAAACTTTGTCAAGGTATGTGCTTTGTGAAAGTCCAATTAAGCGTCTTGATCTATCTCTATAGATCTTGATGCCTAATATATATGCAGCTTCACCGAGGTCTTTCATTGAAGAACTCTTATTCAAGTATCCCTTTATGCTATCCAGAAATTCTATATCACTTCCAATTAGCAATATGTCATCCACATATAATATCAGAAATGCTACTGAGCTCCCACTCACTTTCTTGTAAATACAGGCTTCTCCAAAAGTCTGTATAAAACCAAATGCTTTGATCACACTATCAAAGCATTTATTCCAACTCCGAGAGGGTTGCACCAGTCCATAAATGGATCGCTGGAGCTTGCACACTTTGTTAGCTCCCTTTGGATCAACAAAACCTTCCCGTTGCATCATATACAACTCTTCTTCCAGAAATCCATTCAGGAATGCAGTTTTGACATCCATTTGCCAAATTTCATAATCATAAAATGCAGCAATTGCTAAAATGATTCGGACAGACTTAAGCATCGCTACGGGTGAGAAGGTCTCATCGTAGTCAATCCCTTGAACATGTCGAAAACCTTTCGCAACAAGTCGAGCTTTATAGACAGTAACATTACCGTCAGCGTCAGTCTTCTTCTTGAAGATCCATTTATTTTCCATGGCTTGCCGATCATCGGGCAAGTCAACCAAAGTCCATACTTTGTTCTCATACATGGATCCCATCTCGGATTTCATGGCCTCAAGCCATTTTGCGGAACCTGGGCTCACCATCGCTTCTTCATAGTTTGTAGGTTCATCATGGTCTAGTAACATAACCTCCAGAACAGGATTACCGTACCACTCTGGTGCGGATCTTAATCTGGTTGACCTACGAGGTTCAGTAATAACTTGATCTGAAGTTTCATGATCATTATCATTAACTTCCTCACTAATTGGTGTAGGTGTCGCAGAAACTGGTTTCTGTGATGATCTACTTTCCAATAAGGGAGCAGGTACAGTTACCTCATCAAGTTCCACTTTCCTCCCACTCACTTCTTTCGAGAGAAACTCCTTCTCTAGAAAGGATCCATTCTTAGCAACGAATGTCCTGCCTTCGGATCTGTGATAGAAGGTGTACCCAACAGTCTCCTTTGGGTATCCTATGAAGACACATTTTTCCAATTTAGGTTCGAGCTTATCAGGTTGAAGTTTCTTCACATAAGCATCGCAACCCCAAACTTTAAGAAACGACAACTTTGGTTTCTTGCCAAACCATAGTTCATAAGGCGTCGTCTCAACGGATTTCGATGGTGCCCTATTTAGAGTGAATGCAGCCGTCCCTAAAGCATAACCCCAAAACAATAGCGGTAAATCAGTAAGAGACATCATAGATCGCACCATATCTAGTAAAGTACGATTACGACGTTCGGAAACACCATTACGCTGTGGTGTTCCGGGTGGCGTGAGTTGCGAAACTATTCCGCGTTGTTTCAAATGTAGGCCAAACTCGTAACTCAAATATTGTCCTCCACGATCTGATCGTAGAAACTTCATTTTCTTGTTACGATGATTTTCAACTTCGCTCTGAAATTCTTTGAACTTTTCAAATGTTTCAGACTTATGTTTCATTAAGTAGATATACCCATATCTGCTCAAATCATCTGTGAAGGTGAGAAAATAACGATATCCGCCACGAGCCTCAATATTCATCGGACCACATACATCTGAATGTATGATTTCCAACAAATCAGTTGCTCTCTCCATAGTTTCGGAGAACGGTGTTTTAGTCATCTTGCCCATGAGACACGGTTCGCAAGTACCAAGTGATTCATAATCAAGTGATTCCAAAAGTCCATCATTATGGAGTTTCTTCATGCGCTTTACACCGATATGACCTAAACGGCAGTGCCACAAATAAGTTGCACTATCATTATCAACTCTGCATCTTTTGGCTTCGACATTATGAATATGTGTGTCACTACTACCGAGATTCATTAAAAATAGACCATTCTTTAAGGGTGCATGACCATAAAAGATATTACTCATATAAATAGAACAACCATTATTCTCTGATTTAAATGAATAACCGTCTCGCATCAAACAAGATCCAGATATAATGTTCATGCTCAACGCTGGCACCAAATAACAATTATTTAGGTCTAATACTAATCCCGAAGGTAGATGTAGAGGTAGCGTGCCGACGGCGATCACATCGACTTTGGAACCGTTTCCCACGCGCATCGTCACCTCGTCCTTGGCCAGTGTTCGCTTAATCCGTAGTCCCTGTTTCGAGTTGCAAATATTAGCAACAGAACCAGTATCAAATACCCAGGTGCTACTGCGAGCTCTGGTAAGGTACACATCAATAACATGTATATCACATATACCTTTGTTCACCTTGCCATCCTTCTTATCCGCCAAATACTTGGGGCAGTTCCGCTTCCAGTGACCAGTCTGCTTGCAGTAGAAGCACTCAGTCTCAGGCTTAGGTCCAGATTGGGTTTCTTCTCCTGAACAGCAACTTGCTTGCTGTTCTTCTTGAAGTTCCCCTTCTTCTTCCCTTTGCCCTTTTTCTTGAAACTAGTGGTCTTATTGACCATCAACACTTGATGCTCCTTTTTGATTTCTACCTCCGCTGCCTTTAGCATTGCGAAGAGCTCGGGAATTGTCTTATTCATCCCTTGCATGTTATAGTTCATCACGAAGCTCTTGTAGCTTGGTGGCAGTGATTGAAGAATTCTGTCAATGACGCTATCATCCGGAAGATTAACTCCCAGTTGAATCAAGTGATTATTATACCCAGACATTTTGAGTATATGCTCACTGACAGAACTATTCTCTTCCATCTTGCAGCTGTAGAACTTATTGGAGACTTCATATCTCTCAATCCGGGCATTTGCTTGAAATATTAACTTCAACTCCTGGAACATCTCATATGCTCCATGACGTTCAAAACGTCGTTGAAGACCCGGTTCTAAGCCGTAAAGCATGGCACACTGAACTATCGAGTAGTCATCAGCTTTGCTCTGCCAGACTTCATAACTTCTGGTGTTGCTCTTGCAGCAGGCCTGGCACCCAGCGGTGCTTCCAGGACGTAATTCTTCTGTGCAGCAATGAGGATAATCCTCAAGTTACGGACCCAGTCCGTGTAATTGCTACCATCATCTTTCAACTTTGCTTTCTCAAGGAACGCATTAAAATTCAACGGAACAACAGCACGGGCCATCTATCTACAATTAACATAGACAAGCAAGATACTATCAGGTACTAAGTTCATGATAAATTTAAGTTCTATTAATCATATTACTTAAGAACTCCCACTTAGATAGACATCCCTCTAATCATCTAAGTGATTACGTGATCCAAATCAACTAAACCATAACCGATCATCACGTGAAATGGAGTAGTTTTCAATGGTGAACATCACTATGTTGATCATATCTACTATATGATTCACGCTCGACCTTTCGGTCTCAGTGTTCCGAGGCCATATCTGCATATGCTAGGCTCGTCAAGTTTAACCTGAGTATTCTGCGTGTGCAAAACTGGCTTACACCCGTTGTAGATGGACGTAGAGCTTATCACACCCGATCATCACGTGGTGTCTGGGCACGACGAACTTTGGCAACGGTGCATACTCAGGGAGAACACTTTTATCTTGAAATTTTAGTGAGAGATCATCTTATAATGCTACCGTCAATCAAAGCAAGATAAGATGCATAAAAGATAAACATCACATGCAATCAATATAAGTGATATGATATGGCCATCATCATCTTGTGCTTGTGATCTCCATCTCCGAAGCACCGTCATGATCACCATCGTCACCGGCGCGACACCTTGATCTCCATCGTAGCATCGTTGTCGTCTCGCCAACTATTGCTTTTACGACTATCGCTACCGCTTAGTGATAAAGTAAAACAATTACATGGCGATTGCATTGCATACAATAAAGCGACAACCATATGGCTCCTGCCAGTTGCCGATAACTCGGTTACAAAACATGATCATCTCATACAATAAAATATAGCATCATGTCTTGACCATATCACATCACAACATGCCCTGCAAAAACAAGTTAGACGTCCTCTACTTTGTTGTTGCAAGTTTTACGTGGCTGCTACGGGATTAGCAAGAACCGTTCTTACCTACGCATCAAAACCACAATGATAGTTTGTCAAGTTGGTGCTGTTTTCACCTTCGCAAGGACCGGGCGTAGCCACACTCGGTTCAACTAAAGTGAGATAAACAGACACCCGCCAGTCACCTTTAAGCAACGAGTGCTCGCAACGGTGAAACCAGTCTCGCGTAAGCGTACGTGTAATGTCGGTCCAGGCCGCTTCATCTCACAATACCGCTGAACCAAAATATGACATGCTGGTAAGCAGTATGACTTATATCGCCCACAACTCACTTGTGTTCTACTCGTGCATATAACATCAACGCATAAAACCAGGCTCTGATACCACTGTTGGGGAACGTAGTAATTTCAAAAAAATTCTACGCACACGCAAGATCATGTTGATGCATAGCAACGAGAGGGGAGAGTGTTGTCCACGTACCCTCGTAGACCGAAAGCGGAAGCGTTAACACAACGCGGTTGATGTAGTCGTACGTCTTCACGATCCGACCGATCAAGTACCGAACGTACGGCACCTCCGAGTTCAGCACACGTTCAGCTCGATGGCGTCCCTCGAACTCCGATCCAGCCGAGTGTTGAGGGAGAGTTTCGTCAGCACGACGGTGTGGTGACAATGATGATGTTCTACCGACACAGGGCTTCGCCTAAGCACCGCTACAATATTATCGAGGTGTAATATGGTGGAGGGGGGCACCGCACACGGCTAAGAGATCAATGATCAATTGTGTGTCTAGAGGTGCCCCCCTGCCCCCGTATATAAAGGAGCAAGGGGGGGTTCGGCCGGCCAAGGGGAGAGGCGTGCCAGGAGGAGTCCTACTCCTACCGGGAGTAGGACTCCCCCTTTTCCATGTTGGACTAGGAGAGAGAGGGGGAAGAGGTGGAGGGGAGGAAGGAAAGGGGGGGCGCCGCCCCCCTCTCCTTGTCCTATTCGGACTAGGGGGGAGGGGCGTGCGGCCCTGCCCTGGCCTCCTCTCCTCTCTTCCACCTAGGCCCACTAAGGCCCATCAAGTTACCGGGGGTTTCCGGTAACCTCCCAGTACTCCGGAAAAATCCCGATTTCACCCAGAACACTTCCGATGTCCAAACATAGGCTTCCAATATATCAATCTTTATGTCTCGACCATTTCGAGACTCCTCGTCATGTCCGTGATCACATCCGGGACTCCGAACAACCTTCGGTACATCAAAACATATAAACTCATAATATAACTGTCATTGTAACGTTAAGCGTGCGGACCCTACGGGTTCGAGAACTATGTAGACATGACCGAGACACCTCTCCGGTCAATAACCAATAGCAGATCCTGGATGCTCATATTGGTTCCCACATATTCTACAAAGATCTTTATCGGTCAGACCGTATAACAACATACGTTGTTCCCTTTGTCATCGGTATGTTACTTGCCCGAGATTCGATCGTCGGTATCTCGATACCTAGTTAAATCTCGTTACCGACAAGTCTCTTTACTCGTTCCGTAATACATCATCCCGCAACTAACTCATTAGTCACAATGCTTGCAAGGCTTATAGTGATGTGTATTACTGAGTGGGCCCAGAGATACCTCTCCGACAATCGGAGTGACAAATCCTAATCTCGAAATACGCCAACCCAACAAGAACCTTTGCAGACACCTGTAGAGCACCTTTATAATCACCCAGTTACGTTGTGACGTTTGGTAGCACACAAAGTGTTCCTCCGGTAAACGGGAGTTGCATAATCTCATAGTCATAGGAACATGTATAAGTCATGAAGAAAGCAATAGCAACATACTAAACGATCGAGTGCTAAGCTAACGGAATGGGTCAAGTCAATCACATCATTCTCCTAATGATGTGATCCCGTTAATCAAATGACAACTCATGTCTATGGCTAGGAAACATAACCATCTTTGATCAACGAGCTAGTCAAGTAGAGGCATGCTAGTGACACTCCGTTTGTCTATGTATTCACACATGTATTATGTTTCCGGTTAATACAATTCTAGCATGAATAATAAACTTTTATCATGATATAAGGAAATAAATAATAACTTTATTATTGCCTCTAGGGCATATTTCCTTCAGGCCTCAAATAAAAAAGTGCTCAAAGTGAGAAAGTTCTGTATCTTCAAAAGGAGAAACTTTGATATTTGGGACATAGCCATCCGATCTCATCTCTAAGGCCGAAGTTCTATTCGAAGTACTGAGATTTTGTATTTAGAACACTCTTTGGCTAATTACGCCGCCAAGACGGCCTCATATGGAAGAATGATCTAAACGAATTGTCTTCGTCTCGTTGAATGATCTAAACGAATTGTCTTCGTCTCGTTGAATCGATCGATTTCGATAAAAATCATGTAAATCCGAGTTCGTATGCAAAAGTTAGAGGCAATACTTTGCGGACCGGTCCTGAGTGAAAAAGTGATGCGAGGGACCAGACACCCACCTAAGTGATGTGTGATGAGTCGCGTGAGTTATTCAGCCTTCGCCGGCTGAATGAAGCTTGTCGGCCGAGTAAAAAGCTTGCCGGCACAATGAAAAGCTTGCTGGCGCGAAAATCTTGCCGGCATGGAAGCTTGCCGGTGTAAAAGCTTGCTGGGGTTAAACACTACAAAAAAAGACACATCCGTGACATTTTGGGCCGAACGAAAAAAATTTGTCATACTTATGACACTTCTATGACAATAATTGTGACAAAACCCGGTATCATCATAGATGTTGTGGGCTCCTACTTTTATGACAAAAAATCATGACAGAAAGTGGGATTTTCGTCCTGGGCGGGCCGGAGACGCAGCTGCATGACATTATTTGGGCCGTCCATGACGGAAAAAACCGTGGTAGAAGCGAGGGCGAGGAAAATTTCGGGGAGTTCCCGGTTATGGTGGGTGGTCGGGGCCGAGCGATGCGCGTTTCTCTCGTACACGTACGCGTGTGTGTGCAAGGAGTTGAGCTCTAACTAAACCTGAGCGAGGTGTTGGGCTCTAACTCAACCCAAGCCATTGCACTGCAGGCTACGCGTTACTTAACCCGAGCGATCGATCGATGGCTGTTAACTGAACCCGATCGAGCGATTCCTTCGCTACTGCTGCTAACTGAAGCCGATCGATGCTGCCTCTGGATGAACATTGAGCGTTGCTGGGGGGGTTGGATGAACAGTTCCCGGTGGGGGTGGATGAACAGGACCCCGTGGTGTTGCCTCTAGATGAACAGGACCCCGATCGATCGAGCCGGTTGGGGCTGGATGAACAGGACCCCGTGGAGGGCTGGATGAACAGGACCACCCCGTGGAGGGCTGGATGAACAGTAGACGGTGGAGGGCTGGATGAACAGTAGCCCGTGGAGGGGTGGTTGAACAGGAGCCCGTGGAGAGGGCTGGTTGAACAGTAGCCGGTGGAGTAGCGCGCGGTGGAGGCTGGATGAACAGGAGCCCGTGGATGAACAGTCGCAGGTGGAGGCTGGAGGAGGTCGACGGTGGATGAACAGTAGCTCGTGGAGGCTGGAGGGGGTCAACGGTGGAGATGAACAGTATCCCGTGGAGTCCCGTTTTGCGGTACGCCACACCCCTCCCGATGAACAGGACCCCTGTTTCGACCGTAGCGCTCCAACACAAGTCCGTTTCCTCCGTTTTGCGGTACACCACACCCCTCCCGATCAACAGGACCCCCGTTTCGACCGTAGGAGGTCTGTTTCCTCCGTTATGCGGTACGCCAGACCCCTCCCGATGAACAGGATCCCGTTTCGACCGTGGCCGGTCGAACACAAGGCCATTTCCTCCATTGTGCGGTACGCCAGGCCTCGTTTCCATCGGTTGTTCCATCCAAGCCCTCCCGATGAACACGACGCATCATTCCGTTCCGACCCAGCCAATTGGCTCCCCATGAACATGATGACGACGCAGTTTCTCCATTCCGACCTAGCCATGTACACGAGCCCTGGCCGTACGTATGCGCGAGTAGGCGTTCGAGACCCCGCCCGTATGTACGTACGTGGCCGTATTTTCTTTCTTGCACACTGGCCGCTGTACGTACATGTACATGCTACATGCGCGCCTCTACTACAACACGTGCGTGCTTTACATCAACCAGTATGTACGTACACGTTCGCGACCAGAATGACAACGCTACATACGCTTCGACCAGGTGGGTCCCGACTGTCAGGCACTTCCTTGCGTGCGAAGATGTAGCTGGTGGGTCCCAGCAGTCAGTGGGGTGAATCGTTTTTTTTTTCCCGGACGCACTTCCTTGCGTGCGAAGATGTCGCTGGTAGGTCCCAGCAGTTAGGGGGGAAATGTTTTTTCGCAAAATACGGTTGCCCGTCCGGTGGGTCCCTGCTGTTAGGTGGAGGAATCATTATTTTCCGCGTAATAAGGAGGCACTTCCTTGCTGCGGCCGTGGACCCAGCTGTTAGCCTCTCCACGTACAGTCCACGTTCGATGGAAGCCATTCCTTGACCACGTTGACCACGCCGCGCCGAGAGCACCAGGGCGGTGGACGACGGTGAGGCCTAGGAAGGGGACGACGCGGAGCCGGGTAAGACGCGGCAGTGGATGCCCACGCGTAGAGGAGTATGAGGGTTCACTGGTTCGCTGCGGTGTGAGGCTGCCGTCGCCCAGAATAACAGGGGGTGTGGGTGAGTAGAGGGATGGCCTGGCTAGCGGTGGGAGTAGTAGGGGCGGTGAGGCCTCCGTGGCATCGCAGCCGGCCACGGGAGGCAGGAGCACGAGGCACGACCGGCGCTGGTTTGGGCGGCTGGAGCAAGAAGACCAGAGGTTGAAGAAGCACTACGGCCGTTGGATGGACATTGTACGGTCACTGGAGCTAGAATCGTTCATATTGACTAAGTTGACAAAGCCCTCCGTCCACGTCAACTTAGTTGGCCCACAAGTCAGCCTCCCACTATTGTGGGACCCAGCTAGCAGGGGGATATTCATTTTTTTGTGCGTAATAAGGAGGCACTTCCTTGCGTGCAAAGATATAGCTGGTGGGTCCGACCTGTCAGCGGTGGGAACGTTTTCTTCGCGAAATACAGAGGCCCTTCCGGTGGGTCCCAGCTGTCAGGTGGAGGAATCATTTTTTGCGCGTAATAAGGAGGCATTTCCTTGCGTGCGGCCGTGGACCCAGCTGTCAGCCTCTCCACGCACAGTCTACTTCCGATGGTGTCGGTCGTTGACCATGTTGACCACTCTGCGTCGAGCGCATCCAAGGTGGTGGACGACGGCGAGGCCCCGGACAGCAACGAGTCGGAAATGGGAAGACGCGGGAGTATAGTCGCAGACGGAGAGGTGTACGAGGGTTAACTAGTTCTGGTGCAGTGTGGTTCGGCAGTCGGTGGAGAAGAACAGGAGGTGTGGAGGGGTGGAGGGATGGCCCGGCCAACGGTGGAGTGGCGCTTCACAGCGAAGTGTGCTAAGCAGAGCTGCTAGCAGCAGGAGGCTGGAGCAGGTGGTCCCGGCGGCGCTCGAGGAAGAAGACGAGAGATTGAAGATGGATGTCGGTCGTTGGATGTAAATCCAATGGCTAACGATGTCAGAATCATTTGTTGACTAAGTTGACAACGACTTGCATTGGCTTCGACCTATTGGCCCACATTTCAGCCTCCAAAAATGTGGCACATATTCAACCCATTTTTTCAGAATTTACAATCTTTTTTTAGGGTAGAATTTACAGTCAATTTGATCTCTTTTTTTTGAATTACATTCCATTAGCTGGGCTGGGTGAACAAATAATGTAGCGTCCATGCGGCCCATTTATGTTTTTCCTAAAAAAATTACAGGCCATTTGCACTTTCTCGAAATACACGATTTTGCTGGGCTGATTCTAATTATAATGTTGGGGTGGGCGCAGCAATGTTATCAAAAAATAAACAGGGGCTGAGCATTTTGTTATATATATATTTAAATAATAAGTGATTTATTATTACATTCGTCCTTAAATCTTACCAAGCTTTTGTAGACAATCACCAAGATTTTCGTTGCCAAAAAAATCCAGGATTTTATTGTTAAGAAATTATTTTTATAAGTTAATAAGATGTGGGATATTGTTTTCTTACATATGTAAGTATCTGTTAAATATATGATGACAATAACAATAATATATAATAACATATAAAATAATTTAAATATATATAATATAGTTAGAAGGGAAACATAAGTTGGACCAGGCGTTCCTATTCTTATATAGAAAAATAGAACAGACCTCTGCATTTTTTTCAAAAAAAAATACATGAATTGGGCTGCCGATGTTTCAGGAAAAATAAAACCTCGAATGAGAAGTCTATAGGCCGGTCGATACATGACGGCCCTCAAAAAAATACAAACAGGCCTATGGACCTCCCATCCGAGGTCGTGGGCTGCGCATGTTAAAAAAGAAAGCCTAGACGGGGCAGCCCAAAACCCAGCAGATACTTGCTGCCCCGGTAACAATGAATGATACCTGCCAGCTCCCCAACTTCGTTGTGAATTTATCTCCTATAGTAACTACGTTGAAGCACCTAAAAAATGTAATTATGTTGACAAACCCGTGGGCTCCAACGTTAGTATAGCATTAGGAGGAAGTATTTTTTCGATGAGGCAATTGCTTGTGTACGGCCATAGACCTGGTGGGTCCCGACTGTCCGGCTCTCCACGTACAGTCCTCTCCAGATTCCTCTCATTTGTTCAGCATGTTCACAACGGCAGACAGCGGCGTCGCAGCAAGCGCACAAAGGCGCAGGAGGAGATCCGACCACCTGAGGAAGTGCCTTATTAGTAACGAAACAACTGAACTAGCCTAGTGGCCGAGTGACACTACCCGACAGCTGTTCCGCCCGAGTTCGATTCCACCTGTGTAGAGAAAATATCTCCAAAATTTTTGCCTCTGCCTTTATTGACATGTGGGTCCCAATTTTCATCTATGCACACCACATCCAACACTTGCCAAAACTTTGTCCCTCGTTTTCTCTGTTTTTTGCACACTCGACATTGTGTGGGCATTTTGAAAATAGCATATCTTTTTGACTGTGCATCATATGCAGATGTGCTATGCATGAATGTTGATCAGCATGATGTTAACTGGCTGGTAGTTCCAGTTTCGACCATGAATAAAACTTCCAACATGATCTTACTGTTTGAAAAGGCCATGTTAATATAAATGCTCTGCCTCCGAAATTTGCAGTTTCTTATCTGAAACTGAACTTGGAGTTTCTTATCTGAAACTAAAACTTGCAGTTTCTTCTCTAAGAATCACATTTTCTGCACTTTTATACTCCTATGAAACTACATTTTTCATGTGCTAAAAATAGATCTGTAGAATTCATAAAATACTTGATATGCTCCGCACTGCAAATCTGAAATTCAAAAGACATTCATATCTGAAAGTACTCTCAAAATACACAAGACAAAACACAATTCACAACCTGCAAATACTAACAACCCTAAGCTCCTCCTGACAATTCACAACATGCCCGACTATTGGGCTGGGGGGCAGTCCCTCCTATTCCTCGGCGGCAGACAGCCACCCTGTGAGACGATGTGAATGGCGAGGGAGAGGATGGAGGGGAAGCGTCATCGGGTCAACTATTTTTCTCCTCTTGCAGTTGGGTTCGGTCAACGAAGACTCCACAGGCTCACTCTGGCACGACACCCTCACAAACGGCACCCTGTAGATGCTCGATCCTTCAATCTCTGGTGGATGCTCCATCTGGGATCGATCCTCCCACCATCGCTCCCTCACGATCGGATTCGGTGAATCTGTTTGCTCCATGGTCCAGAGGACCAGCTCTATGTACTCCCGTGCGACTCCCTCCGTGAGTATCGCCGCCTTTTCGCTCTGTTGCAGATATTTGGCCATGGATGTCGCCGTCGCCGCTAGTTGGTCCTTGTTGTCAAACCAAGACTGTATCTCCAACATCCTAGCTAGCTTCACAGGGTCGCCGTCTGCGATCCTCGCATATTGGTTGTACTCCTCCATCGATCTACTTCTCCACAGCACCTTCACTCGCCGGCGGTGGTTTTTGAATGGAAGAGAAGAGGAGCAGCGCTGGTTTTGGATTAGAACGGGAGAGGAGCGATGCTGGTTTTGGATTGGAACAGGAGAGGAGGGGCGTTGGTTTTGAAATGGAAGAGGAGAGGAGCGGCGCTGGATTTAGATTGGAACAGGAGAGGAGCAACGGTGGTTTAAGAGGAGAGGAGCGAAAGAGCGGCGTTGGTCTTGGAAGTATTTTTTTGTTTTGCGTATTTTGGGTCAAAGTTTGACCACGTACTGTATTTGACAAGCAAAATGTGAATGCATGTCACCAAAAATTGTATCGTTTGGTTCGTATCTGAATGTACTTTCAAACTATATTATTTTTGCAACGTATAACATATATTTTATTTGCGAAAATCATGGTCAATTATGACCCAGAATAAAAGGGAGACTAGTTAATGTGGGGTCACTTTCTTAATTGAAGGGTAAATTGATTTTGATTTTGATCCAGTCACAGCGCACCAGCCCTCTCGTCCAATCCTAAATCGCTGCCGCACGCTCCTCTCCCTCTTCTCCATTGCAAAACCACCTCCTCTCCTCTCCATCATCTCCATTCAAAAACCACCGTCTCGCCTCTCCCTCTTCTCCATTGCAAAACCACCTCCTCTCGTCTCCATCATCTCCATTCCAAAACCACCGTGTTGCCTCTCCCTCTTCTCCATTGCAAAACCACCTCCTCTCCTCTCCATCATTTCCATTGCAAAACCACCTCCTCTCCTCTCCATCATTTCCATTCCAAAACCACCGTCTCGCCTCTCCCTCTTCTCTATTGCAAGACCACCGTCTCTCCTCCCATCTTCCAAAGTTAGCACCGGACCACTCAGAAGGACATTTATGGAGAGGATGCAGCAGCGAATCAGGCAGATCGCTGGCGGCGACCAGGCAAAGTTATCCAGGTTGAAGGAGATCCTTACTTGGTTTGATAATGAGTGGGAGATTTCGAGGACGGTGAGGGCCATGTGGCAATGTATGCGAAAGAGCGAGATGGCGGCGATGTACATGTACTCCTCGGTGGCAGTCACGCCGCAGTCCTTCGAGTTCATTGAGTATCTCCTCTCGGCAATGGAGCAGATAGATTCGCCCAAGGCAAAAGTCAGGCGGAGGTGGCGGGCGTACAGGTGAAGGTCGAGCACCCAGAGGATAACGAATCGATCGAGTACGGTGTGCCTTTCGTGAGGGTGCAGAGCCAGCCGGAGCCACAGGAGTATTCGTTCTCCCACCGCAAGAGGAGGACGGATGGCGCGAGGTCGCTTCCCCGCCGTTCTCCACGGTTCCCTCGACGCTCGCCTTGTTTCAATGGCGGCGGTAGGGTTTAAGGTAAGCTTCGCACTAACCTAATCTTCCACCTGCTCATGCTTACAATCAGTGTGACAACTAATGAAAACCATGCTTACAATCAGTCTCCGAGTACTACGCCAATCACCCTTAAATAGCTCTGGACCTTTGGGTCAAAGTTGTGACATTGTGTACAAATAAAGAAAAATAGATTGGTGCTTCTTTCAGAAAAGAGTACTCCCTAGAAAACTGCCAATATAGGCTACTAGTATTTGGTTAGAGGATTTGCTATCGAGAAAGATCCGTCCATAGAGAGCGCCACACATCCCACTGGTGGTGGTGGATGCCAATGTGTGCATGGAGCATGGTTGGTGTCGGTAATTTTTATTTGGCACACCTCGAGCTCTGCATATATGCCGGTTCCATCCATACATTTGTGCAGTTCCACCAAAATGCAGCTGAATAACCCTGTTTGCACAGATAATGAAAAAGCATGATTACATTATAGTGGCACTAGTTGATGAAACACGCAAAATAAATAGAAGAAAATATTGCGATAGTATCATAGTATGCCATGTTGCGAGGGCGAGATGGGCCCTGCGACGCCTCATACGGTACGCCACGCCTCATACTGGAAATCGTCCCAAGTCTCCCCGATACACCTTCTGCCAGTGATGAACATCAGTGTACAGCGGTAGTACAAGGAGGAGCCTTGAGACATTCAAATCTCTATTTTTGTGCAGATCAACTAAAATTAAGCACCCCAGTTTGCAGAAACGCTTAAACATTAACAATGGGACTTGTTGATGAAACATACATTAACAAAGAGAAGCACTTTCTTTATCTACATTAGAAATGAAATGATAGAGAGGACACTCGCTCTATTTTAACTGTATTATTACTTCATTTTATCGGTGACACTAGGGTCGAGCAGGTGGCAAACGAGGTGTACCGTGCGTCGCAAGGGTGAAGGCCGGGGGTGCTTAGACTGGGATGCTGAAGCTGGCTCTTTCAGTCCCTATCTTCCCCCTGATGTTTCTGTGGTAGCATTTGGGTTGTAATCCAAACTTGGTCGAGCTGGTGCTGCGTCCCCCTACCTGCCTAGCTTATGTGGCGAACTTGTCTCCTGCTAGTACTCAGTCCGTTCTAGTAGTAGTAACTGCCCGTTTACACTGAGATGTTGTCGGATAATGGTTCTCTATGGTCGGGTTTCTTTAATGAAATCAGAGGGAACCCCCTCTTTCGATATATAAAAAAACAGTGGCACTAGCGGTGCCAAAACATTGCTTCAATTAATAGTGCCACTAGATTAAGGTGCAAAATAATAACATTACTGATTTATCATGGTAGTGCCAAAACAGTAGCACAAGAGCAGGATCAACATGCATGATCTTTGGCAAACGGTCAAACCAAAAAGGAACATACCTCGTGATGGGAAACATATCTGCGGTCAACGCCATTGTAGAAGGGATGACACCAGTCACCAACATGGATGATTCAATTCATGGGACCTTTTGGTGCAGTTCACCTAAAATGAAGCAATGTCCCATGAGCTAGCAGCTTCTTCTTTTTTTTTAAGAAAAGGGCTCCAGCCCCGGTTCCATTTCCATCAGAAAATGAAACCCACAGATCTTGTTCTTCGTAAGTTGCAATAAAATTGAGCAACATCAATGTTGGTCGTGAAGCTCCTAGAATGTTCAACTATAATTTGGATATCATTTGTGCAGTTCAACTAAGATCAAGCGTGAAATGTATATCTCTGTTTGCACAAAAAAGGTGGAAAGGAGGGTGACTAACAAGTAATGAAACATGCATCAAATGAAAAAAAGGATGTTCCTTATCTGAATGGCAATCGTACAAGGACAGTAGCAATTTCTAGCAGCATTGCTAGATATTAGTGTGGGCATTAGGATTAACTATGACAACCGTTAAATACGACATTACTTTAATGGTGCCATTGCTTCATTTTACCAGCAACATTACATTAACAGCTGCTACAGAGTCGGTATTTGGGCACGGGAGAGTAGGCGGACCAGGATAGTTGCATCTCTAACAAAAAGAAGCGACTTATCTTAATGGGAAATTTAACAGGACATGAAAAAAAGTGCCATTGTTTCATATTACTGGAGGCATTACATTGAAAACAACATTGGTTTAACGTGTCCTTACTTTTAACAGTGCGACTGCTACATTTTACCAGTGGCATTACATAAGAGCCGCTCGGGGCAACAAACATCAGAAGAGGATATCTGGGTTGTTCCCATTTTTGTTCGGTATATAGCCACCTTATACTGTGTGAGGCTAGCAAATCTAGTGCTGGACTTACTCTGTTGACTTGTCCCCCAGTCCCCACTTTCTTTCCTTTTTCAACCAATAGATCGGAATACTCGCCCAATCCGGACTGTCCATAATTGAGGTCATGGCGATTTCCATAACGTGAGGTGTTCAGCCACTCCAATCCAGAGGACTCCCCATTTGGAACTACAATGGGGAGGATGATACATCTCGCTACGGGCTCAAGGGTCCAGACAATTTCGCCGCTCTGGCCGCCATGTGTGCTGATCTTTATAAATGGGAGAAAGAAGAATTCACTCACCTTAAGTGCCGAGAGGGCTTTTCCATGTACAACCCCCCTAGCTAGGTAAGCTTTTAATTCAGAACCTCACTCAATCCTCTTCCTGAGTCGCAAGTAGTTGAACTTAACCCGACCACTTTTAACAGGAACTGAGGAATGCCACCGCGGGGATCTATAGCCCTGCTCCGCAGCCGGAGGACCATATTAGGGACCTGGATCCCGGATTTGAGGAGGATCCGGATATATCTGTGGAGCTCAAGGAGGGGGTCTTCTATCAGGCGAGCTAC
This sequence comes from Triticum aestivum, assembly GCF_018294505.1. Classification (NCBI taxonomy): domain Eukaryota; kingdom Viridiplantae; phylum Streptophyta; class Magnoliopsida; order Poales; family Poaceae; genus Triticum; species Triticum aestivum. Next base: position 229,811,347 of record NC_057811.1, on the reverse strand, counting down.
GACGGCACAGAAGTGGCCAATTTAGCCGATTAACCCGGCCTTCTCCTTCTTCCCATGTAAGTGCCCAGGGAGCATCTCCTCCAAAAGAGTTTCCATCACGCCTCACCCACTGCATTGTCTCGTGCTTCAAAGGGGCAGCACTCATCTCACCACGCCGCATCGGGATCGTCCCTTAAGAAGGGGGCACCGACACAAGGTGGGTCTTCGAAAAGAAAGGAGGACGGAGATACTTCCAAGCCCCTACCTTCGTCAAAAAGGTATGATTTTCAATATGCCCTGCGGCAAACATACCGAACTGTGACGTTTTCTGCTGTGCCATATTTCAGGAAGAGCATTCATCGAACTATAACCGGAGACCTTGCCGAACATATGTCCACCAATTCGAGCCCGGACCCTGCCTCTAGGGCTAGAGTTGATACGGGTGCAATGCCGGATTGTCCTCTCTCCGACGACTCGGATAATGTATCCATCACCAACTCCGAAGTGGAGAGTGCAATGAACCATTGGCGCCGGAGGGCAGCTATGCGCGATCCTAGCTTTATTGAAGAGGCATTCAATGTCTTCAGCTCGGCGGATGCATACATCCGAGCTGCTAGGGACGGGCTTGCTGGAGCCACTTACCAGCTTTCAAAGGATATGCGGGTAAGATCATTTTGTGTAGATTTAATAGTCATATACCAGTAGCCCCGGAGACTTAAAAACAGTTGAAGCAACTAATTTTAAGGATCGATGTATAATCAGGTACTCACGGATAAGAACAACATGCTATCTCGGGAGCTAGAACAGTGTTGGACCCAGCTGACTGCTGTTACCGCCAAACTGGAGAAATCCAAGGAGGCACCGACTGGTAATGTCCCCTTCTGTCCGGAAAATATAATCCAGTGCCAGTAATGTTTCTACGAATAAACACTGTTGTATTTTACGATGGCAGGATCGTCAGATCAGCTGGAAGAGAAACTAAAGGCCGCGCAGGCGGATAAAGAACGAGCCGAAAGGCAAGAGACTACTGGTCAACATGTACGGACACGGACCAGGGACGAGAAGAACAAGCTGCAGGATGCCAACACCCAGCTCACTGAAGAGCTGAAGGACGTGCGAGCCCAACTGGCGGACGCCCTAAAGGAGAACAGAAAGCTGAGAGGCAGCATATTCAGTAAGCCTTTTAACTTACTGTCATACAGTTCGTTGATGCGAATCCTAACAAGTTTATTTCTGTAGGTGTGTTGACTGGGCGGCCCGAAGAAGAGGTGTCCGGATTTCAAGGCAACCTGCTACAAGAGCTGTCCAAGGTGCATGAGCGAGCACGGAAGGCAATGAGAAACATCGCTAAGGCTTTATGGCCAGCTGATTCTCCTCCAGGAAGTATGGAGGAACTCGTGAATTTATTCAAGGGAGCTCGGCGCGGTTTTGGGCTGTGGAAGATATCAGCATGCCGAGAAGGTGCTCGGGAAGCCTGGGCCATGGTAAAAACACGGTACACCAGACTTGATCCAAATCATATGGCACGGGTCGGACCTCGAGGATCCTATGGAAAAGAAATTCCGGTCAGCCTGGTGTACGACCAAGTGAAGGTGGCCGCCAAGTTTTCACAACAAGATTGTAAACTAGACAACCTGTTAGAGGGTCTAGAGGAAGAAGAAGTTTTTGAGTCCAAGTAGCAATGTACTTTTATAGACAAACTTGTCTCCAGCCAAATTTGTAAAACGATTGTCATGGCAGACTTTCTGCTTTGACCTCCGAAAACCCTAGGTTTGGAGTGTTTCCGAATATTATACCGTAGGTAAACACCAAATTATGTTTAGAAACCAGGCAGTCCGGTCATAGTTGCTTGAACAGACAAGTTGTATTCGGGGAGTTATGTTATATTACATTTGATTGTAAGAAACATCTTCCAGAGAGAATAGTTCCGTTAAGGGTTCCTCTCCCTGGGCCAGTATGCGGTTTTTTTGTGCATACCGAAGCTGTGATGCTTAAAAAATCACAGTACGCGTTATAGTCTGGGGGTTTTGTATTGCAACGAGGGCAGTTCGTCTTTTGCTCACCAACCAATCATTCCCTTAAGAACGCTAGCTTTCGGCTTCACCCGTCTGAGGTACACGTCCGGATAACCCGGCTGTAACAATCGCAGAGGTGCTCCCTTTATGCCCTAGCTGAACAAGCGGGAACGTAGGGCATAAGCACAAGATCCAGGCAACCCAGCTTGGCTAAAACTTAAGTCATAAAGGTGCATATAATGCCGAAGAAAAGACATATGAGTAGACGACACATATATACGGTGATCTTGATGCTCGAAAAATAATAATAAGCTTCTTGTGAAAAGAAGCCCCCAGGTATTGTGGGGTATGTACATTTAAGGATGTATAGCCCTCAGGTGTGCGGTTTGTCCAAACACGAGCTAGAAGTCGTATAGAAACGAGAAAAAGAAAACCGTGAAAGGGAGAAAAGAAGGAACGAGGAAAAAATGTATATGTGCGGACTTAGGCGTAGAATCTTCGGAGCCTTGCAGCGTTCCATGGGTTTGTCTCCAAGCGATTATCCAAAGCATTGCGAAGGCGATACGCTCCTCTAGTGAGAACTTCATCTATAATGAAGGGACGCTCCCATTTGGGCTTGATCTTGTCCTTTTTCTTCTCTGGTAGGCGTAGAATGAGTTCACCAACCTTGTAAGTCTTTGCCCGTACTTCTCTGCTCTCATATCGCCGAGCCTGCTGTTGATAGAATGCGGAACGGGCCTTCATGACATCGCGCTCCTCCTCCAGGCCGTCCAAGTCGTCCTGCCGATCGAGCTCGGCTTCTCTCTCTTCATACATGCGCACTCGAGGTGAGTCGTGAATAATGTTGCAAGGTATATCTGGTTGTGCAATTGGGCGTGGTCCGCAGCCCCCAGAGTACGGAATCGAGTTCCTCGACCCAGTGTTTGTCTGATTCTTGCAGAGATCGCACTAGTCTGGGTTTGATGCCGCTCATTATCATGCCGTTAGCTTGTTCGACCTGGCCGTTTGTCTGAGGGTGATATACGGAGGCATAATCAAGCTTAATGCCCAAATTGGTGCACCAAGTTTTCACCTCGTTGGCTGTAAAGTTAGAGCCATTGTCAGTAATAATACTATGCGGGACACCGTAACGGTGTACTACACCGGATATAAAGTCTATCACCGGTCCGGCTTCAGCTGTTTTAACTGGCTTGGCTTCTATCCACTTGGTGAACTTATCGACCATAACCAATAAGTATTTCTTCTTATGGCTTCCCCCTTTAAGAGGTCCGACCATATCGAGCCCCCAGACCGCAAAGGGCCAAGTGATGGGGATTGTTCGAAGGGCAGTGAGCGGCATATGGCTTTGATTAGCGAAAAGCTGGCATCCAATGCAGCGCTGTACGAGGTCATGTGCATCTGCCCGGGCCGTGGGCCAAAAGAAACCCGTACGGAGGGCTTTACTTACAAGGGCCCAAGCTGCGGCGTGATGGCCACCAAGACCAGCGTGTATTTCAGCCAAGAGCTTCCATCCCTCTTCTTCGGAGATACATCATTGAAGGACTCCTGTAGTACTTTTCTTGTACAGTTCTCCTTCATGAACTTCGTAGGCCTTCTGATGTAGGGTGGAACCCTAGATGGCCGATCTTTCATGAAAGGAGCGGATCCCTATGAAGAACGCGATGAACACGAGGGGAAACACGAGGGAAACACAAGGGAAACACGAGAGAAATCACTCAACCAACAAGAGTAGATCACACATGCGCTAGATCGATGAACACAAAGGTAAGATACAAGATCCAAGTCCAACAAAGGACGATACAAAGGTAACCAGTTCTTCTCCGTAAGGAGGTCTTGATGGGGGCCACCCAAGAGGGGGTCTTGAATCCAAGGTGATCTTCTCCGTAGAGGGGTTGCGGTCTCTCTCGTGGAGTAGATCCGTAATGGATGAGCAATGCTCTATCTCACATATGAGCTAAACCAATGCTAACCCTAGAAGAGGAAGGGGATGGAGTATATATAGTATAGGGGGGCGAAGAGGTACATGGGCCTCGGCCCTTTACTGTGCGCAGACAGGCGGAGCCGGATGTCCGGGCCTTCGGGAGGGGCCGGATGTCCGGGCTAGGGGGGCGGATGTCCGGGCTGACGGCGATAGCTTCTGTAGGTTCTGGTGCATGGCGCCGGATTTCCAGGCTTCTGGCCGGATGTCCGGGCCCTGTAGACGTGGGCGGCAGGGCTCCTGCTGATGTGGTCGCTCCAGGGGCCGGATGTCTGGGGCCTTGGCCGGATGTCCGGGGCCTGGAAGGTGAACTTGTGTTCTTCCGTTGGTTCTCTTCATCCATGGACTTGGCGGCTTGTCCTTCTTCACGTGCATCTTCGGGAGAGTCCTCTTGACACCTGATCATGCATAGCATATCGGACTTAGGTAGTAGCCATGTCTCGAGTGGATCATATGTGATATCACTAAGGAAGGAAGTCACCTCGTTCTCGAGAGCTCTAGCCCGTGCTCGTGTCATGGGTCCTCTTGGCTCTTGATGAGACGATGGTAGGTCCATGGGGATGATCGTAGGATGCTCCGCATCATCTCCCCTCCCTTGGATCGAAATCCTCATCACCATGGTACGGGGAGAGATCTTTGATGTTGAAGATGTCGCTCACGGAGTACTTGTCGCGTGGGATGTCGATCTTGTATCCGTTGTTGTTGTAGCGTGCAAGCACCTTGAAGGGTCCATCGGCTCGTGGTAGAAGTTTGGACTTGTGTTCGTTGGGGAAGCAGTCCTTGCGAAGGTGTAGCCACACAAGATCTCCAACATTGAACATCATGGGTTGCTTCTTGACGATGAGCTTGGTCGCGAGTCGTTGTACTTGGCGCTCGATGGTGTTCCTTGTATCTTCATGCATCTTCTTGAGGAAGTTGACTTGGGCACTCGCGTCCATGTTTGTGCGCTCTTCTAGCGGTAGAGGTAGAATGTCCAATGGTGACAACGGGTTGAATCCATAGACGACCTCGAAGGGGGACTTGCCGGTAGTCGAATGTCTTGCACGATTGTAGGTGTACTCAGCGATAGGTAGGCACTCCTCCCACTCCTTGATGTTCTTCTTTATCAACACGCATAGTAGAGTGGAGAGCGTGTGGTTCGTCACCTCCGTTTTGATAGAGGCAAAGGTGTCCCGATGTTTCGATGAGATGGTGGCTATCGTTTTCTGTGGGAGTCGACTTTGATGATCCGACTATGAACGTGCGAGGCGTCGTGCCTTAGCAATCGCTAAACCAACTTCCGAGGGTTATTGACAACGCCGGAGCACGATCAACCTGACCATGAGGGCCTGTTTTCTGTGAGCAAACGAAGAACAAGCAAGAAACTAAGTTTGCAATCTGGATATTGCGAATAAAAGAGGAAAGCTTTATTAATGAAGGTGGGGTTTTGTGACGCCTTGGTCTAGTCGTTGAACACAAACGAAGTACGCGAAGTTGCAGCTATGGCGAACTTTTAATCTAAACAAAACCCAAAGTCTAAACGGTGCCCTAAGGGCTGTATATATGGAGGAAGAGGGGGGAATTTCGTGGCCATTGGGGAAGGGGTCCGAACCCAACCCTATCTCATGTTTCCCCACACATACGGACTCTGAAAACAGCCTATACTTATGTATTTTGAAATTACATGGGCCTGGCCCAATAATAAGGTGACGCATCACGTAGAATAGCCTCTGGATGAAGTTTATGAAGTGGCATCTTGTATATTTCGTCCAAGGCTTCATGCACTCATTATGGTGGCTTCAAAGTCTTGAAATCATCACTTGTAACTCCGTTCTTGTTCCCCTTGTGCATGCCATCAACTCCATGCTTGTTCTTGCTCCAATATTCATCCCTCTTATCCATGCTAGGCCCTTCATTTGTAAGCAAAACAAATGTATCCAATTTAGGAAGCATCATATTCTCATGAACATTAGAATCATTACCAAGAAACGAAAGTACCTGATAATTTAATTGGCGTGCGCGAGCTCTAGTAATTGGTCCAATATATGTAGTAGTAGGGGCTGTGGGTGTAACAATGGTATTGATGTCCTCATCATCCTCCCCTTCTTGAAATGAAGTCGTCCTCGACGGAAGCTCATCTTCCTCACCCAAATAAGGCTTCAAATCTGCAATGTTAAAAGTGGGACTAACCCCAAAATCTGCAGGCAGCTCAAGTTTATATGCATTATCATTTATTTTCTCTAACACCTTAAAAGGACCATCAACACGTGGCATTAGCTTTGATTTGCGTAAATTAGGAAACCTATCCTTACGCAAATGTAACCAAACAAGATCTCCAGGTGTAAAGACAACATGTTTTCTACCCTTATCTCCAGCAAGTTTATATTTAGCATTCATACGCTCAATGTTGTCCTTAGTTAACTCATGCATTTTTAAGATCAATTCAACACGTTGTTTAGCATCAAAATTAACCTTCTCCGAAGATGGAAGAGGCAACAAATCAATGGGTGGACGAGGTAGGAAACCATACACAATTTCGAAAGGGCACATCTTAGTAGTAGAATGCAACGAACGATTATAAGCAAATTCAATATGAGGCAAGCATTCTTCCCACATTTTCTTATTATTCTTCAAAACAGCCCTAAGCATAGTAGCCAAAGTTCTATTGACTACTTCAGTTTGACCATCAGTTTGGGGGTGACAAGTAGTACTAAAAAGCAGTTTAGTCCCCAACTTAGCCCATAAACATCTCCAAAAGTGGCTAAGAAATTTAGTATCACGATCTGAAACAATAGTATTTGGCACACCATGCAAGCGAATAATTTCACGAAAGAACAAATCAGCAACATTAACAGCATCATCGCTTTTATGACATGGTATAAAGTGTGCCATTTTCGAGAATCTATCCACGACAACAAATATGCTATCCCTCCCCTTCTTTGTTCGAGGTAAACCTAAAACAAAGTCCATAGATATATCCTCCCAAGGAACACTAGGTACAGGCAAAGGCATATATAAACCATGAGGATTGAGTCGTGACTTAGCTTTTTGACATGTAGTGCAGCGAGCAACAAAACGCTCAACATCCCGTCTCATCTTTGGCCAAAAGAAATGTGTAGCAAGTACGTCCTCCGTCTTCTTCACGCCAAAGTGTCCCATTAATCCTCCTCCATGCGCCTCCTGCAACAACAAAAGACGAACAGAGCTAGCAGGAATGCATAGCTTGTTAGCACGGAACACAAAGCCATCATTAATAACGAACTTGTTCCATGTTCTTCCTTCTTTACAATTCTGCATTACATCTTTAAAATCAGCATCATGCACATATTGATCTTTGATGGTCTCCAAACCAAATATTTTGAAGTCAAGTTGTGAAAGCATAGTATAGCGACGAGACAAAGCATCAGCAATAACATTTTCTTTACCCTTCTTGTGTTTAATGACATAAGGGAAAGTCTCAATGAATTCAACCCATTTAGCATGTCTACGATTCAGTTTAGCTTGACTTTTAATATGTTTCAAAGATTCATGATCAGAATGTATAACAAATTCTTTGGGCCATAAATAATGTTGCCATGTCTCTAAAGTCCGAACAAGAGCATATAATTCTTTATCATAAGTAGAATAGTTCAGACTAGGCCCACTCAATTTTTCAGAAAAGTATGCAACAGGTTTTCCATCTTGTAATAACACACCTCCTAATCCAATTCCACTAGCATAACATTCAAGCTCAAAAGTCTTATTAAAATCAGGAATTTGGAGTAAAGGAGCATCTGTCAACTTATCTTTCAATACCGTGAAGGCTTCTTCCTGTGCGGTGCCCCAAACAAAAGGCACATCCTTCTTTGTAAGCTCATTGAGAGGTGCAGCAATGGTGCTAAAATCTCTCACAAAACGCCTATAGAAACCAGCGAGTCCAAGAAAACTCCTCACTTGTGTGACCGTTTTGGGCTGCGGCCAACTCTCGATAGCTTCAATCTTGGCTTTATCAACTTCAATTCCCTGTGGAGTAACAACATAGCCAAGAAAAGATACTCGGTTGGTGCAAAAGGTGCACTTCCCAAGGTTACCAAACAAACGTGCATCATGTAGAGCAATAAAAACAGCACGTAAATGTTCCAAATGTTCTTCCAAAGATTTGCTATAAATCAGTATATCATCAAAATAGACTACCACAAATCGTCCAATGAAAGCACGTAAAACTTCGTTCATTAGTCTCATGAAAGTACTAGGTGCATTAGTTAACCCAAAAGGCATGACTAACCACTCATATAAACCAAACTTAGTTTTAAATGCTGTTTTCCATTCATCTCCCAATTTCATACGAATTTGATGGTATCCACTACACAAATCAACTTTGGAGAATATTGTAGAGCCACTCAATTCATCAAGCATATCATCTAGCCTAGGAATAGGATGACGATAACGAATAGTAATATTATTGATGCCGACGTACCATCCTTTTTAGGCACTAGTATAATAGGAACAACACAAGGACTAAGAGATTCGTGTATATAACCTTTGTCGAGCAGCTCCTATACTTGACACATAATCTCCTTCGTCTCCTCTGGATTGGTACGGTATGGTGCACGGTTGGGTAGCGATGCGCCGGGAATTAAGTCAATTTGATGCTCAATCCCTCGAATAGGTGGTAATCCCGGTGGCACGTCTTGTGGGAAGACGTCGGCGAACTCCTGCAAAATGTTAGTGACAGCAGGGGGCAAAGAGGAAGGCACGTCCTCGAATGAAAATAATGCCTCTTTGCACACAAAAGCATAGCAAACAGATTTGCTAAAATCTAGCTCATCAATATCAGATTTGGTGGCAAGTAAACATGCACTTTTCAATTTAATTTCAGAAGCAACACTAGATGGTTTATTATTAGGCTTCATTTGTTGCTCAAATTCTTTCGCCACAATCTGATTTTCACTCTTATTTTTCTCCTGTTTTGCTTTATTAGCTCTACTAATATCATCTTTCAAAATGGAATCAGGAGTCATAGGAAGCAAAGTAATATTTTTATCCTTATGAACAAGAGTATACTGATTGTTTCTACCATGGTGTACAGAATTTTTATCAAATTGCCATGGTCTACCAAGTAATAAGGAACATGCTTGCATAGGTACCACATCACAATCAACATAATCAGCATATGTAGAGATACTAAAATGCACATGAACAGTACGTGTTACCTTAACCTTGCCGCTGTTATTGAACCATTGGATGTAGTAAGGATGTGGATGTGGTCTTGTGGTGAGAGATAGCTTCTCCACCATATCCATGCTAGCCAAGTTGTTGCAGCTCCCTCCATCTATGATGACGCGAATAGAACGTTCCTTCACAACTCCCTTTATATGGAACAAATTATGCCTCTGATTTTGCTCAGCTTGTGTAACCTGCACACTCAAAACACGTTGAGCAACTAAACATTCATACCTGTCAGCATCTTCAGCAGCCATGTATTGCATCTCATGATCAGAATCATCTCCACCGTGTTCTTCATGTGTAATAAGAGCCAAAGTCTCCTCATCATAGTCACTAGCGGACTCATACCCACCATCCTCAGTAGCAATCATCACACACTGAGATTTGCATTCTCTCGCAAAATGTCCTCTTCCCTTACAAAGACGACAAATAATATCACTTGTGTGCCCTGTTGACGCCATGGAAGAAGAAGAGCTCTGCGCAGGCCCCACAAGTGTGCTCTTGGCAGAGAGTGGTGGTTGTGCCTGCTTTCTTGTATCACGACTGGAGGTGGCACCTGATGGAGGTGATGGTGCAGTGGAAGTAGAGGATGCACGTGGTGTCCATGATGAAGGTCGACCTGCAGAAAATTTAGTTCGCGCCAATGCCTGTCGATCCTGCACTTCACGTTCAGCTTTACAAGCAAGATGGAATAAACGAGTGATATTATTATACTCCTTATACTCTAGAATGGTCTGAATGTCTCTATTTAATCCACCCATAAAACGTGCAAGCATAGCTTCATTCTCCTCAACAATACCACATCTAATCATGCCAATTTCTAATTCCTGATAATATTCTTCTACATAATTTTTTCCTTGTCTTAAACGCTGCAATTTTTGAATTAATTCACGTTGATAATATGGTGGAACCCAACGAGTACGCATAGCAGTTTTCAAAGCAGCCCAGGTAGCTGGAATAGGATATAATCTACAATGTTCAGACCACCAAACACATGCAAAGCTCGTGAAAGCACAAACAGCAGCAGGAACACGTCTCTCCTCAGGATATTGTAAACATGTAAATCGTTGTTCAGTTTCTAACTCCCAAGTAAGATATATATCAGGAACATATCTACCCTCAAATGGTGGAATATTCAATTTCAGTTTAGGGAGATGGTCATGATCTCGTACCTGAGGGAGAGCCCTACCATTGCCATTATTTGCATGTGGACGACCTGGTGGTTGCACGTAGTTCTAATTTTGATCAACCTCATCCTCGTAATCTCCCGCATAATCATCCTCCGCATCAGCTGCAGGAGCCACAGAAGTATCAACAGCAGCACCAACAGTTTGGCCAGGCTGAAGAAGGACACGGCTCGCTCGGCGGAGGGCTATTTCGTGACGTGGAGGTAGTCGTTGTTGTTGTTGTTGTTGTTGTTGTTGTTGTGGCAGAGGTGCGGCAGGTGCAGCCGGTGGTGGAAGACGTGCAAGCAGTTCATTAAATCTGTTATCGAGCTTTGTATCAAACGTCTTCTCAAGGCCAGTTATCTTCTCCATGGCCTCTTCAAAAAATTTCAGCACATCTTGCACCTGTTCAGTCATCATTTGCTGAAACTTATCATGAAGCTCCTTATTCGGTAAATTCTCCCAGTCAATCTCGTCTGCTTGTGATCCTGGCATGGTTAGCAGCAATAGAAACACAGAAGAATATGATCCTACAGACGACTAACAAGTGGTGGTGGTGGTGGTGGGTGTCACAAATCCGTCAAGCAAATCTCAAATTCTTACCAGTTCTTACCAAGCAGCAGGTGGTGACCAGCAACCGTTGTAGTCAAAACTCTCAAAGCTTGGATAGAGCGATTACCAGGGAGAGTCAAACGCACGACGTAGATGTATGTGGAGCTGGGAAGGCTTATAATATGGTAGCAAAAAGGGTCAGCAATAATCAATTCAGATATGCAAAGCTGAATAAACGCTCAACGACGGTACTGTGCTGGTCCTAGGCTAGACCGTACTAGAGACGCGAGCCTAGAACACTAACAAAATCACGGCACTGCACGTAAACAAGGGAGGTGCACACTCTGAATTTTTTTTCATTTTTCACTTTTTTTCCTCTTTTTTTTGGCTCCGCAACAAATTTTTTCGAAAAAGTCTACAAATGTCCTAAAAAGTGCCTAGCCAGAATTTTCCAGACTTAGTTTTTTTTTGGAAACTGGAACTATTTTTCTTCTATGGATGGCTCGGAAGTTGGGGAGTCCTACTCTGTCATGACTCAGAGTATCGCGTGATCTGGAAATCGAGAACAAAGCAACAATTACTGGACTCGGACTAGGACTGGTGGTGGAGATGAATCTGGTGGAAACTCGGACTGGTGGCGGATATATGCAGGATGGTGGAACACGGACTGGTGGCGAATCTGTGATGGAGGTGGACTCGGATTAGCGTGATGGCGGTGGATATGTGGTATATGGTAGCAGCGATGACGATGGTGGTATATGACAGCGGTGATGACGATGGTGGTATATGGCAGCGGTGATGATGATGGTGGTATATGGCAGCGGTGATGACAATGGTGGTATATGGCAGCGCTGATGATGGTGGTGGTATATGGCAGCGCTGATGATGGTGGTGGTATATGGCAGCGGTGATGACAATGGTGGTATATGGCAGCGGTGACGATGATGGTGCGGCGGCGGCGTGACAACTTGTGAACAGAACTCGAAACTCTAAAGTACTAGACGCTAGGACCAGCAACTTGACACGACGATGCAACCGCAAATTCAGCAAAGCAAATACAGAAAAGATTATGCAAAGGCTCAAATTGGTTCGGAGAAGATGAACTAACCCTAATTTTTTTTGGCTTTTTCGTGAACTATAGGTATGAAGAACATACTCGATCTAAACTACGAAAAACTGTAAAATCTCACCGAGCAACCTGGAAATCTGATACCACTTCATAGAGGCAAAGGTGTCCTGATGTTTTGATGAGATGGTGGCTATCGTTTTCTGTGGGAGTCGACTTTCACGATCCGACTACGAACGTGCGAGGCGTCGCGCCTTAGCAATCGCTAAACCAACTTCCGAGGGTTATTGACAACGCCGGAGCACGATCAACCTGACCACGAGGGCCTGTTTCCTATGAGCAAACGAAGAACAAGCAAGAAACTAAGATTGCAATCTGGATATTGCGAATATAAGAGGAAAGCTTTATTAATGAAGGTGGGGTTCTGTGACGCCTTGGTCTGGTCGCTGAACACAAACGAAGTACGCGAAGTTGCAGCTATGGCGAACTTTTAATCTAAACAAAACCCAAAGTCTAAACGGTGCCCTAAGGGCCGTATATATGGAGGAAGAGGGGGGAATTTCGTGGCCCTTGGGGAAGGGGTCTGAAACCAACCCTATCTCTTGTTTCCCCACACATACAGACTCTGAAAACAGCCTATACTTATGTATTCGAAATTACATGGGCCTGGCCCAATAATAAGGTGACGCAGCACCTAGAATAGCCTCTGGACGAAGTTTATGAAGTGGCATCTTGTATATTTCATCCAAGGCTTCATGCACTCATTATGGTGGCTTCAAAGTCCTGAAATCATCACTTGTAACTTTGTTCTTGTTCCCCTTGCGCATGCCATCAACTCCATGCTTGTTCTTGCTCCAATGTTCATCCCTCTTATCCATGCCAGGCCCTTCATTTGTAAGCAAACAAATGTATCCAATTTAGGCAGCATCATATTCTCATGAACATTAGAATCATTACCAAGAAACGAAAGTACCTGATAATTTAATTGGCGTGCGCGAGCTCTAGTAATTGGTCCAGTATATGTAGTAGTAGGGGCTGTGGGTGTAACAATGGTATTGATGTCCTCATCACGTTTGGCCGTCGGTTTGTGGATGGTATGCCGAAGAGAACAAAAGCTTGATTCCGAGCTTGGCGCACAAGGTCTTCCAAAAGTAACTCAAGAACTTGACGTCGCGGTCCAAGACAATCATCTTTGGCACTCCATGAAAGCATAATATTTCCCTACAAAACAAATTTGCAACATGTGAAGCATCATCTATCTTGTTGCAAGGAATGAAATGAGCCATTTTGGAGAATCGGTCCACAACAACAAAAATGGTATCCTTGCCATTTCGAGTTCTAGGCAAACCAAGCATTGGAAGTGGCATGTAAAGGCCATGAGATTGGGCTTTAGACTTAGCTTTGCGACATGTAGAGCATCGGCTGGTGAGGCGGTTGACGTCGCGAAACATCTTAGGCCGAAAGTAGTTCTTGGAGAGCGTGGCGAATGTCTTGTCGTGTCCAAAATGTCCCATTAGTCCTCCTACATGAGATTCTTGCAAAACTAACAAACGAAGAGAAGACTCGGGGATGCAAAGTTTGTTAGCTCTCATAAGATAACCATCCTTGAGGTAATATCGATCCCAAGAAGTATGCTTCAAACACTTGGCATAAGCAATAGCAAATGTAGGATCATGCTCATAGAAGTCTTTTATGTGCTTAAACCAATGACATACAATTCAAGTTGAGTAACAAACATGCATATACGGGAAAGCGCATCTGCCACAACATTTTCCTTACCTTTAATATACTTGATGACATAAGGAAAAGACTCAATAAACTCACTCCATTTAGCATGATGCTTGTTCAACTTAGTTTGACCCTTAAGGTATTTAAGCGTTTCATGGTCGGTATGGATGATAAACTCATGAGGGCGGAGGTAATGTTCCCATTCACGCAAAACTCGCACTAAAGCATATAGCTCTTTGTCATAGATGGGATAATTTACTTGCGCTCCGGAATGTTTCTCACTAAAATAAGCAATAGGGCGCTTCTCTTGTGTTAACAAACCTCCTATACCATTACCACTAGCATCACAATGTATCTCAAAAGGTTTTTCAAAGTTGGGTAAAGCAAGCACGGGAGCATGAGCAAGCAAATTCTTAAGCTCATTGAAAGCGATATCTTGGGATGTTCCCCAAACAAACGGTGCATTTTTCTTACTCAAAGCATGCAAAGGTGAAGCGATGGTGCTAAAATCCTTCACAAATCTACGGTAGAAACCGGCTAAACCAAGAAAACTACGCACTTGTTGCAAATTGGTTGGTTGGGGCCAAGTTTTAATAGCATTGATCTTAGATTCATCAACATGAACACCCTTAGAAGATACTACGAAACCCAAGAAAACAAGCTTATCAACACCAAAGAGGCATTTTTCCATATTAGCATAAAGTTGCTCTTTTTGAAGAGTTTGTAGCACGGTGCGAAGGTGGACATGCTCTTTGAGAGATTTGCTAAACACAAGGATATCATCAAAGTAGACAACAACAAATTCACCAATGTAAGGGCGAAACACATAATGCATAAGACGCATGAAAGTACCGGGTGCTTCCGATAAACCCATAGGCATGACTAACCACTCATATAGACCAAACTTTGTTTTGAAAGCGGTTTTCCATTCATCACCCTCTTGTATGCGGATTTGGTAGTAACCACTTTTAAGATCTATTTTGGAAAAGATAGTGGCACCGCTAAGTTCATCAAGCATATCATCAAGGCATGGAATGGGGTACCTATAGCGAACGGTGATAGCATTGATAGGTCTACAATCGGAACACATGCGAAAGCTACCATCTCGTTTTGGCACAAGAATGACCGGTACGGCACAAGGACTCAAACTTTCACGCACATGTCCATGGTCTATGAGATGCTTTACTTGCCTTTGTATTTCTTTGGTTTCTTCGGGGTTGATGCGGTATGGGGCCTTGTTTGGAAGTGGTGCTCCGGGGATGAGGTCGATTCGGTGCTCAATGCCTCGTAGTGGAGGTAGACCCGGAGGTAGCTCATCGGGGAAAACATCTTGGAATTCCTGCAATAAAGAAGATAACACTAAAGGTAGATCGTGAGAGGTGTTAGTTTTTGGTGCCTCGTCCTTGGACAATAGGACATAGTGTAAGACACTTGATGGGTTCTCACACACTTCTCTCATCTCACGTTTGGTGGCAAAGAGAACTAAGTTTTTCTTGTCGCTCATCGTGGAGGCACTCAATTTGGGCTTGTGGCCCTCACTCTCTTTTTGGTGGTTCGCTCTCTCACTATTCTCTCCACGATGGGTGTTTTGCTTGTCGGCGAGCACTTGGCTTGGAGACATAGGACGTAGCACAAACTCCTTCCCTTTCATCTTGAAGCTATAGTGATTTGTACGCCCATTGTGGATGACACCTCGGTCAAATTGCCATGGCCGTCCAAGAAGGAGGTGGCAAACGGTCACCGGAAGGACATCACACTCCAAAGTGTCTTCATAGGCGCCGATCTTGAAAGAGACTTGTACTCTATGCTCGACTTGTATGGTGCCGGTGTCGCTTAGCCATTGAACCTTGTAGGGGTGCGGGTGCTTCATCTTGACCAATTGGAGTTTGGAGCATAGTTCTTCACTTGCTAAGTTATGGCAACTCCCTCCATCGATGATGACCTTGATAGACCTTCCATTGTTGCCGGCCTTTGTGTGGAAGATATGGCATCTTTGATCTTCGTCTTGTTGATGTTGAAGAGTCAAGACCTTAGAGACAACAAGAGTGGGACTTGAATCTTCGTCGCAAAAGACTTGATCATCTTCATCAACGTTCTTCACTTGTCGGTGCATGGCCACTTGCTCAAGGGCTTCCATTTCTCCTTCACTCAGTGAGTCGTAGGTTCCGTCGTCGTTGAGGATCATGGTGCACTTGTTTGTGCATTCAAAAGACTTGTGGCCTCGGCCTCCGCACGTGAAGCATTTGATGGAACTTGTCTTGATGGTCTCATCGGTTGGAGTAGATGCTGATGAAGCTTTCGGCTTGTAGTTGCTAGTAGTAGGAGGACGACTTGAGCTTGTCGAAGTCTTCTTGTAACTTGACTTGTCGCCATTGCTTGTAGATGGTTTGGTTGAGGTAGAAGGTGTTGGAGTCGTTGAAGCTTGGGTGTTGGAGAAGCCGTAGGACTTGCATGAGAACTTGGCATACTTGAAGTCGTCTTGTACTTGTCGTTCCACTTTGGTAGCTTGATGCACTAGATCGATGAGGTTCGAGTATGGTTGGAAGTCGGCATTCTTCTTGATAGGGTGATTGAGTCCATTCAAGAAACGTGCCATAGTTTGCTCATCATCTTCTTTCACATTGGCTCGTATCATGGCAATCTCCATTTCTTTGTAGTACTCTTCAATGCTCTTGGTTCCTTGCTTGAGTTGTTGGAGTTTCTTGAAGAGGTCGCGGTTGTAGTAGTTTGGCACGAATCGTGCTCTCATGACATCCTTCATTTGTGCCCAAGTGGTGATGGGTGGTTCACGTCTTGCCGCTCGGCGCTCAGTGACTTGTTCCCACCAAATGAGGAGGTAGTCTTGGAATTCAAGGGATGCCATTGCGATCTTCTTCTCTTCTTCGTCGTTGTGCAAGCGGAAGATTTTGTCAACCTTCAATGCCCAAGATATATACTCTTCGGGGTCATTGCTTCCGGTGAACTTTGGCATGGTGAACTTTAGCTTGCTATGTCGTTGCTCTTCATTGTGTTGGGGTCGGGGATGATGACGCCCATGTCGTTGAGGATTGACAATCGCATGTTGCTCTTAGCGAGGAGGGTTGTCTTCCTCATGTTGCTCTTGGCGAGGAGGGTTTTCGACCTCATGTTGCTCTTGGCGAGGAGGGGGTCCATTGTCTTCTTGCTCTCGATGGACTTGATGTTCTTGTCTCTCTTGAGGAGGAGCTTGTCGACCTTGACGAGGAGCTTGTCGATGCACACGTGCTTGGTAAATCCTTTCTTGAGCTTCGTCGAGAAGTGCTTCTTCATGTAGACGAGCTTGTTGGCCTCGATTGGCTACGACACGACTTGAATCTTGAAGGGCACGTTGCGCCTCAAGTGCTTGAGCTTCACGTAGTTGTTGTTCTTGACGTTGCGCCTCGGCATCTTGTGCATCTTGATGTTGTCGCGCTCGCTCCTCTTATTCTTGTTGTCGTTGGCATTGCCGTTCTTGTGCTTGCGCAAATGTAGCTTGGTTTTGACGATGTCGATGCTCTTGAGAGTCGGTGTCATGTAGAGGATTGTGGTTAGCTTGACGGTCTTGACGCGCGGCACGACGAAGAGTGTTCGATGTCGGTGTACTTGAATCGGAGAGGGTGTTGTCGGAGTGTCGACTTGAGCGGCTCCGTCTTGAAGAGGACGAAGTTGTAGAAGAGCGGACCATCATGGTTCGGATATCTTCTTTGAGGGAACTCATGGATGTGTCGAAGTAGTCTCTTGTACGTTGCTCGGATTGTCGTAGGCCGGTGGCGAGATTGTCGATGCGGTCGCCCAAAGCAAGTTGTTCTTGATGCAAAGCTCGGTGTGCACCAAATAGTTGAGTCTTGGTGACGTAGGATGACATGTCATCGTCTTGCTCCAAGAAGAGTGGGTTGGTAGAAGTACTTGGCCTATCCATCATTCCAAACAAAGATATGTGAGTGGGAGAAAAAGAAGAACCAATACCAAATGTACCTTGACCGATGTTGAAAATGGATCAAAGATCACTCCAATGTGTAGCAAGGAAATAGCACAATTGGTACCAATTCTTGTCGGTTTCTCACACATACACAAGTAAAATCTTATGGTGGAGCTTGGTTAGGATGGTGGCACAAAATTTGATGCAATTGTAAGTGAGACTCAATAATGTTGGAAAGGATTCGCAAATTTGCAAATGCAACAAGTAGACCAATAGCGAGATATGGTACACGGAAACACACACGCAAATAGATAATGTGGGGTTGTGCAACCAAGGGTGAGCCAAAATGTGGAATCCACCAAGATGCTCTTGTTGCACAACACTAGAGAGACGCTAGCACGATTGCACAATAGGCGGATACGAACTTGTGCACAACCTATTAAGCAAAAATGTAACGACTTCTATCCCAACTATGCTATATGTATGATGTTCCTATGCTTTGATCCAAGATGATCGAGTATGACAATCTTAATGTTGTATGATGCTATGGTTCTTGCTTATAAGCTCTTTGCTTATCTTTCCTCTTTTGCTTAAAAGCTTGTTTGGCTCTTTGTTGTTTGAGCTCTTTTCTCATGCAATGCTTCACGAACCAAGATAGCAATTGTGTATGCGATGACAACTTTGTGACACAAGAGATGATACCAAGATATGCAACACGATGATGGTATGTATGCTATGGGAAGCATGATCACTAATGTGCACAAGTCACGTTGCCGGCAATACTCAAAGGCTAGTCTCGATGGGTAAGCGACGCAAAAGTAAGGCTATGGGGTTATCAATGCAAATGCAAGAGAGTATGATGATATCACGATACCAAAGTGATACCAAGGTGAGGTTGATACCACAATTGTGATGTAGCCGTTCGTAGTAGTCCTTGGCGAAGATGAGCGGTGGTGATGTTGATGTCGAACCGTACCTAGATAGCCGAAACACAATAGGACACGGAAACCACAACTCAAATTCTCAAAGCAAAACGGGTCAAAATTGTCGGAGTTGGTAGCGGGAAGGGCTATGGTGGTGCTATGCGGAAGTGGTGGTGGTATGCGGAAGTGTATGTGGGCACCGGGACAAAATTTGGCGTGAGTTAGGTGGGAAACGGTGTGAGGATGGAAGTGATGCTGTGAGGGACCGGATGTCCGGGTTGATGGCCGGAGGTCCGGGTCGGGCCGGATGTCCGGGCTCGGGATCCATGGATGAACTCGAAGAACACCGCGTGGAGAGGTCAAATCCGGGGCAAAATTCAGAAGATTTTGTGGATGGAATTTGGGGAAAAGAAGGGAAAAAGCTAGATCTACCTGCAACACACGAAATCCGTGGATCAAATCCAACAAAACTTCATCACACCAAAAAATCACAAATAAAAATTGGGGCTATTTTTGTGGCGAAATTTTTGGATTAGGACGAAAAGAACAAAATCAAGCTAGAAAACAAAGAGAGGGGCTCCGAAATCGTGATCAACGTTGCTCATGATACCAAGATGGTTTAGGGTGGAACCCTAGATGGCCAATCTTTCACGAAAGGAGCGGATCCCTACGAAGAACGCGATGAACACGAGGAGAAACACGAGGGGAACACGAGAGAAATCACTCAACCAACAAGAATAGATCACACATGCGCTAGATCGATGAACACAAAGGTAAGATACAAGATCCAAGTCCAACAAAGGACGATACAAAGGTAACCGGTTCTTCTCTGTAAGGAGGTCTTGATGGGGGCCACCCAAGAGGGGGTCTTGAATCCAAGGTGATCTTCTCCGTAGAGGGGCCGCGGTCTCTCTCGTGGAGTAGATCCGTAATGGATGAGCAATGCTCTATCTCACATATGAGCTAAACCAATGCTAACCCTAGAAAGAGGAAGGGGATGGAGTATATATAGTCTAGGAGGGCGAAGAGGTACATGGGCCACGGCCCTTTACTGTGCGCAGACAGGCGGAGTCGGATGTCCGGGCCTTCGGGAGGGGCCGGATGTCCGGGCCTTCGGGAGGGGCCGGATGTCCGGGCTAGGGGGCCGGATGTCCGGGCTGACGACGATAGCTTCTGTAGGTTCTGGTGCGTGGCGCCGGATTTCCGGGCTTCTGGCCGGATGTCCGGGCTCGGGCCGGATGTCCGGGCTGGACGCCGGATGTCCGGGCCCTGTAGACGTGGGCGGCAGGGCTCCTGCTGATGTGGTCGCTCCAGGGGCCGGATGTCCGGGGCCTGGAAGGTGAACTTGCCTTCTTCCGTTGGTTCTCTTCATCCATGGAATTGGCGGCTTGTCCTTCTTCACATGCATCTTCGGGAGACTCCTCTTGACACCTGATCATGCATAGCATATCGGACTTAGGTAGTAGCCATGTCTCGAGTGGATCATATGTGATATCACTAAGGAAGGAAGTCACCTCGTTCTCGAGAGCTCAAGCTCGTGCTCGTGTCATGGGTCCTCTTGGCTCTTGATGAGACGATGGTAGGTCCATGGGGATGATAGTAGGATGCTCTGCATCACCTTCGAGCGTCGAACGATGCGACGCGCCTTAGTCTGATCCCAGGGAGCTCATTCCTAGTAAGGTAGGCGAGGAAAGGCTCGGTCCACGGGGCAATTACAGCCATGATTTCGTGAGCCGAAGGTGTTATTTTGGTGCCCGAGCCCCCGATGAATCGGGACTGTGTTCGGCATCTGGGGGTATGATAGGCTCCAGACCAGTGTTGCCGCTCTCGTCCTGCCACACCACGGATGGCTTGAAGAGCCTTTCCACAAAGGTGTTAGGTGGGAGGGGGTCCCGTTTAGCGCCCATGCGAGCAAGGATGTCCGCTGCTTGATTACTCTCTCGAGCCACGTGATGAAACTCGAGCCCCTCAAACCGAGCTGATATTTTGAGTACGGCGTTGCGGTAAGCCGCAATCTTCGGATCTTTTTCATCAAACTCTTCGTTTATTTGGGATATTATGAGGTTTGAATCCCCGCGCACCTCGAGGCATTGTATGCCCATGGAGACAGCCATTCGGAGACCATGTAATAGGGCCTCATATTCGGCTGCATTGTTAGAGTATGTATACAGTATTTGGAGCACATAACGAACTGTGTCTTCTGTGGGGGATGTCAAGACGACACCAGCCCCAAGTCCGGCTAGCATGTTAGAGCCATCAAAGTGCATCACCCAGTTGGAATACGTGCCGTACTCTTTCGGGAGTTTGGCCTCTATCCATTCGGCGACGAAGTCAGGCAACACCTGAGATTTAATGGCTCGGCGTGGTTTGTACGTTATTTCAAATGGTAGGAGCTCAATGGCCCATTTGGCAATCCGTCCGATGGTGTCCCAGTTGTTTATAATATAATTGAGTGGTACTTCTGAAGCCACCATGATCGAGCACTCTTGAAAGTAGTGTTGTAGCTTGCGGGATGCCATAAAGACTGCATATGCTATCTTCTGATAATGCGGGTATCAGGATTTGCATGGTGTAAGGACCGTCAGTACGTAGTATACTGGTTTTTGGAGTGGGAATTTATGCCCCTCCTCTTCTCATTCGACGATGAGCACCGCGCTCACCACCTGGTGAGTTGCAGATATGTAGAGCAACATTGGTTCGCCGATGTTTGGTGCGGCCAGGATGGGGTTGCTTGCTAACAAAGTTTTTATTTCCTCCAGTCCGGCTGTTGCAGCGTCCGTCCACGCGAAGTGGCCGGTGTGTCGGAGCAGGCGATACAATGGCAATGCCTTTTCTCCTAATCTGGAGATACAACGGCTCAAAGCTGCCACGCACCCGGCTAGTTTTTGGACCTGCTTGAGGTCAGTTGGTGTTGCCAATTGTGATAGGGCTCAGATTTTGGCTGGGTTTGCCTCAATTCCTCTATTTAACGGCGAAAATGCACTTTTCTAGATTGAGCCTTATGTCATATGTTCGGAGGTTGTTGACTGTAAGGCGTAAGTCGTCCACCAATGATTCAACATGCTTGGTTTTGATGACTACGTCATCTACATATGCCTCCACCGTCTTGCCGATATGCTTTTCCAGGCACGTTTGAATCATGCGTTGGTAAGTGGCGTCGGTGTTCTTGAGCCCGAAAGGCATGGTGTTGAAGTAGAAAGGCCCATACGGGGTGATGAATGCCATTGCGGCCTGGTCAGATTCCCTCATCTTAATTTGATGGTATCCGGAGTATGCGTCAAGGAAACACAGTGAATCGTGTCCCGCGGTTGCATCAATAATCTGGTCGATGCGAGGTAGTGGGAAGGGGTCCTGGGGGCAGGCCTTATTGAGGTCTTTGAAGTCGACACACAGGCGCCAGGATTTATCCTTCTTCGGTACCATGACCAGGTTGGCTAGTCAGTCCGGATGTTTGATCTCTCTGATAAACCCGGCTTCGAGTAACTTGGCTAGCTCCTCCCCCATAGCCTGTCGTTTGGGTTCAGAGAATCGCCGCATTGGTTGACTGGCTTGTATCCCTTCAGTATATTGAGACTATGTTCGGCCAGTCTGCGGGGGATTCCTGGCATATCAGAAGGGTGCCAGGCAAAGATGTCCCAGTTCTTTCGCAGGAACACGCGTAATGCAGCGTCGACCGCCGGGTCCAGCTGTGCCCCAATGGAAGCTGTCTTCTTGGGGTCCGTCGGGTGAACTTGGAATTTAACTATTCCGTCTGCTGGTTTGAAGGAAGTTGACTTGGGTCTCTTATCGAGGATTACGTCATCCCTGTCCACCATGGAACGTAAGGTGGTTAATTCTTTGGCCGCGAGGGCCTCCGATAGTGCCTCAAGGGCCAGGGAGGCGGTTTTGTTTTTGGCGTGGAGTGCTATGTCCGGATCACTGGTGATAGTGATAACCCCGTTGGGCCCGGGCATCTTGAGCTTCATGTACCCGTAATGGGGTATAGCTTGAAAGCGTGTGAATGTGTCTCGCCCCAGTAGGGCATGATACCCGCTATTGAAATGTGCCAGATGGAAGAGTAACTCTTCGGACCTATAGTTCTCCGGCATGCCGAATACCACGTCGAGTTTGATTTTTCCCGAGCATCTTGCTTCCCGACTGGGTATAATGCCTTGAAAAGTTGTATTACTCTGCTCAATGTGACTCCTGTCCATTTGCATTTTATTGAGCGTGTCCTCATAGATGAGGTTCAGTCTGCTGCCACCGTCCATTAGCACTTTAGTGAGCCAAAAGCCGTCCACGATTGGGTTTAGGACCAGAGCGGCTGGTGCCCGAACTAAGCGGGATCTTGGTTCGTCATCGGCATTGAAAGTAATCGCCGTATCGTTCCAAGGGTTTATTGCTGCTATTTGGCAGACTTCGGCAAGGTCGCGGAGCACCCGTTTGCGCCGATTATTTGATGAGAAGGTCCCGAAGACTATGAATACTTCGGGATCGTAGTACTCCGAAGAGTACTTCTCTGGGATAGTGTTGGTGAGGATACCCTTGCCGCTCTTGGTCACTTGCCGGAGTATTCAACATGCCCATAGGCTATGCGTTGGTTCGGTATTCAGCATCATGTGTATTTGACATGGCCTATCGAGCCATTCCTCGATGACAATTCTATGTCCCATAAAGGGCTTAATTTCTTGTCCCCGGGATGATGATCAGGTGCCCCGCGAGGGTACATCCTTTTTGCCCGTCCGACAGAGATGGCTTAAATGCCTGCGGTTCCCGGCGGGATGTTTGAGTTTTCCAGACGCTTTCCATTGCGCAGTACTTCTGTACTATGTGTGCTAGATCTGCAAAGTTCAGTACGCGACGGTGATTGAGGGCATTAAGGATTCCCTCATCTGTACAGTTGTTGCAAAATACTGAAATTGCGTCATCGTCGCAGCAGTCTTTTATTTTGTTTTTAACAAGGAGGAATCTGGCCCAAAAGTGATGGACTATCTCCCGAGTCTGCTGCCGCACGTACATAGGTCGCATATGTCCGGAGGGCCAAATATTGCCTGTGGTGGGTGGGTGGGCTTAAATTCGCACTCTGTCCCATTGTGGAATCCGGAGTTTGAAGAACTTCCGAGGTTACCAGCCCAGACTCCGGAGTGTCCAGTGAATTCTCAGGCTTAATGTCAGGACCCAGATCCTAAGTCACACCGATCTAGCATGTAACATATGATATCACTTTGCGGCCTCACGCACGGTATTCCCACGGGTGCCACCTTACGTGGCCCGGGACCGTTTGCGCCTTTTGGCTCACGTATATGATGGTGTCGCTAGCATCCATATGACATAGAACCCGGGCCAACATGACTAGTCGTAAACCCAAAGTGGCACTAACTTACAGGGACATGCATACATGACCCAGCAACGAACGTGTCGGTCATTAGCGAGTGAATCCGGGCTGTAGCAGCTGGGCTAACAGGACTCCGAAGAATCCGGGCTGTAGCAGGCTAACAGGACTCCGGTAGACACCGCGTGACATTTCCCCGAAGGGACAGACACATGAACGAAGAAGGACACATGCTGGCCAGCCTAAGTGTTCCGGAGCAGTAGCAAGCTACCATGGTGATGAGGACATCAATACCATTGTTACACCCACAGCCCCTGCTGCTATACATACTGGACCAATTACTAGAGCTCGCGCACGCCAATTGAATTACCAGGTACTTTTGTTTCTTGGTAATGATTCTAATGTTCATGAGAATATGATGCTGCCTAAATTGGATACATTTGTTTTGCTTCCAAATGAAGGGCCTGGCATGGATAAGAGGGATGAACACTGGAGCAAGACCAAGCAGGGAGATGATGGCATGTGCAAGGGGGTTAAGAACGGAGTTACAAGTGATGATTTCAGGACTTTGAAGCCACCATAAGGAGTGCATGAAGCCTTGGACGAAATATATAAGATGCCACTTCATAAATTTCGTCCAGAGGCTATTCTAGGTGCTGCGTCACCTTATTATTGGGACGAGCCCATGTATTTTTGAAATACTTAAGTATAGGCTGTTTTTAGAGTCCGTATGTGTGGGGAAACAAGAGTTAGGGTTGGTTTCGGACCCCTCCTCCAAGGGCCACGAAATTCCCCCCTCTTCCTCCATATATACAGCCCTTAGGGCGTCGTTTAGACTTTGGGTTTTGTTTAGATTAGAGTTCGCCATAGCTGCAACTTCGCGTACTTCGTTTGTGTTCAACGACCAGACCAAGGCGTCATAGAACCCCACCTTGATCAATAAAACTTTCCTCTTATATTCGCAATATCCAGATTGCGATCTCAGTTTCTTGCTTATTCTTCGTTTGCCTGCAGGAAACAGACCTTCGTGGTCAGGTTGATCATGCTCCGGCATAGTCAATAACCTCTCGGAGTTGATTTAGCGATTGCTAAGGCGTGACGTCCTCGCACGTTCGTAGTCGGATCGTCAAAGTCGACTTCATCCAAAACGATAGCTACCATCTCATCGAAAGACGGGACACCTTTGCCTCTATCACATGGCTCAGTGGAAGCACTAGGAGACATTTCCCGGTAAGAGAGGCTATCCAGGATAAACAACTAGGTTGTCGGATCCCACACATACCAAGCGTTTCAAATCATACACACAATATGCTCGATATGTGCAAATACAACATGGCATCACAACAAAACTCTACAACTCAAAGTATTTATTCATTAGGCTCTGAGGAGCCAAGTATTACAAACATGAGTCTCATGACCCAACATACAGAGCATACAAGCAACAAGCGGAAGCATAAACATGTCTGAGTACAGACAACTACAAATGAAAAAGGCTGAGAAGCCTGACTATCTACAAGACCCTACCGAGGGCACAAGATCGTAGCTGAGGTAACAAGCTAAACATCGAAGCCCGCGCGGAACTACTAGTGAGACTGAAGTCTCTCTGGAAAAACATAAATTAAGCAAACGTTAGTACAAATGTACCCAACAAGACTTACATCAGAACTAGCTACATATGCATCAGTATCAACAAAGGGGGGTGGTGGAGTTTAACTGCAGCAAGCCAGCTTTGACTCAGTGGCTATCCTGAACTACGACTGCAAGTAACTCTTTGAGGTGGCGCACACGAGTCCACATATTCACCAATCAATACACCACTATGGATCCACTCCCGTCTCCCTACGAGAACGCCATCCATAGAACTCACGCTTATCTTGCGCATTTTAGAGTATCCACTTTCACTTGTCTATGAACTGCATAGGCAACCCAGAGGTCCTTTACCGCGGACGCGGCTATTCGAATAGATCGGTTATAACCCTGCAGGGGTGTACTTCTTCACACATGTTTCCACCACTTAGCGTCTGCACACGACATGTGCTCGACAGACTTCAAGGGAATGCCGACGTGGGTGTAGACCACGACTTGACTAACCACACAAGTCTCTAGTCCAGGTTTATCGCCTATTCAGGTTCCATCCGAAGGGAGTCCAGCCGAGGTTTCCACTTACGGCCCTGAACGATGTGTGCAGGGTTCCCGAGGCACCAAACGGGCGTCCCGGTACACCGTGCCACGTGCCTACCGCATCACACCCCACCCCTCGGGTCAGCGCTGCGCACGGCCTCCAGCATACTACAAACACCAGAAACTACTTGCAACTCCTGGACAGAGGACAAGGGGGGTTAATAAGTCGAGCGGGGTCATATTTCAGGGCCCAACGTGTGGTAGTAGTTGTTCATGGATCACAAAAACGGGACTCGGTTCCTGAGGATGGCTTCAATGAGACAACCCACCATGTACTCCTACATGGCCTCTCACCGATACCTTTACCAAATCGTGTTCACGCACTTAGCTCCCAACAGTAGGACATGTTCACCACATTCCAATTCATCCCCGATGAATCGGACCTCACTCAACTCTAAGCAGTAGCAGGCATGACAAACAAGCATGAATGAGTAGGCACATCAGGGCTCAAACAACTCCTACTGATGCTAGTGGGTTTCATCTATTTACTGTGGCAATGACAGGTCATGCAGAGGAAAGGGGTTCAACTACCGCAGCATGTAACAGTTGACTCGTTGTTGTCCTAATGCAGTAAAAGAGAGCATGAGCAAGAGAGTGGGATTGTATCAGAATGAACAAGGGGGTTTTGCTTGCCTGGCACTTCTGAAGATGATATAGCTCTTCATCGGTGTCATCGAACTCATCGTCGGAACATACGTCTACTGAGGGGAAACAAACACCAGCAACAGAGAAGGAACACAATCAATGCAATGCAACAATATGATGCATGCATATGACATGGCAAAATGAGTGTGTTGGGCTAATGCAACTACAAACAGAGGGGTTTAAGTTATTTTGAACCAAAGGTTCAACTGTAAACTCAAATTATGAATTCAAATAGTGCATTATCATGTTTGGATCTAAACAGCAAGGTTAAGTTGTTTAAACATGCATGAAACCAGTACAGATGGACAGATTAGATTTTTATGATCATTTTTCATATATAAATTATTTCATTTGGAGTTATGGTTGAATTTCTATGAATTTCAGAAGTTTATAACATTTTCTGAAATAAATAAACCATTTAAGATTTATTTAAATTCCAGAAAAGAATTACTGCGTCAGCATGTCGTCACTGTGATGTCAGCGGTCAACAAGGCCGGTCCAGGTCAAACCTGACCAGTGGGGCCCACTGGTCAGTTACACAGTGCTAATTAACAGGGTTAATAAATACTAGTTAAATCCTAATCTAGAAATTAGTTAGGGGCTGGCCCCACATGTCAGTGACTCGTGGGGGAGTCAAACTGGGTTAACCTGGGTCAAACTCGCCGGAATTGACCCGTGGCTCGTCGCCGGCGAAGCCAGAGACGACGGAGGGCCTCGGGTTTCCTGCTCCGACGACCAAAAAGGATGGCGAAGGGCATCTAGGTGAAGCTGGGAGTGCCCCAAGTCTTTCTGTGCGATCGGGACGGGCTAAGATGGCCCGAGCTCACCGGAAGGAAGCTCGCGGTGGTGGCCGGAGTTCGGGCGAGGTTGGGGTTGGTGCTACGGTGCACGAGAGGGCGAGTGAGTGTGTGCGTTAGGCTCCTGGGGGCTTCCTGAGCACGGTGACGCGCTCCGTTGTGAGCTTGCGCGGCTGTGGCCACGGCGACGGCATGGCCGGCGGCGAGATGCTCTCAGCCGCGGTGGGAAATGGATCTAGGGGACGAGCGCGAGCACGAGAGAAGAGGGGAAAGGAAGAGGGGCTCACGGCGAGTGCAGTGGGCGTCGAAATGGGCTTGGGGAAGGGTTGGACTTGGCGGGGCAGCGAAGTCGATCTCGCCGTCGGGAGGTTGAAAACGAGCTCGGTGAGGATGTATGGGGGCTTCCAGCGGTGCGTGGCTCGGTGAGGTGGTCGAGGACGAAGTGGCGGAGCTTCTGGGCTGCTCGAGAGGACGAGGGAGAGGCGTTGGCCGCGGTGGTGCTCGTCGGCGGCGGCGGGCGTACTCGATGAGGGGGGAACACCGAGGGAGAGAGCAGGGGAAGAGTGAGCGAGCTGGAGGGATTGGGACGACACCGAGGAAGTCGGCCACGCGTCCAGGGCTCGTCAGCAAGCAGGAGGTGGCGCGGAGCGTGCTCGCACGCGTTGGCCACACGCGCGCTATCCTCCTGGCGCCGTGGAGAAGATGACTGGCACTGGGCCAGCACAGTGCTAGGCCAGCCAGTGGGCTACTAGGTAAGTCAGGTGGGTTTCTCTCTCTCTGTTTTATTTCTGTTTTCTATTTTTTGTAGTATGTTTTGATTTAGTTCAAAGACCAAACAACTTTCATAACTCCTGAAATTGTTTGTGGGTGCAAACTATATTATTACAGAGCCCCACCTCAAGTTTCAGAATGTTTAGAGCAATAAATATATTTATAGGATTTATTTGCTCCAACTCAAATAGGTATTGTGTTAATTCAAATACCAAAAATGTCCTGGAAAAATATGCATCATCCCTGGATATGGCTTTCACCTTTTTCCATAAAGCATGAACATTTTTGCAGACCAATTTAGGTTCATTGAAAATATTTTTAAGTTGAACCTATTTGCATTGTTTGGTGCTAGGGGTTTGATCAATCCCCATTTCAAAATTATTGAATTTAGACATGATGCAACACCAGATGCTAGCACTAGGCATTACCAGAACTAGGGATGTGACACTTAACGTCCGATTTTGTGTTCGGAGGACTGGGAGTGTCCTCTCGAGGATGGGCATCCGACTCTCCGGGCTCGGAAATCCAAACAAAGTTTGTTCTCAACGTAAGGGAAGAGATATCGTCGGCTTGTTCCTCCACAACCGCTACCTGATGGGTGATCGGTGGAGATTTAATTTCTCTCTGATCGGGTTTAAGCCCGATCCGATCATAGTCAGTCGAGACCCCCAGGGCGGCGATGCGATCTGGCAGCTTGTTCAAAGATGATAGATCTGTCGGATCCATCTTATCGGAGTATTCGGGGCTGATACGGAGAGGGTTTTCAACGACTTGGGGGGTTGCCTTTGGCCTAAAGGCCGAATAGGCACTCATGGTGCAGCCACCAAGCCGGAGGGTTTGCCCTGAAACTAGGGCTCCTCCAGAAGTGATACTGTCCTTGATGACAAGGCGAGCCATCGATCCTTCTGTCGACGCTGCGGAGGAACTCTCAATGAAAGCACCAATGTCGGTGTCAAAATCGGCAGATCTCGGGTAGGGGATTCCGAACTGTGCGTCTAAGGATCGAGGGTAACAGGAGGCAGGGGACAAAATGTTTACCCAGGTTCGGGCCCTCTTAATGGAGGTAATACCCTACTTCCTGCTTGATTGACTTTGATGAGTATAGGGGTTACAAGAGTTGATCTACCTCGAGATCGTAATGGCTAAACCCTAGATGTCCAGCCTGTATGATTATGATTGCCTCTACGGACTAAACCCTCTAGTTTATATAGACACTGGAGGGGGCTAGGGTTGTACAGAGTCGGTTTACAGAGAAAGGAATCTTCATATCCGCACGCCAAGCTTGCCTTCCACACCAAGGAGAGTCCCATCTGGACACGAGGGAAAGTCTTCCGTCTTGTACCTTCATGGCCCATCAATCCGGCCCACGTCACATAGCATGGACGCCCAAGGACCGCATAATCCAGGACTCCCTCGGGGAACAAGCCCAGCGAAGACGTTGTGTAGGAAGAAGGGATAGAAGTTCTCCCCCAAGGTCCCCGGATCGGCGCGGCCAACGCGGAGCATCGTCTCCCCTCCATCCTTGGCACTGTCGGCCGTCAGCGGGAGTGTAGTAGCAAGATGTTTCTCCTTGGTGACGGAGGATGCACCAAGGGCGGGCTCGAACGAGGCGGCCTGCCGCGCAGGAGCAGCGGCAGGTTTCGCCTTGTTGGAGGCCATCCGCGGCGAGCTCGGGGAAGGGATTCGGCAGATCTGGAGGTTTTCTGAGCAGAGGGAGAAGGGGGTTTGGAGCAAGACGGAGGGAAGGCAATGAAGGCTTAGTGGCAGGCGCCAGCCTTTTTTTCAGACCTGGACGGTTGCCGAGGCGGCATGGGGAAGCGGGGACGCCCATGTCCCATCAATCGCCACGCATCGCCCAAGGACACAGGCGGTTAGGGCCTGCGGCGCTCCGCACTTGCCCTTTGGCTTCGCCTCGAAGCCAAGTTTGAGCGCGCCTTGGGCCCGGGGGCTACTATCGGCGTTCTGGGAACGGGGGTACCAAGACTTGCCTGCCTGCAGCCCATGGCATGGCTCCACCGACGGCCTGGTACGGCCCACCTTCAGCACCAACAACTCAAGACCCTCGCGAGGGGCCAAGCCTCGTGAGGCGGACAATGCCAAGACATCCAAAAGGAGAGGCCTCCTTAGGCTGGCTCCTGAGGAGCGGAGATCCCTATGCAAGCCACATCTCGAGAGGTTCAGATGACATGAGCCATGACGACCAAGGCCAGGCGGGCGTCAGCGGGTGCAGGACAGTAGTTTCCTCTTTGGTGCTAAAGAGGCAAGCACAGGCGTGGAGTCCCGAGGAATGAGCAAAAGGTTTCTATTCCCGTGCAACAAGACCAAGACCGCCAAGCCGGCAGGACGGAGGTCATCGCCGAGCTCACCATGGCGTCACGACCAGAGGCTTTGCAGGCGAAGACTACTTTTGTCAGGATAGGATGTACTAGTTGTCTCCCTTCGAATTTGGCCGTTGTGGGATCCCTTCCCGCCTTCATTTGGGAAGAGGACCAAGGCCACTATAAATAGGGCCTAGCCTCCACTATAGAACAGATTTGAATCCCGGAGATCATCCACACACCCACCATCTCACTCTAGCACAAGAACACGCCTCCTCCTAAGGTTGTTCTCCCACTATACTAGTTCATCATCAGCCCCTTGAGGCCAATCCACCACAAAGCAGGAGTAGGGTTTTACACCGCAAGGTGGCCCGAACCTGGGTAAATGGTTGTGTCATGTTTCCTTCCTGTTCATCGAGCTAGGCCATGAGATTGACGAGTAGGCAGACTGGGGAGGTTTAGTTCTTCGCACACACCGCAGAGTTCAAACCTCTCAAGGGACTGCGGAACCCGAAATTCGACAGCGGTTTGTGAACTAGGTGCCATTGTCGGTAATCACCTTGTTGTGTACTCAAAAATGACACACCAATCCCTTGAAGAACTTGATAGTTGATTGCGCCGTCACCTTTCTCAGTGGCTCTACTTTGGGCCACTTTGTAAACTTGTCTATAGCCACGTACAAGAATTCAAAGCCCCGGTAGCATGGGGAAAGGGGCCCAAAATGTCGAGCATCCAGACCGCGAAGGGCCAGGATAAAGAGATGATCTGCAAGGCTTGAGCTGGCTGACAAATATTCTTGGAGTGGAACTAGCACACTTCACACTTAGTAATGAGCTCAGTTGCATCCCGTAGGGTGGTGGGCCAGTAGAATCCTTGCCAGAAAGCTTTTCCGGCAAGTGCTCTTGATCCTAGATGCGAGCCACACACACCTCCACGTAACCGAACAACACCAGTCCATCTTCTTGACTGATACACTTCAGCTTTACGCCGTTTGTCGGGGTACACAAATAGGGGTGTATGTTTCCCCTGACTTGTGCATGGACGACGGGCCTCTGCCTCGGCATCCAAGGCTTGACAGAGGGATAACGAGCTCCAACAATGATATGCAAGGCCAAGGCCAGAGAAGCAACTCTTCGTGATATCAAAGAGCGGATCAAGAAGACCAAGACAAACAATATAGCAGAGCACTACCTTGGGAAAGCCTTCCTTGCAGGGCAGGAGCACCTGGTCAGGTCGAGGCCACTCCAAGGACGAATCCAAGACTTCTGCGGCAGGCTTGCCGGGGCCGCCAAGGGAGAATCTCCCCATCAAGGCACCACCGCTCCACCGCTCCACCTTCTAGCGACACAAATCACTTATCAATGCGGTGTCGAGCCCTCAAGGTGATTAAGTGGCTTCCACTAGGCATGTGGCAGCCCTTCGGGACACAGATTACCTTCACGTGACACCCGTCCAGAGGCGCCTCAAGGAGATAAGCAGAAGATGATTAAGCGGCACGACAGGCTTGCCGAACTGCATCCTCAGCGTGACACCTAGCAGTGCATTTAATGCACTTTGTCCTAACTGCCAGATTAGGTATGATAGCACTGTTAGCTATCTAACCATTAGATAATACTGTTTTGCCACTGTGGTTACCCCTTGAGCTATAAAAGGAGGTTCAAGGCAACAGATGAAAGGATTCAGACCCTTCACACTGGTACGCACGTAGCTGCTCTTCCCCCAAGGCAACCTTGTTGGGCTCGAGCGTTGCGTGCCATTGTGCTCCTCCACTCAATTCACCAAACCAGGTACGCCTCACGGTGGCCCGAACCTGGTTAAAAATCACCTCTGTCATCGCCGTCGTGTTGTTTCATTGCTTCCGCTGTTTGTGCAATGTGATCATCCCGCTTGCTGAACCACAAGGGGCTCATGGCCCCATAGGTGATCGTGTCCACCCATGACATCTTTGGCGTGCCAGGTAGGTGGGAAATCGCTTGCGTGAACCCGAGGCTATGCACAGCGCGTCAAGTTTCATCTGCATCGCCATTGTCACGGCCAAGATGATGCAACATTGTGACCTTGCCCCTTTCGAATTCTGTCGTTCGTCTCTGCCGTAGTGGAGGTGACGGCGAGGACGAGGGATGGCTACCTCGCACGGGTACCATAGTTGGTACAAGTGATGTGGCCACCATGTTGCCAGTGGCCAAAAGAAGGCGCGAGGCATGCGGTGGCGCCGCCCTCCTCTTGATCTTCCGTCAGAGCACTTCCGACCCCAAAGGATGTTGCTTAGATGGACGAATAAGAGAATCGGTGCATGTTGGCCTCCCCCTTTCTTCACACTCACTAATGATCGGGTTGAACATTGGTGATGTCACCGGCGTCGATGAGCTTGCGTAGAACTCGGTCCTGTATTTATTCCGCCAAGGTTAAGTCCTGAGTGGAACGTTAGTGCGAATCTGTTGATTGACGTCCCGGCAAGTATCCCCCAACAAGGCCTTGTTGCGCTGGCGTGCCCTTCGCACCATTTGTCGGGAGGTCATTGGCAGTAGAAGAAAAGGAGGGAGAGACCGGTCCTTCCCCTCTTTGTTGTATATCATTAGCTATAAACATTTTTGCTAATTCCCCCAGTGCTTGTCGGGACGAAGTGTGAAACTAACGAACTGCCAAGTTTTTCCCTTGTGTGCCTTCTCGTTTGTTGTCTTAGCAGAACAAAGGTAGATACGCGAGCACTATCTCCCTAAGTCACAACAAATAGGAGAAGCGACTGTGACTGAGGAAGATGTTATGCGTGGCCGAATGCACACCCCAGCAAAGGGGGGGAGCATGAACGAAAGCTAACTTAACATGTTCATTTGCTTTTCTTCAGAGCTTGCGCTTGTTTATCCCTCGGACAGCCAGGATTTTCGTATGACAAGCCTTTCGTATGATGGTACCCTACTGTATTTTTCTGTGCCCCCACTTTGTTTCGAGACTGCTCAACAAAGTGGGTGGCTACGTCAAAGACTGCTAAGGAAAAACCTGCCGGCGGCATATCCTCGCCAGCTGAATGCTAAGGACCTGTTCCTCATAGCAATCGCGGCAGCATGATACTAGCAGGAAACCAAAGTACGCAAAAGAAACTAACCATACAAATGTCGATGTGTAAACACGATAGGGATAGCACACACTAACTTAATCAAGCATCAGTTCGATAAGCACCAAAGCAAGACACAGATTATGTTTTGTTTCGGGGCACCACGGCAATAAGAATCACTCAAGGCTGGGTGAGTTGGTCTTCGGTGACCCTTGGGACGGAGAGAACCTTGTCAACAAGAGGACGGGTTTTTGCCTCGGCAGCTGAAACATCAGCGCCCTCTGGAAGCTTCTTGAAGCTCTCAGAGAGGTTGAGATCCGGATGGTGATATGCAAGGTTGCTGAAGACCAGAAAGAGGGTGTCGCGAGCAAGATTTCGGGACTCATTTGCAATGCAAGGAGCCCTGTCGTCCTCATACGTCTTCAGCCCTTCAATCAAGCCTTCAAAGAAGAGCGTTAGCTTGAAGCTTGGAACCTCATGCTTGCGACGGTGAAGGCCCGGCTCTTAATGTCCATTGTTGCAATCTGGGCAGTGAGGCGCTCGGCGATATCAACCAAATTTTTGTTCCAGAGGTCACGATGCTCGATTTTGGCTTGCCAGTTTGTCCTCTGCATCTTTTCGGAGATTTCTTGCATTATCCAAGTCCTTTATCAGCAACTTCTCGTGAGCTCCGATAGATTCAATTTCCATTTCCAGAGTGCCAAGCCTTGCTTTCATGTCAGAGATGGGGCCATTGGCAATATCAAGATCCTGGCTCTCTGCTTTTTATAGTTCCTCTTTGAGAGCCATAGTCTCCTTGGTATTCCCGGCAAGGTCCTCTGTCAGCTTGGCTACCTGTTGGTCAAGATCAGTCTTGGCAGCAGAGGCAGCAGCTAGCTCATCGGTAACTTTCTTCAACTTGGTTGAGGATTCAAGGGTGAGCGAATACAACGTGGCCTTGTGCTTGTCCTCGAGATCCTTGGTACTCTGCTGGACAAGAGCCTCCAGTTCTTCATTCTTGCCGCGGAAGGTGTCTACAAGTTTCCCTTCCCGGGTAGAGATGTCCTTCTCCTTGGCATTCAGAAGTGCTTTGCGCTCCTCCAGGTGGACCTCCCAGGAAGCAACATCCTCCTTGGCCATGGTTATCACCTCATGTTTCCACAGAAGGGACTCAAACTACTTGCTATGCCACTCACGCAGCTTGTTGCCTTTGTCCCCTAGTTTCTGGTCCATCAGACCGGCAGAGTTACACTGCTCCTTGATCGTTTGCCATTTCAGGCCATGTCTACTCTGCATGTCCTTGATACCTGCAGCCACAGACTCCAAAAAGGACAAGTCCATGGCTCCATCAACAGAATCATCAGCCTCTTCGACTCTCTGGGACAACGGTTCCAAGATGTGCCTGATCTCTTCATCAAAATGTGCACCCACTGCAACGGATGAGCTGGAGGCTGCAAGCCCCAGTTGGGCAAGGACCAGCGCCAATTTGCTTGAGGATAGCTGTGGGGTTGCGGCTAGTGTGCCAAATAGGGGGAAAGGGCCCATAGTTTGGAGAGGAGTTTTCTCCTCAATCACTGCCTCTGAACTTGATGAGCTGCCGGAGGTTTTCTCTGCTTCCTTTGGGGATTCTTGGATATCCTCGGCAGTATACTCGTGGCCTTCCGCGGCAGCAATTTTGGCGGCCTCTTCGGCAGCATCCTTTCTAATGCTAGCCACTTCTTCCAACAGATCAGGTTCCTCGACCAACGAAGTTGCAGACAAGATTAATAAGCAAGGATTATGAGATGGTACAAACCGTTGAGCCAGAGACCTGGAAGCAAAGCAATTCGAGTAAAAAGAAAAAGACAAGGACAAGCAGATTACCCGGTGATGATTGCCGCGGAGGTGCGTCGCTCTCCCCGGTAACATCAGTTGCCGGGAAATGGTCCATGTCCACTCCCTCAGCGGCCGTGACCTCACTATGGGCAGACCCCTCGGTGGTGGCCCTGGACAGTGACTTCTCTGCTTGAACCTTGCATGGGGTGGACCTCTCTTGGTGGGCTCCACCCTGGTGGCTCTCTCTTGGTGGGCTCCACCCTGGTGGCTCTCCTCTTCTTCCTTGGCGGGGGATGGGACACGTTCTTCCGCGTCTCTGCGTGCAGGCGAAACTTGCCCCATACCTTTACGCTAGGGGCTGGGCTGGGGGCTAGGCACTGGATCATCTGTACTATCTCCTGCCAGACCTGTGCTCGCCAAGAGCCCCGACACTGCCGCTTACTTGGTTCGTTTGTCCCGGTGGATGAGGGGTTCTTCATCTCTATCAAATTGAAACAAGAATGGATCAGCAAATTGTCAAGTACATCATACCTCAACAAGAGAGATCGGTTGTTCTCCTCACTCTGGGTCGATGAGCATGGTGCCGAGCGCGTATCCCGTAGGTGGCGGGGTCGCTCTACCCCTATTCAGAGTCGGGGGATCAGAACTTCCCGGCAGCTTCGAGCTCTTTGGTGAAGCCGGGGGTTCCGGCGGGTTGAGTTGTGCAAAGAAGCTGGGCTTGACTGGAGGCTGGGGTCAACCTCCGTAACCGCTCGTCGCTTGGCGGGGGGAGTCTTGGCCTCGGAAAGGCGGGAGGAATGATGACGTATCACATCTGGCTTGTCACTCTTGGAAGCGATCTTCTTCACCCTCTTGGTGGCTGGCGGGGGAGCAGGGGCCACTGTTCCGCGGTTGACCCGTCTGTGGGGGCACTGGTCTAGATCTGGCTCTGGGGCTTGAGGACCCATTGCAAGCCATTCCTCCTCGGGCTGCTCTGCTTCCTCGGCTCCGCCTCCTCCTTGGGCCTCTACTGCCGCGGCATGAAGAATTTCGGCCCTAGCCGGATCGATCCCGGCAGCCTCCTCCGCGGCGTGCTCCTCACTCCTTTCATGTGAAAACCCTTCGCCTTCGGCCTCCTCCTCCTCTTCTCCGGGCCTCGCCTTCCCGGCAGCCTGGAGCGCTTTGTCCTCTTCGATCCGCTTCCTGATAAATTCTGCCTCCGCTTGGAGGTACCCTTGAACATGTTGCTCTTCACCTTGGAAGCCCTTTCTTCCAGACTAGAGACCCACTCGATCTATGCATCCAGCTCAGGCAGTTGCGAATCAGCTTTGACTCCGTAAGCATTGCAGTGAGGCATCCACTTCAGAATTTGGTCCCGAGCAGAGTTGATGTGCAGCGGGACGACCTTTGCCGGCAAATGAAATGGACCAAGGCTGCCGAAGAGCTATTCGCACAGCTAGCCATAGCCATATATCGACAAATTGTTGGCAAGGCCCGGATATAGACGCATCCTATCGGCGGCATACCCGTACTCCCAGGCGAATCTATCCCTCTTCTGAAGTGGCGCGATACGGCACTGGAGGAAGTCGTCCCCCACCTGTTCAATGGTTAGCCCGACAGCTTTAAGGTGGGCAATTCTATTCAGCGCCGGGCGAAGCCTATCATCGGTGAGGCCCGGCTTACTCCATTTGCTGCCGCGTACGACGCATTTCGTCCGGCCACGCAGAACTCCGACGAAATTTTCGCACAGATGGGCAAAGATTGCCATGCATTGGGTGCGAAATCCAGAAGATCGAATCCATACACCACCATCATCGCTTCGAAGAAATTAGAGAAGGGGGAGGAGAGACTGTAGAGAAAGTATGCGCTGAAGAAATGGTACGAGTTCGATGGAACCTTGTTCCCCTCCGGCAAGACCACGTGCGCTCTGTGCCCCTTCGGAACTTCCCTCCCCAACATATATGCGTACCTTGCGATCAGAATGTTACCATCCAAGCTCGACGGGAAGAAAACCACATCCTCTTGCCACTTCCTGTCTAGGTCTGCTGCTCTTTTCTTCTTCGCCTCTGCTGCTCCATCCTTCGCGATGCCTGCCCGCTTCCCCCTCGCGGCGGTGGCTTTCTTTCTCGTCTTTTACGATCACAAGGAGAATAGAAAATCTAGCAGGGCATTGGAGGCGAATGTTGGCGTGAGAGCAGTTGCTTGGCTTGAGGAAGGAGATGATGGGAGAGGAGACGGATACGAATGAGCAGCACCCCTTCGCGTTTTTTCTTTTATTGGGAACGGGCACGGGGGCTCGCTGTTCGCTATCTTTCCTCGAAAAGTTACCGTTTCTGCGGACGCATTACCCATTAACTGCTACTGTTCCATGACCCCACAACCTGCGGTAATTACGCGGAGTGGACATTGGATTTACTGGTCATCATGACAACTGCTGCAAGGACATCACTCCTTTGACACATGTCCGTGCATAGTTTGGGGCCCAACCCAACGTGCCCAGCGACACGTATGGCTCAGGCTCGGGGGCTTCTGTCAGGGTACACAAACAGGGGTGTATGTTTCCCCTAACTTGTGCATGGACGACGGGCCTCCGCCCCGGCAGCCAAGGCTTGACAGAGGGATAACGAGCTCCAACAATGCTAAGAAAGTCCAAGGCTAGAGAAGCAGCTCTTTGTGATATCAAAGAGCGGATCAACAAGACCAAGACAAACAAGATAGCAGAACACTACCTTGGGAAAGCCCCTCTTGCCGTGCAGGAGCAACCAGTCAGGTCGAGGCCCCCCAAGGACGAATCCAAGACTTCCTCGGCAGGCTTGCCGAGGACGACAAGGGAAATCTCCCCGCCAAGGCACCACTGCTCCACCTCGCAGCGACGCAAATCACTTATCAATGCGGTGTCGAGCCCTCAAGGTGATTAATTGGCTTCCACTAGGCACGTGGCAGCCCTTTTGGAGACAAATTACCTTCACGTGACACCCATCCAAGGCGTGTCAAGCAGATAAGCAGAATACAATTAAGCCGCACGACAAGCTTGTCGGGCTGCATCCACAGCATGACACCTAGCAGTGCATTTAATGCACTTTGTCCTAACTGCCAGAGTTAGCTATGGTAGCACTATTAGCTATCTAGTTATTAGATAATGATTATTTTGCCACTGTGGTTACCTCTTAAGCTATAAAAGGAGGTCCAAGGAAATAGATGAAAGGATTCAGACCCTTCACACTGGTATGCGCGTAGCTGCTCTTCCCCCAAGGCAACCATGTTGGGCTCGAGCGTTGCGTGTCGTTGTGCTCCTCCACTCAATCCACCAAAGCAAGAGTAGGGTTTTACGCCTCACGGCGGCCCGAACCTAGGTAAAAACCGCTTGTATCATCGTTGTCGCATAGTTTTGTTGCTTCTGCTCTTTGTGCAATGTGATCCTTGCCGAACCACAAGGGGCTCATGGCCCCATTGGTGATCCTGTCCACCCACGACACCGTTCAGCCACTTTTTGTAAAGAATGTTTTCCATAAAATGGTATATACTCGATTGCCGGGCCACTTTCTCAAATTCCTCTGGATCGTCAGGAAGTTCTCCAGTTTGTAAGAATTGGACTATGTGATGTGCCCAGCCGGAGCCTGAGGCTCGATGGCAAGGACTAAAGGCATCTCTTCTGCCATGGGAGTGCTTGCCTTGATAGCAAGAACTTGGGATTCTGCTGGTGAACACAACCCGCCAGCTAGCGCAAGGCTTCCACCGGCAACCTTCTCACCGGCAGCTTCAGGGAGCTCTGCCCGAAAATGTTTGCCGTTGTTAAGTTTCCTTCTTTTCCAGGCCAAGAATGATAAAGAAACTGATGGTTGGGTAAGGTGGAGTACAAAAGTTCCTGGTTCCAAAGGAAGCTTTTGCCAAGCGCACTTTGACAGGTGATCAGCGATGTTGTTTTCCTCACGAAGTATGTGCCCTGTTTGCAGTCCATCAAAGTGTTCCTCTAGCTTCCTCACCTCTTCCATGTATGCCTGATCAATGGGCTCTGATAATCCTTATTCACTTGCTTCACAGCGAGCTGAGAGTCGCCGCATATGACCAACTTGTTTATTCCCAACTCTACCACGATCCTGAGCCCAGCAAGGAGTCCTTCATACTCTGCTGTGTTATTGGTGGCATCTTCCCTATGGAAATGCATTTGGATGATATACTTGAGGTGCTCCCCAGCACCTTGGAGCAAAAAAGCACCATCAAAGTACATGATCCGTTCCTTGGGGCCTCCTTGCCAGGGAGGGCCGTTTCCATGATCTCTTCGTCGGGCGTTGGCGTCCATTCTGCAATGAATTCTGCCAATGCTCTACTTTGGATAGTTGCCATGCTTTCAAACTTCAAAGCAAAACTTGACTATTCCATAGCCCATTCTACTATCCTTTCGGTGGCTTCAGGGTTCCTCAAGATTCGCTGCAGTGATAGACGAGTCACAACTGTGATCTCGTGAGCTTGAAAGTAATGGCGCAGCTTCCTCAAGGCCATCAGGAAGCCGAAGATCAACTTTTGAACTCCAGAATACCTTGATCTATCCCCCTGCAAGAGGGAGCTAAGAAAGTAAACTGGTCGCTGCACCATCTAATTTCTAGCTACCCCCTTCTGCTTATCAACATTGATTTGTGGCTCCTCTTCAACGTTGGCGTCAGGCCTTGCCGGGGGCAAGGCTGGTTCATTACTGGGTGGTTCTGCTGCAGTATCTTCTTTCCTATCCACTTCCCTCTGTGCCACCAAGGCAGCACTAACCACTTGATTCGCAGCCGCCATGTACAGCAGCAACGGCTCTTGTGGTTTGGGTGTGACCAGGGTTAGGGCAGAGCAAAGGTAAGCTTTCAGACCCTGCAATGCAGCCTCGGCCTGTGGTTTCCATTTCGTTGGACCAGCCTTCTTCAATATTTTGAAGAACAGCAAGGCGCGCTCAGCGGGTTTTGAAATGAACCTACTTAGTTCGGCCACACAGCTAGTCAGACACCTCACATCCTTGACGGTCTTCGAGGCTTGGATCTGTTCTATTGCCTTGATCTTGTCGGGGTTGGCCTCCATCCCTCGCTGAGACACAAAGAATCCAAAGCAGCTTGCCAGACGAAACGCCAAACATACATTTCTTTCGGTTGAGCTTCAAGTTGTTCTTCCGCAAATTTGAAAAGGTCTCTTCTAAATCTGCAATGAGTGTAGATCTGTCCTTGGTTTTCACCACTATGTCATCCATATGTGCTTTAATGTTTCTGTGCAGCTGAGGTTTGAAACCAATTTGCACGGCCCTTGCGAACATGGAACCAACACTTTTCAGCCCGAAAGGCATACGCACAAAGCTGTATGTGCCACATGGGGGTAATAATGGCGGTCTTTTCTCCGTCTTCCTTGGCCATGAAGATCTGGTGGTACCCAGAGGACGCATCAAGGAAGGAAAGCAAATCACATCCTGAGGTGGAATCAACAATCTGATCAATGCACGGTAAGGGGAAGGGATCTTTGGACAAGCTTTGTTCAAGTCAGTGAAGTCAATACAAAGTCTGATGCGGAGCATCCCACGTTCATCCCCATGTACACTCCGACTACTCTCCAAGCCCCAAGGATACATAAGATGAGACCTCGACTATACACCATTGGACACAAGGTGAACTCACTCCTCTTCGAACCATCACTTTCCATATGTGAGACATGGCTACTACCTCAAATATATGTGCTATGCATGACCAGGAACAAAGAGGAAGACCATGGACAAGACGGCAAGGACACCAAGTACAAGGAGCTGCCAAAGAAGCTCCAGCGAGCGGACGTCCGGCCTCCACCGGACGACCGGCCAACGAGCGGACGTCCAGCCTCCACCGGACGACCGGCACCTGAAGCACAGCCAACGCCAGCTACAGCACCTCCCAGCGAGCGGACGTCCGGCCCCCACCGGACGACCGGTAATATTAACGAATGTCCGAAGACACTGGATGTCCGGTGCCTCTTCACAGAACGTCTTCAGCGGACGTCCGGCGACTAGCGGATGACCGGTCCCTCCTGAGCCACCGGACGACCGGTACCCACCGGACGACTGGTGCCTGCCTGTGCGCAGCCGGGCCTTTGGCCTTGTATCCCTCTCCCACTTACCCCTTTGTGGCTCTAGACTATATATACTCCTCCACCTCCTCCATTTGAGGGTTAGCATTGTTTTAGCTCATATGTGAGATAGAGCTTTGCTCATCCATACGGATCTACTCCACGAGAGAGACCACGGCCCCTCTACGGAGAAGATCCACGCTGGATTTAAGACCCCCTCTTGGGTGGCCCCATCAAGACCTCCTCACGAAGAAGAACCGGTTACCTTTGTATCGTCCTTCGTTGATTTTGGATCTTGTATCTCCTCTCGTGTTCCGAGGGTCTAGCATATGTGTGACTATATCTTGTGGATTAAGTGATTCCTCTTGTGTTTTCCCTCATTTTCCCCTTGTGTTATTCGTGTTCTTGGATGGGAATCGCTCCTTTCGTGAAAGATCGGCCGTATAGGGTTCCACCCTACATCATCTTGGATCAGAGCCAGCTTGTCTCATGATATCTTGGTATCATGAGCCACGTTGATCACGATTTCGGAGCCTCCTCGTTGTGTTTTCTAGCCTAGTTTTGTTGATTTCGTCCTAAATTCAAAAATTCCCCACCAAAAATAGCCCCAATTTTTTTTTTGTGATTTGTTGGTATGATGATGTTTTGTTGATTTTGATCCATGGATTTGCTTGGTTTCGAGTGGATCTAGCATTTCCCTAAGTTTCCCCACTTTCCATCCACAAAATCTCCTCAATTTTGCCCCCAAAATCCCAAAATTCCGCCCAAAATCACGTCTCGGATTTGAAATCTCGCGTTGACCCCGACCCACCGGACGACCGGCGTTTTTCCGGACGTCCGGACCCTCCTCGAAGCACCGGACGTCCGTCATCCACCGGACGACCGAAACCTGCCAACAGAATGAAATTTACGGATTTCCGAGCCCGACCGGACGTCCGACGACCGGACCTCCGTCCATTTCCGGACGTCCGTAACCTGTAGATATTGACTTCGGCTGATTTTTGTTTTGCCCATAACTAATTCATCCGAACTCCGATTTTGACGTTCTTCAGCTCGTTTTGAAGCTCTTGACATTCCCCTTCCCACAAAAATACCACCAACATCTTTTGACTCCATCAAATTTTTGGAACTTTGGCATCTTTGCCTAGGGCTTCCACCATATCTTCCGCATAACCACCACCGACTTCCGCAACCTAACCAATTTTGTTCCCCATGGTTGTTTGAGTTGTGATTCGAGTCTCCTAAGGTGTTTCGACTACTTAGGGACCGTTGCTTCTTCATCAACCACCACCACCACTTTCGCATAGGCTTACCCACCATACACTTCCACCCCAACTTAACCTAATTTCGTTTGAGTTGTGGCTTGTGTCTCCTAAGGTGTTTCGGCTACTTAGGGACGGCAACTTCAACTTCGACTCGCATAACCCATCATTCCACTTCCGCATTACCAAGTGCAAAACAACCACCGCTTTCCGCTACCACCATTTGACTCTTGTCCTTGAGATTTTGAGTTGTGGTTTTTTCCGTTTCCTAAGGTGTTTCGGCTATTTAGGGACGAGTCTCCATCATCTTGGTATCTACATCAAGAACACCACCACTCATCATCGCAAAGGACGGTAACCTCGACGACACCATTGTACATTCCCCTTGAAATTGCATTGTTAACCCCTAGCCCATTTTGCGTCACTTGCCTATCAAGACTAGCCATTTGAGTTTTGCCGGCAACGTTACTTGTGCACATCAGTGATCATCGATACACCTTCCATTACATACATACCATATCATATTGGTATCATCATATCATCTCTTGTGTCACAAAGTTTGTTCCCGCCTATACACAATTGCTATCTTGGTTTGTGCATTTCGCAAAGTGGTCATACAAAAAAAATAAGCTTTTAAGCAAAAGAGTGAACAAAGAGCTTGTAAGCAATAGCCATAGCATCATACCACATTGCATAAGATTGTCATATCCGATCATCTTGGATCAAACACCGGGAACCATACATACATAGCATACTTGGGATAGAAAGTTTATCCATTTTGCATATCATAGGTTGTGCACAAGTGTCGTATCCGCCTATAGAGCAATCGTGCTAGCGTCTCTCTTGAGTTGTGCAACACGAGCGTTTTCCGTGGATTCCACATTTTGAGCTCATTCCTTGGTTGCACGACCCCATTTATCTATCTGTGTGTGTGTGTTTCCGTGTGCCATTCATTGCTATTGGTCTACTTGTTTCACTTGCGAATTTGTGAATCTCTTTCAACATTATTGACTCTTGCTAACATTTTGCATCAAATTTTTGTGCCACTATCCTCACCGAGCTCCACTATAAGCCTTATTTGTCTAGGTGTGAGAAATTACAAGATCGGTACCAATTGTGCTATTTCCTTGTTACATCATTGAGTGATCATTGATCCATTTTCAACATCGGTCAAGGTACATTTGCTATAAGTTCTTCTCTTTGTCCCACTCATATTTGCTCGAGTCTTGTGATGGATAAGCAAGGCATTTCATCTCCGGCCTTCGACAACAATGACGGCGCGAACAACTACATCACCAAATCGTCAATCTTCGATCTACAACGAGAAGTGCAAGGCGCACAATCAAGATTGCGAGAGCGCATCGAGAACCTCTCCATTGACATTAGTCACTCTGAAGTAAGGAAAACGGACTACATCGACAACAAGCTTTCCGCACAAAAGGAGGAGCAAGATGCAAGGATGGAGGAGATTCGGACCTTGTTGATCAACCGTTCTTCCCCTTCATCATCCTCAAGGCGGCGACATTCAAGTCACAAGTCTTTGGAGCGCAAAAATGATGCAAGCGCAAGTCATCCACGTCCACATCTCCATGGCGACCACCATCATGTCCGTGATCCACATCGTCATGAAGGGCAAGTCACCTCCAAGCAACATGTGCACGACGACGACGAACGACATCTACTATGAGCTCAAGTGAGACAACGACAACAACAACATGAAGATGCTCCACAAGCGCAAATGCACAAGTCCGAACAAGCTCTACTTCACGCCAAGTCCAAGCTTCATGAGCAAAAGAGAAGACCGCGAGACGAGCAACACCAAGACGGAGCTACGGCTACACCAACCACTTTGGCATCTTCGCTAAGTGTTCTCAAGGCATCTTCGCCTTTGGACGTGCGACATCTTCGCCTACTTCCCATGAGTTCGCCTACATCAAAATCTTCAACAACAAGGCGACCACCTACGAGCGAGGGCGACACTTCCATCTTTGGAAGCCCCTCATGGAAGATGGCCGAGCATGGGAAATTCCCTTCGGTCATGGAGCCGAGCTACGAGGTGCCACATCATATGGGCCTCCAACAACAAGACGGTGACAAGAAGGTCGAGCAAGGGCCATCCCCTTCGACCACGGCGACGACCATGAACCTCTTCAACA
The DNA here is from genome assembly GCF_018294505.1 of Triticum aestivum. Lineage (NCBI taxonomy): Eukaryota > Viridiplantae > Streptophyta > Magnoliopsida > Poales > Poaceae > Triticum > Triticum aestivum. The sequence continues at coordinate 229,766,514 of NC_057811.1, read as the reverse complement.
ACATGAAGACGGCGCCCCAAAAGGACTCATTCTCTGAGTCAAGCTACGATACCGCACATGAGACCTTATCTTTGGTCTTGGAGGAGAGTGATGATGTGCCATCTTCGGCCTTCATCCACGGCTACGACTACGACATGATTGACCATGGAGACATTTGCACCAACATCTCTCTGGCACCCACATATGACGACATATCCCAATTGCCATGTGAGGAGAGCCACCACCACATGAGTGACATGAGTGACTCCACCATACATGACATTGAGAGCATTTCCTATGAGAGGATGAGTGTGACCACCACTAGCCCCACACACGAGAGCATGCCACACATCCTATGCGAGGTTGAGAGCCATTTGAGTGACTCCACCAACCATATGAGTGAGAGCATCTTACCGGGAGTGAGTGAGCCATAACACTTAGTGAGTGAGGTAGTTGACACGGCATGTGAGGCCACTATGATTTCTAACGACTTAACCTCTACTCCGAGTGTGTTTTCTTCTTTGGTGCTAGGTCTCCTACATGACGACATGCCTATCCTCGACGAGTCCATACCTCCAACAACGACGATGGCCATGGTGGACGATGATGCACCCCCCACATGGTTCCATCAAGATGAAGATGACCACGACTTGGTCTTCGACACCTCACCTACAACACATGAGCGATGCTCCAAAGGTAACATGGGTGATGGTACTTCTCTTGTCCCACTAGTGGACTATCTTACCAATGATTGCTTGCATAATGTTGATACACCTATTACCATGCTTCATGCTAGTGCGACTTCCTCATGTCATGACTTACCTATTTATGATGAATATGATGATGAGCATGTTGAATTGCCTAGTTCTGATGCTATGCTCCATAGGATATCTTGTGAAAATTCTATTGGTCACATCATGTTCGACAACCCTTTAAACTTGTCATATGCTATGAGTGAGATCTCCCATATTGCATCATTTCAATCTCAACATAGTAACTACGCATGCCCCATTAAATAAATCCCATTTGCACTTATGGCATAGATGACGAGAAGATGGTCATTGGCTTTTGTTTTTCATGTGATGATATTGCCATGCTTCCTTTACATGATTTGCGCAATTCATCTACTATGTCATGCCATGATCACAATGTTCCAAATATGCTTTGTTATGGATGTTGTCAATATTCTCCATGTGATGTTTCCATTAATGCTCATGAGGAGAACCCCATAGTTTCCTCATACAAATTAGGAGATCTTGATGCATTCCATACTTTGCCTGATTCCCATAATTGCGTGCACCATATGCATTCTGATAGAGGCGAAGGTGTCCCGATGTTTTGATGAGATGGTGGCTATCGTTTTCTGTGGGAGTCGACCTTGACGATCTGACTACGGACGTGTGAGACGTCGCGCCTTAGCAATCGCTAAACCAACTTCCAAGGGGTTATTGACCACGCCGGAGCACGATCAACCTGACCACGAGGTCTGTTTCATGCGAGCAAACGAAGACAAGCAAGAAACTGATATTGCAATCTGGATATTGCGAAATAAGAGGAAAGCTTTATTAATGAAGGTGGGGTTCTGTGACCCCTTTGTCTGGTCGTTGAACACAAACGAAGTACGCGAAGTTGCAGCTATGGCGAACTTTTTGTCTAAACAAAACCCAAAGCCTAAACGACACCCTAAGGGTTGTATATATGGAGGAAGAGGGGGGAATTTCGTGGCCCTTGGAGGAGGGGTCCGAAACCAACCCTAAATCTTGTTTCCCCACACATACGGCCTCTAAAAACAGCCTATACTCAAGTATTTCGAAATTACATGGGCCTGGCCCAATAATAAGGTGACGCAGCACCTAGAATAGCCTTTGGACGAAATTTATGAAGTGGCATCTTGTATATTTCGTCCAAGGCTTCACGCACTCATTATGGTGGCTTCAAAGTCCTGAAATCATCACTTGTAACTCCGTTGTTGTTCCCCTTGCGCATGCCATCATCTCCATGCTTGATCTTGCTCCAATGATCATCCTTCTTGTCCAAGCTAGGCCCTTCATTTGTAAACAAGACAAATGTATCCAATTTAGGCAGCATCATATTCTCATGAACATTTGAATCATTACCAAGAAACGAAAGTACCTGGTAATTTAATTGGCGTGCGTGAGCTCTAGTAATTGGTCATGTATATGTATCAGTAGGGGCTGTGGGTGTAACTTTGTTAGTGATGTCCTCGTCACATTCCATGAATAACAACACTACTAGGAAAAGGCCTGCTAGTGGCGCACCAGCTTTGCCTACTAATGGCGCACTACTGGTGCACCACTAGCACCATGCCATTAGAATTAAATACTAATGGCGCACCCCAGGTGCGCCCTTAGTATCTGGTATACTAATGGTGCACCACGCAGTGCGCCATTAGTATAGCCCACCGTGCGCCATTAGTATGCCACCCAGGGGCCATATTTACCCATGTGCCTTGGCATACTAATGGCGCACTAGGGGGTGATGCGCCATTAGTGTCCTTTCTGTAGTGCTCCATTAGTGTGCTGAGTGGTGCGCCATTAGTATGAATATTAGGGATTATTATTATTATTTTTCTTTTCTGATATTTGCACAGGTTACAAAACATATTACTGCACATAATATAGAGAGCACAACATATAAACAGCAGATTTATCGAATACAATAGAAGATTAGTCTCTGAATACAATTGATCATATTGGTCTCCGAATTTCAAATACCGAACAAAGTTATAACATTACAAGTCTCGAAACCGCGAGTAGCGAGTTTGTCTTCACATTACAAGTCGATATCGATCATCTAAACTACCATCACATAGAAGAGAGCTGCGGTCATCACGATTAGCATCATCGCGATGAAACTGGTCTTCATCCGGTTCCTCCTCCGCTCCCTCCTCTCTCCCGCTAGATAGCGCGCGTATCTAACTTCCGCCTCCGCCCTAGTGGTGTACCCTTTGTAACTGTTACCGCTGAAACGGTGAACCTGTCTCCGACACTCCTCCCAGTCGTCGTAGACTCCGGGAACCTTACCCTTGTACACGACATACGACGGCATCTCTATATATGCACTAGCCAAACAAAACGTTAGTAGCAATTCACAGACAATACATAAGCAATATATAAGTATGCAACAAAAGGATCGGAAGAGAAAAGCAACACATTAATAGCACGATTCATGGTCCTACTAATAAATAGCATCGATTACATATAAGTTGAACGACTGTCCAAACCAAAGAGACATACAAGTTCATTAAAGTTTAATATTACAACATGAGCCAATCGACATTTCAGAACTACATAGCATCACTACTTTCGACTCGACTCAGGGACCGGAGCGTGGATGAAGCCGCCGTCTTTCGTGATGGTCATGAAATCGCGGGCGTTGTCAGCCTGCATTTGTAGCGTTGTTTCTATCTCACTGTTGGACGGTTGATGTCTGAGATAGAACTGCCCCGAGGTACGAAGGACATCTTGATGGATGATTTCCGCAAACTCCGACTGGATGCGAAAGAATTCTTGTCTGATGTCCGCGTCCTGGATTGCCGACAAGCGTGCGGCCCAATCTTTGAGATTATTTGGTAGCAGAAGGTGATTATGGTCCCGTACGATCGCCCGCATGTGATGGAGGGCGTAGTAGGCATCCTTCTGACCGCCAGGCGGCTGCTTGACGCAGGAGAACGTCGTATTGTGGCTGAAGATGTGCTTGCCGTACTTACGAACTGGCCTGCTGAAGGTGCCTCCAGATCTGGCGTAGCCGGGGAGAACATCATCAAGAACTTTCTTGATATTTGTGTAGTCTATCTTCGACTGACGGTCCGGGTCGAAATACGTGGCCATGGAATATTTCGGGCTTAAGAGGATGAGTGTGCAATGTGTGTCACTGCACAAAACACGGAATGTTAGAAAAAAAAGAACGATCGAAATCTAAGAAATCATATGTTACGGGGCGGTGAGGGGATGACTTACTCGGGAAAGTAAGGCACGAGGAAGTTATCCTTATCTGGGTTTGCCAGAATGACGCCTTCGAGGTATGAACTCGCGACTTGCCGGTCCCCAGCGCTGCCCAAGATCTTGGCACGCATGTAGAAGGGGTCGACTATCACGATGTCCGGGGTCTTGTCTCTAATGATCCGCATCTCCATACTCAGCGAAAATAGCCGAACGAAGGTGTAGTGCAGCGGATGAAGGTTAAACATAGCGAAGATGTCATCAAACCGCAGGACGATCGTACCCCCGATGGCGCTATCCACAAAGCCCTTGCCCTCTGGCACCTTGGCCACGAAAACCGGGTATGCCACATCATTCTCGGAGAGACGCCGCTTCTCCAAAGAAAGAACACTGTCATGCAGACTCCGCATAGCACCGGTTGCAGCATTGAGCAGATTAGTCGGTAGCATCGGCCTACCCGCCACATGCACCCTCCTCGAGATATCCTTAGGTGAAGGTGGCCCGTCCTGAGCACGGATCGTACTCGGTGCCGGCTGGCTCGCACCGCCCTTGTTATTCTTTCGTTTCCGTCCCTTCTTCCTCATCTCCTGTAATGGGATCGAGTTCTGCTCAGAGACCGCCTTCTTGAGTGTGTTGGGGCTGATAATATTCCGCACCTCGGCTATCTGAGGCTCGGTGAAGGCGGCAGCTGGAGGCGTCTCCTGAGAACTGAACGCCAGACGACGCCTGTTGCAATTGGGTTTCTCCGCGGTACCAGCTCGATCGCGGTCGTCTTTTTCAGGGTTGGGTTCTTGAGAAGGAGGCCCGAAGAATTCGTCACCGTACCCATGTTCGGCAAAGTACTTATCGACGTTGGTAAATGTACCGTCGTCGTTGTCGTCGTCGTCCGGATCCTGTGCCATATGCATGTCCGGATCCTGTGCCATAGGGATGTCCGGCATGTCCGGTAGCGTTGCGGCGGTCTTGCCATGGCTTGGCGCCGGCACGACTGGCGGTGTTGTCTGTGGGGTGGTGTCCCCCGCCCCCAAACGAATCTGGCTCTTCGGCCAAAGCAGGGGCCAGCTTACGCAGGCGCTGAGGGTCATCACATCATCTTCGTCGGCCCCAGCGGGTCGAATCGGAGGTAACAACTCGTCGCAGCCTGGCAGCACCCGAACCAGTTCAACCCTATACACGGTGGGTGGCATCGGATTACCGTGGAACACGGGGTTGCCCGGTTGAACGATTCTGCCCTTGGCGACATCGATCAACTCGCCGCCCACGAAGTGCAGGAGAGTGCATGGAACGTCGGCGGCGCCCTGCGAAAACATGTAGGGCGTCAGGGATGCCCAGTCAAAGGCAAGGAGATGAAGTCATCGGCCGAGAGGCTTAGTTACCGTGATGGCGTCGAGCTCGGCTAATGTCGAGGCACCGCCAACGGCGGGCGTGCAACTGACGGAGGGGCCGCTTGCTGCCGAGGTGCCGGCCGGCGTACACCCGGGTGCATTAAGCTCCAATGCCCGTGCCGGCGCCGGAGACACCAATACCGCCTCCGCCGGAGACACCAATGGCGCCGCCTGCGCGTTGTGCGAGTTGCTGGCCGTGAAGCTGGGAACCGGGGGCGGCCCCTGTTGGCCGCCCGCAATCCACGCCTGCAGCCCCTCAATCAAGCTAGGCACAATGGCGGTGAGCGTCGTTCCCAGTTGTTGTTGCACTTGCTCTTGGACAATCTCCGGAATCCGCGCCACTTGTGCCTTGAGTTCTTGAACCTCGCGCGACTGGCTTTCCGAGCTGGTCTTTTTCTCCTTTCGCCCACCAGCGTTATAGTATGACGACCATTTTGTGGACAAGCCTTTGCCGGCCACACGACCAGCTGACGACGGCTTACTGAGCTTATCCTTGTTTTTCATTATGTTCAACGCCCTATTTAGAGTGCTGTCCCAAGCTGGGGAGCTCTGAGACGACCCCGCGCTACTGCTTTCAGTCTCCTGCGGAAGGAATGTGAACCATTTAGAAATTTGGCTTCATTAACTAGAATGCAACCATATATGTAGCTAATTACGCGGGGGTGTATTCCTTACCAGAACTTTCTCAAGCGCCTTGGTCTTCGGATCCGTGGTAAGCTCCTTTGTTACCGGGTCCTCCTTGTACCGGGCCCTGACATAGTTCCTGGTCTGCTTCTCACGGTATTTCTCGAAGCGGGGCGGTAGGCCTTGCTCGGCACGCTCCGCGTCCTCCTTGTCCCATATAGGTTCCGCCACTCTGTAACCGCCGGGACCGAGTTTGTGGACCCCTAAGTTCAAGTCCCGCATCTCTTTCCCCCACTGACTTGATTCCTCGGATGCGCCGCTCTCGCACTTGATCTTGAACTCCTTGTAGTCATCTTCGCTGATCGAAGGATTTTTCGCCTTGATCTTCTCATAACTATCACCTTTGTTAATCATTCTCTTCACCGCGCTTCTCCAAGTAGACAGGGCCGTGCTCATCTTCGTGAGGGCGGCACTGTTCACTTTATTCCCTGAGAGGCGTGTGTTTGCAAACTCAGCGGGGAACTTGTATCGTTCGTGCAGCTTCGTGAAGAGGAGGTTGCGCAAATTCCCTCGGTCCTTATGCCTTAGGTTCTCGGTGTTGATCGAGACGGTGCTCCGGAGAATGCACCCGAGCTGAACCGAGTACCCCTTGACTAATTCTTTGGGCGCCGTTGGATCCCCGTCGCAGTTCACTTCAGTAAATTCCTCCTTGACGGTGCCGAGCACGTTCGGGCGCCGGTCCTTCCGTTGCCTCTTCGGTTGGCTGCCATCTGTGCGTGCGCTGCCATCATCAGTGGTGGCATCCTCGGCGGCACCATCAGTGGTGTCATCCCCGACGCCACTAGGGGTTGTGTAGTCAGGATCGGTGTCTTCCGCGGCGTCCTCATAGCGGTGAGGTTCTTCCTCCATCTCCTGGGACAGCTCCCAGAATGCCTTGCCGCCCGAACCGCCGGCCTCATCGTTGTGGGCCATGTTTCGCTCTAAATAGGAAAAAAGTTTGGTCAAAAAGTTGGTTATTGTCAAGGAACAAGATCATGGTCTCATCATTTAGGGTTTGTCGACACCGAGGCATCCTAAAAGCTAAGCTTTTATCATTTAGGGTTTGTCGACGCCGAGGCACCCTAAAAGCCTAAGCTTTCATCATTTAGGTTTTTATCGACACCGAGGCACCCTAAAAGCCAAGGTTTTATAATTTAGGGTTTGTCGACTCTAAGTTGGGCCTAATCACTTGGCTCTATTGCCACCTATGGTTTAATGCAGCAAGAATAAAGGGGCAGTTGATCCTACTTAATTAAGTACTAAGATACCCCGGCCCATGCATTAGTCGCAAGTACCCCATATGTCCTATTTTTAGCAAAGTCATGCTAAAATTCACGGAAAATTTCAGCATGACCTTTGCTGAAAATAGGACATATGGAGTACCCGAATTTGGCCGGAACGGAAGTTAATCGACATTCCGGCAAACTCAAGGGCCTCTCGGGGTACCTGCAAAATCATCACGACACGATGGTCGGAGACAAAACCCAGCAAACTAGCACCACAATGTGCCTCTACTTTCATATGGATGAAAAGGCCACAGACCATATGGTCCTCTGCTTTCATATGGACAAAAAGCAGCTCAACTTATGTGAGCTTCCATTCCAGATCTAATAGCAGCAAGTTGACCTATTATATATCCCACATTGTAGCACCTACATACTGGAGCAATGTAACTGAAAAACAATATCCATAGAATGAACAAACAAACAGATTACACTCCATGGGCATTAGCTATACACGGACTAAATCTAAAGGAATCGGCAAGATCCCAAAGAATCAACTTGATCTTTTGAAAAAAAATAACAGTATGCAAATCCCACTAATCAACAAGAATACTTTTTTCTTTCTAGAGAAGAGGGTTATCTTTATTACTGGAACGGATGAGCATGGTAAAAAATAGCACTTCAGCAGATCCTAGTGGTAGAAACCCAAGGAGCACTATTATACATTGCCCAAATTCAAACAAGATACCATATGTGATGGTAACATGTTACAGCAGGAGACATCACCATTTTACCATTTTATAACAAATTTAATAACCTAGAACTATTTTTTTCTATTCCAACTCAGTTCATTGGCAGGCCTGCAAGGAAACTAGAGATGCACACAAGTAATGGCTTAGTAAGGTGGATGCTTTCATGAGGGGCAAACCATTTTATAGGATCTCAACCACAGGGGAATTCTTTTTTAAAAGAAGGGTACAGTATCATGCTTATTAATTGATAGTCATTGGTAAGTGAACTACTCAAATGTTACATTTCAAGATATTCTTCAGTGCATCCCATCATGTGACAGAACAGTATGTAAGATTACTGAAAGTTCAGTGTGATAAGCCCACACAAATGCTGGGTAACCAACTTACAGCTGACATGGTCAAATTTCAGTTAAGATTCAGTTAAGATACATACAGTAAAATCAAAACAAAAATGGACAGTAAACTGATAATGACAGTAAACTGTAATTTGTTACACAGATTTTCCTACTGAAAATATAACTGAATGGACAGAAAAAAGGGTGAAAAGATAACTGAATGCTAGGCTAAAATGGACAGTAAACTGTAATTTGTTAACAGTTTACTGTGATTATCAGGTGTCATAATCTACTGAGTAGTCATGTCCCAGTCATGCATCCATGCATCCAGTGGCAACATCTTGCATACATGATCAGGAGTACATCAAAATCTATTGAGTAGTTCTTGTGCTCATCCAGTAGCAACATCTTTCATACATGATCAGTAGTCATGTACCAAATTTTTATTTAAACTGAATTTGCAAATCACCAAGAGCTCTACTAGTTTCAGACTAGATTTACACTAAATACACTAGAGTATTTGACCAGTAGTCATGTGAACTCTTTGAATTTGTAAACACTTCCAGACTTGAGCATTGAGAGTTCACAATTGCAAAAAATGTCCCTTGTTCCTGAACTTGTATTGTACTCCCCAATATTTCAATCTGATATTCTACAGTTTTATAAAAAAACACAGTCCATGGGAAGGCTACAATCATTTGATCAAACACAGAATGTTTATGCAGATGTTTATGCAGTACAGAGAAGTGTTGAAAATTCAGTTACCACTGTTGCCTTGTTGATCTGCTGTACTTCTTTGATCTATTGTTGCTATTTCCCCTGCTGTTAATCTGCTTCTTCACTCTCTAGTTGCTGTAGTTCTTGATCTGCTGCGGAGGAACACAGGCAGGGCAGTGAGAGGAGCAACACAGGCAGAGGAACAAGGTACTGGATCCAACTCAGGCAGAGGAGCAACACAGGCAGGGCAGTGGGAAGGCCGGCGTCGCCACGGTCGAGGGGAGGGAGGGAGGGAATGGGGAGGAAGGGTGGAGAGGGAGGAAGGAGGAAGGAGGAGAGGTACCTGGGCGGGCGCGGCCGGTCGCCGGAGGGGTCGGGGTCGGCGGCGGCGGGATGGTTGCGGGTCGGCGGCGGTCGTCGTCCTGCACCCCGTGCGGTCGTCGGCGGTGGGATGGTTGCGGGTCGGCGGCGGGATGGTTGGGGGCCGCGGCGGCTTGCTGTCCGGTGGGCGGCGGAGGAGCTGCAGTGGTGGGGGCGCGGGGGCGGCGGCGCACGTAGGGGCGGCGGCGTCGTGGGTCGGGGCAGCGGGGGGGGAAGTGGAACTGGCATGGGAGGGACGAAGGGATCGGGCGAATTAGCTAGCTATGGGGGAAGATTACTAATGGCGCACCCCCTAGCGGTGCGCCATTAGTATGTTTTTTTATAGCAATGGCGCACCCCCGAGCGGTGCGCCATTAGAAATCTTTTTTTAGATAGCAATGGCGCACCACCCAGCGGTGCGCCATAAGTAACCTTTTTTTTGCACAGCAATGGCGCACCAGCCAGCGGTGCGCCATAAGTAATTTTATTATTATTATTATTTGTTGCATCTAATATTTTTTTAGAAAATGAAAATGAATATGAAACAGTAATATTTTTTTATAAAAACAGTAATAATTTTTTTAAAAATATCATCGAATCTGTTATTTGAAAATATTTATGAATATGAAAAAATATCATCAAATTTGTTATTTGAAAATATAATCAAATTTGTTTTTTTTAGTTGCATTCATTTTTGAATTGGTAAAACATTACTGGGAGGGTGCGGGGGGTCGGCGGCGGCGGTGGAGCGGGGGAGGATGCGGGGGGTGCTCGGCGGCGGTGGAGCGGGCCGGGGAGGGTGCGGGGGGTCGCGGCGGCGGTGGAGCGGGGGAGGGTGCGGTGGGTCGTCGGCGGCGGTGGAGCGAGGGAGGGTGCGGGGGGGATCGAGATCGAGATGGAGGGGGATAGCGATCGAGATGGAGGGGATCGAGATCGAGATGGAGGGGGATCGAGATCGAGTGTCCTCATGAATATTCAATATTTTTTTCATATTGAATATGAAAAAATATCATAAAATTTGAAAAAATATTCATGAATTCAAAAAGTGCCCATGAAATTTAAAAATATTCATGAGTTCAAAAAGTGCCCATGAAATACAATCGAGAAATGAAGGCTACAATTTAAATACAATCGATCTTAGCTAGCTATCTGTTCACAATCTTCTTGCCCTTATTTTTCGTAAATGGAGTTCTTCTCTTGAACGGACGTCCTTTAGGTAGGGTGGTCCTGCTTCTTCTTGTGGTGTATGCTGGTACTTCATCGTCGTCGTCATGTTCCATCTTCGGGTCGCCGTACTTGTCGAAGTCTTGCTCATTGGCGACTCCATCCATTCCGATGATCTTCCTTTTGCCTCTCCTCACGACAACACGACTGGGCTTTGACGGGTCGGTAATGAAGAAGCATTGGTCCACTTGGGAAGCCAGTACCCATGGCTCATTTTTCGCGGTGACGTTTGCGCCCGCGGTCTTGGATTTGGCTTCGGGTATAACCATGGTGGTGAAATACCGGTCTTCTTTTAGGACGCTCTTGGCCCATCTGACACGGAACATCGGGACCTTCTCTCCAGCGTAGCTCAGCTCCCAGATCTCCTCGATCCTTCCGTAGTATCTGTCCTTGTCGTTACCGGTGTAGGATTCCATCGTTACCCCGGAGTTCTGATAACCATCGCTCTTCATGTCCTTTCCCTCGGTGTAGAATGTGTAGCCGTTGATATCGTACGCCTCATACGTCATCAGGTTGTGCTCGGCGCCCTGTGACAAGGCGAATATGAGTTGTTCTTCCGCGGAAGAATCCTCATGTAAAGGGTACGACAGAAGCTTCTGCTTGAACCAACGCGTGAAACATGAGTTGTGCTCTTTGATTATATCTCCGTCCGTCCTCTGTTGGCCTCGGTCATTGTACGTCTTCTCAATAAAGGTTTTGTGCTCTACCACCCAAGGATCGACCACGTCTATGTGTTGTAGCGCGACTAGGTTTGCTCTTTCAAAGTCGGCGAGTCGACCCTCGAAGTCGACATGCATTTCGCGGCGACCCTCACGGTGACCCCATCCAGCGAGCCTGCCGAGGTGCCTGTTGACGGGCAGACCAACGGGGTTCTCGATGCCTAGATAATTCGTGCAGTAGGAGATGCACTCTTCGGTCAGAAAGCCCCTGGCTATGCTTCCCTCTGGACGTGACATGTTGCGAACGTATCCTTTGATGACACCATTCATCCTTTCGAACGGCATCATGCTGTGCAGGAACGTCGGCCCGAGTTGGATGATATCCTCCACGATATGGACCAGCAGATGCACCATAACGTCGAAGAATGCGGGCGGGAAGTACATCTCAAGCTCGCATAGTATCACCACGATCTCTTCCTGTAGCCTTCTGAGTTGCCTCACGCCAACCGACTTCCGAGAGATGACGTCGAAAAAGTTGCATAGGCCAAATAGCGTTTCACGGACGTGCGCGTCCATGATCCCACGGATTGCAACTGGAAGTATCTGCGTCATCAGCACGTGACAGTCGTGAGACTTCATCCCGCTGAACTTCTGCTTCGCTGAGTCTAGGTATCTGCTTATCTTCCCCGCGTAACCGTAAGGAAGTTTTACTCCTACGAGGCAGGTGAAAAACTGATCGATCTCCTCCTGACTTAGAGTGAAGCACGCGGGAGGGAAGTCATTTCCGGTCTTCTTGGCCTTTTTGCCTTTGCGACGACTTTCCGTGTCCTGCTTCGCCTCATCATCATCATCATTAGCGTGAAGCTCCTCCCTGATGCCCATTGATTTCAAGTCTGCCCTTGCTTTCGGCCCATCTTTGGTCCTCTCCGGCATGTTGAGCAGGGTACCAAGCAGACTCTCGCACACGTTCTTCGTGATATGCATGACATCAAGGCTGTGAGGCACACGGTGGATCTTCCAGTACGGCAAGTCCCAGAAAACAGACCTCGTTTTCCATACCTTCAGCAGCGGCTCTTGCGCCTTTCGCTTCTTTCCCGGCTCTGGCGCCTTTTGCTTCTTTCCCGGCAGTGGGCAATCTTTCCAATTTTTCAACAGCTCGTCTATTTCCTCGCCGCTCCTCGTACGCGGGCGTCTTCGGGGTTCGGTTTCACCATCGAACAGATCCTTGCGTTTTCTCCATGGGTCATCGTCGCGAAGCCACCTTCGATGTCCCATGAACACGGTTTTCGAAGACCCGGGATCTCTATCTAGCTGGCGATACGTTGTGTCATCCATGCACCTGACGCATCCAGAAAATCCGTGGACCACCTGCCCCGCGAGATATCCGTAACCGAGATAGTCGTGCACCGTCGTGAGCAGTGCGGCTCTCATAGGGAAATATTCTTTCTCTGCGGCGTCCCACGTATTGGCTGGCGTTTTCCACAGCGTGTCTAGCTCCTCTTTCAGCAGCCCCAGATACAGATTGATGTCGTTCCCTGGTTGTTTCGGCCCTTCAATTAGCATACTCATGTGAATGTACTTCCTCTTCATGCACAACCAGGGGGGAAGGTTGTACATCCACACAAACACAGGCCAGGTGCTATGTGTGCTTCTCTGGCTGCCAAACGGATTGACTCCATCGGTGCTCGCGCCCAGCACGATGTTCCTTGGATCGTTCCCAAATTCTGGGTGTTCGAAGTTCAACGCTTGCCACTGGCTCCCATCCTTAGGGTGACTCAGCATCTTGTCTTTTTTATTTATCTCCGGATCATTTGCGTCATCTTCTCGCTTCTTCTCCTCCCTATCCGCGTGCCAACGCAAGAGCTTTGCTACCTTAGGGTCCGCGAAATACCGCTGCAGACGAGGAGTGATCGGAAAGTACCACACCACTTTTCGAGGAGCTTTCTTCCTCTTCTTGTATCGAGTGACGCCGCACACCGGACATATGGTAGACTCCGCGTGCTCGTCCCGATAAATGATGCAATTGTTCATGCACACATGGTATTTCACGTGCGGTAAATCCAGAGGACACACGATTTTCTTCGCCTCCTCGAAACTGGTCGGGCACTTGTTCCCCTTGGGAAGACGTTCGTGCCAGAATGACATGTTCTCGTCGAAGCATGCGTCGGTCATTTTGTGTTTTACCTTCATCTCCAGAGCCATGAGCGTTACTTTCAGGCGGGTATCCTCGGGCCTGCATCCTTCATACAATGGAGTAACCGCGTCTATCTCCAGTTGATCCAGCTTGGCTTTCTCTCGGGCGGCAGCTCTTGCGTTATCCGTCTGCTTGAGAAGCAGCTCTTGAATATGAGGGTCCTGCACCCAGCCCATCGATGGTCCATCGTCGTCTGCTCCGGCATCTTCATCTTCATGATCATGCCCTTCGTCTGCTCCGGCATCTTCCTCATCATCATGTCCGGCATCTTCTACATGATGACTGTGTACTGCATCTACTTCGTGATCATGTCCTGGAGATTCTTCGTCTTCTCGCCCGCCCTCGCCGCGGTTGTCTTGCTGCCCTTCCTCATTTCTTGCCGGCCGGCCCCCATGGACGACTTCATAATCATCTTCATCACCTTGCCACCGATAGCCATCCATGAAACCACGCAAGAGCAGGTGGTCCCGCACCTGTACGGAATCCGGGTCCATAAGGCTCCTCAGCTTGCATCTTCGACACGGACATCTTATCTCCGTCTCGTTATTTTGAAGCATCTCGGCCTTCGCGGAGCTCAAAAACCTATTCACGATGCCTTCGGTCATCGTGCGGACCATGGTCGCCTGCGGGGTAGAGCAAAACGATATTTTAGAACCAAGAAAAAATTTGGCATGACTTTGCCTAAAAATAGGACCAAAAAGAATGCATAGTGCCAAAATTCTCGCCGAAACGGAAATGAATCAACATTCCGGCAAAATATTGGCAACTATCGCATTTCAAATACCGGTACCTGCAAACACAAACATATATGCAACACCACAAACATATGCAACACCACAAACATACATAGATCTAGCTAGGCCATAAAAAGTGCATGTGCACGTTGTTGGAGGGAGAAAAAAGTAGATCTACAACATAAAGAAAGCTTTCCCCTTACTTACCTATCAAAAAAGGTAATTTAACCACTTAATTTGGATGAATCTATGGTGCAAATGAGGTGAGGAGGAGGAGGCACCCGAGACAATCTTGGAGGAGGAGGTGGAGAGAATGAAGTGGGGAAAGTGAGTGTGTAGGTGGCTGTCCAAAATATCTAGCTGGTCCCAGGTTACTAATGGCGCACCACCAACAAATGCGCCATTAGTAACCCTGGTTACTAATGGCGCACCAGCTGGCGGTGCGCCATTAGTAGTTTTGCAAAAAAAAAATGATAGTAGTGGCGCACGTGGTGACTGGTAATGGCGCACTGCGCCCCGGTGCGCCATTAGTATTTTTGGAAAAAAGAAAAGAAAAAATTGTTAGTAGTGGCGCACCATGGTTGTGGTGCGCCATTAGTGTGATAGACACTAATGGCGCACCGACACACGGTGCGCCATTTGTATTTTTGGAAAAAAGAAAAAAATTGTTAGTAGTGGCGCACCATAGTTGTGGTGCGCCATTAGTGTCTATCACACTAATGGCGCACCAGCACACGGTGCGCCACTGCTATATAGTAGTGGCGCACCGCATGTCTGGTGCGCCATTAGTGTGCATATTGTCTATAGCCCTTTTCCTAGTAGTGCAATGTTCTATATATTTCCCATGATGCATTACATAATTTGAGTCTCCATTATGCAATACACAATAACAAACCTATCATGATGGATGACATGTTTCTATACCACGCATCTCACTTATTTGAGCATTGGATATTTTGTGCTAACCGACACAAGCACATGCGCATCATGATGGATGATGTGTACATATACCACGCACACACAATTTTCCCTTTGCTTTTTTTGTGTAGATACTCATGAACAACAATCAACCTCACAATCCCATGAGTTGACGAAACGAGCTCTTGAGAGCAACGATGATTTGGGATCCTGTGGATTATCATTCCCACCATTCCCTTCGCGCAAGGACTACGCGCATCTCTTTTACTTGGCTCTCACACGGCTATGGGATATATATCACTTGTTACCTTATGCTCATTTTTCTGTGTTCACTTTGCATGTTATGCTTGCTTCTATGCCTTTGTCATGCAATTGTGACCCTTGCTTGCATCTACCCATGATTCACCATTATGCTACTCCTATGTGTATTTGCATGTTTGGTGGAGATCCTTGTTGCTATTGCCATGTTTATCATGTGCCTCATACTATTGATGCTTGTTGTGTTGGGAGAGTCATGATGTCCCATTGCTATTTACATATGGCTTCTCGCCAATACATTGATGCTATTTTGCTCATATCTTGCTTCCATACTTGTGATATGTCATGTGCATTATTCATGCCCACCATTTGCACACATGACATGCTTGCCATGATTCCTCCTAGTACGTTGCATCTTCGCACTACTAGCTTGATTGACTTGATCACTATGATTACTTGCTTGGTTGCATCACCCATGTTCCATTCTTACTCGCTTTCTTGGGTTGATGACATATATGTTCATGCCACTCACTTGATTTGTCTTGATCATTGTCTCTTGTCTCCATTAGTGGTATCTCTCATATCCTCTTGTATTGAGTGCCAACTTGCTATGCTTATTGATCGTGGAGACTTGGACATATTACTTGTGATGCATGCTTGTTTGATTGAGCCTATTGTATTTGGTTGTTATCGCACCATATGCCTCCATACTGTGAAATGCTCCCTTGTCCTTTCTTATGATGAGCATGATGCATACACTTGTTGGGTATCTTACCACACGAATGATAGGTTTTGCATTTCCGCTAACCTCATTTGTTTTTCCGAGTGTTTGTCATGTTCTTTCGTTTTGAAGGATTCACAAGGCGATACCGTCATGAGACAATTTGGTTATGTGAAGGCGTACACGATGTGCGACACCAACATTTTCGACATTCTCATAAAGGTGAACTCCTTCCCTTTGAGCCACCCTCAATTATGCATATTGGATGGGTCACTCTTTCATTGTTGTTTCCTTCTTGTTGTCTACATGATACATCTCGCGAACGGAGGAGCGACATTGAACATTGGCTCTATGGACTTTCACATTAAGGAGTGCTCGGACTTATTGGATGCACCTTCGAACCTCCACTCATGCCACGACATCGAGCAATGGTACACCACCACCTACATATTTGTTGATTGTGATCACACATGTCATGCTCATTGGACATATCATACTCACTACAAGTTTGCACCCCATGCATGAATTGACTCATATTATGATTGCCTTGTTGCATCTTGTATTTCTATGTCATCCATGTATGAGCTTGTGCATTTCCTTAGCAAATTTGTTGTGATCTTCCTTGATGGCATATTCATACATCATGATCATATTGCCCAACATCAATTGCATGATAACTTATTCATATTGAGCATCCATTGCCATATTCATGCTATTGATAAACCGTCTCACTATGACATCATTTTGCAACGTGGTTGCATTGATCATATTCACAATTCATTTGTGTGCACAATGAATGCTTTTACTCTCATGAATGCTTTGCATATCATTCTATATCATCTTGATAAGCTTCATGCGCTTTGTCACGCACAATCTTGCCGCACGGACTCATTCTTACATGATGGACACTTTCTGTGCGCTAACCATTGTATTTCCAAGTGTTGTTTGTGTTTGCTCTTTTTGCACGTATACCACTCCGGCGATACCTTGGAGTACTTGGATTGCGCAATGTCTTCAACTCCGTCCAACTACAAGTCCGTCCAAGACAACCGTTACCATGGTGATGAGGGTCACGATCCGAGGTCGGATCTTTCCCAAGGGGGAGGAGATGATGCGGAGCATCCCACGTTCATCCCCATGTACACTCCGACTACTGTCCAAGCCCGAAGGATACATAAGAGGAGACCTCGAATATACACCATTGGACACAAGGTAAACTCGCTCATCTTTGAACCATCACTTTCCATATGTGAGACATGGCTACTACCTCAAATATATGTGCTATGCATGACCAGGAACAAAGAGGAAGACCATGGACAAGACGGCGAGGACACCAAGTACAAGGAGCTGCCAAAGAAGCTCCAGCGAGCGGACGTCCAGCCTCCACCGGACAACCGGCCAGCGAGTGGAAGTCCGGCCTCCACCGGACGACCGGCGCCTAAAGCACAGCCAACGCCAGCTACAGCACCTCCCAGCAAGCGGACGTCCGGCCCCCACCGGACGATCGGTAATATCAACGGATGTCCGAAGACACCGGACGTCTGGTGCCTCTTCACAGAACGTCTTCAGCGGACGTCCGGCGACTAGCGGACGACCGGTCCCTCCTGAGCCACCGGACGACCGGTGCTTTCCTGTGCGCAGCCAGGCCTTTGGCCTTGTATCCCTCTCCCACTTACCCCTTCGTGGCTCTAGACTATATATACTCCTCCACCTCCTCCATTTGAAGGTTAGCATTGGTTTAGCTCATATGTGAGATAGAGCTTTGCTCATCCATACGGATCTACTCCACGAGAGATACCGCGGCCCCTCTAGGAGAAGATCCACGTTGGATTCAAGACCCCCTCTTGGGTGGCCCCATCAAGACCTCCTCACGGAGAAGAACCGGTTACCCTTTGTATCGTCCTTTGTTGATTTTGGATCTTGTATCTCCTCTCGTGTTCCGAGGGTCTAGCATATGTGTGACTATATCTTGTGGGTTTAGTGATTCCTCTTGTGTTTTCCCTCGTTTTCCCCTCGTGTTCTTCGTGTTCTTGGACGGGGATCGCTCCTTTCGTGAAAGATCGGCCGTATAGGGTTCCACCCTACATCCAAGTCTCCACTTCCCATTCGCCTTACGCACCACCACTGGGTTTGCTAACTAATGACCCACAAGTATATGGGATCAATTGTAGCCTTTCCGATAAGAAAGAGTGTCAAACCCAACGAGGAGCAGAAGGAAATGACAAGGGGTTTTCAGCAAGGTAATGTCTACAAGTGCTGAAATTGTAAGTAACAGAGTAGTTTGATAGCAAGATAATTTGTAACGAGCAAGTAACGATAGTAGTAACAAAAGTGCAGCAAGATAGCCCAATACTTTTGAGGCAAAGGACATGCCAAAACGGTCTCTTATAATAAGAAAAGCATTCTTGAGGGTGCACGGGAATTTCATCTAGTCACTTTCATCATGTTGGTTCGATTCGTGTTCGCTACTTTGATAATTTCATATGCGGGTGGACCAGTGCTTAGGTGTTGTTCTTACTTGAACAAACCTCCTACTTATGATTAACCCCCTCGCAAGCATCCACAACTATGAGAAAAGTAATAAGAACAAATTCTAACCATAGCATTAAACTTTTGGATCCAATCGGTCCCTTATGGAATAGCGCATAAACTAGGGTTTAAGCTTCTGTCACTCTCGCAACCCATCCTCTAATTACTAATCCACAATGCATTCCCTTAGGCCCAAATATGGTGAAGTGTCATGTAGTCGACGTTCACATGACACCACTAAGGAAATCACAACATACATACTATCAAAATATCGAACACATATCAAGTTCACATGATTACTTGCAACACGATTTCTCCCGTGACCTCAAGAACAAAAGTAACTACTCACAAATAATAATCATGCTCAAGATCAGAGGGTATTAAATAGCATATTAGATCTGAACATATAATCTTCCAGCAAATAAACCATATAGTAATCAACTACAAGATGTAATCAACACTACTAGTCACCCACAAGCACCAATCTATAGTTCCTCACAAATAATAATCATGCTCAAGATCAGAGGGGTATTAAATAGCATATTAGATCTGAACATATAATCTTCCAGCAAATAAACCATATAGTAATCAACTACAAGATGTAATCAACACTACTAGTCATCCACAAGCACCAATCTATAGTTTCGGTACAAAGATTGAACACAAGAGATGAACTAGGGTTTGAGAGGAGATGGTGTTGTTGAAGATATTGATGGAGATTGCCCTCCCCAAGATGGGGGAGTTGTTGGTGATGCTGATGACGATGATTTCCCCCTCCAGGAGGGAAGTTCCCCCGGCGGAATCGCTCCACCGGAGGGCAAAAGTGCTCCTACCCTAGTTCCGCCTCGAGACAGCGGCGCTCCATCCCCAAAGTCCTCTCCTTATTTTTTTTCTAGGTCAAAATGACTTATATACCAGAAGATGGGCACTGGAGGTGGGCTGAGCACAACCCACCAGGGCCCGCCTGGGGGGCCTGGCGCGCCCTGGTGTCTTGTGCTCACCAGGTGGCCCCTCCGGTAGTTATTTGCTCCAGTATTTCTTATATATTCAATAAAATTCCTTGTGAAATTTCAGCTCATTTGGAGTTGTGCAGAATAGGTAGCCTGACGTAGATTTTTCAGGTCCAGATTTCCAGCTGCCGGGAGAATTCTCCCTCCTTGTGTGTACCTTCCATATTATGAGAGCAAAGGCATTAGAATTACTCCAAAAGGCATTATTATGCATAAAAACATTATAAATAACAGTAGGTAAACATGATGCAAAATGGACTATTAGAAACAATATAATTAGCACAGTCAGCATACCAAGGTGTACTATTAGAAACATTTATTGCAGCTAATTGCTCATCAGGAAAACTATCATCAATAGGTAGTGGGTCATCAAGAATATTTTCAAGCCTAGACAAGTTATCAGCCACGGGGTTCTCCGCTCCTTTTCTATCAGTGATATGCAAATCAAATTCTTGTAGTAAAAGAACCCATCGGATAATCCTAGGTTTGGCATCTTTCTTTTCCATAAGATACTTTATTGCAGCATGATCAGTGTGAAAAATTACTTTTGGATCTACAATCTAGGATCTAAATTTATCACATGCAAACACCACAGCTAGAAATTCTTTTTCAGTAGTAGCATAATTTCTTTGTGCACTGTCTAGAGTTTTACTTGCATAGTGAATAACATTTAATTTCTTATCAACTCTTTGTCCTAGAACATCACCAACAGCATAATCACTAGCATCACACATAACTTCAAAAGGCAAGTTCCAATCAGGTGGTTGAACAATAGGTGCAGAAATTAAGGCTTTCTTGAGTGTTTCGAAGGCTTCTAAACAATCATCATCAAAAACAAAAGGAATAACCTTTTGCAAAAGATTTGTAAGAGGCCTAGAGATATAGAAAAGTCTTTGATAAATATCCTATAGAATCCAGCATGACCAAGGGAACTATGAATACCTTTGATATCTTTAGGACATGGCATTTTCTCAATTGCGTCAACCTTAGCTTTGTCCACCTCAATACCTCTTTCAGAAATTTTATGGCCCAAAACAATACCTTCGTTAACCATAAAGTGGCACTTCTCCCTATTCAAGACAAGATTGTTTGTTCACATCTCTGCAGAACTCGATCAAGATTGCTTAAACAATCATCAAAAGACTTCCCGTAAATAGAAAAGTCATCCATGAAAACCTCAACAATATTTAGAGAATATAGCAGTCATACATCTTTGAAAGGTAGCAGGTGCATTGCATAAACCAAAAGGCATACGTCTATAAGCATAAGTTCGAAAAGGACAAGTAAAAGTGGTCTTTTCTTGATCAGGTTGAGAAATAGGTATTTGTGAAAAACTAGAATATCCATCAAGGAAGCAAAAAATGTGTGTCCTTAGATAATCTTTCTAGCATTGAATCAATAAAAGGCAGAGGGTAATGATCTTTTCTAGTTGCTTTGTTTAATTTTCTAAAATCAATTACCATTCTATAGCCTGTAACCATTATTTGTGGAATAAGTTCATTCTTATCATTAGGAACAACAGTAATTCCTCCTTTCTTAGGGACACAATGAACAGGACTTACCCATCTACTATCCACTGTAGGATAGATTATACCTGCTTCCAGAAGCTTCAGTATTTCTATTCTTACCACTTCTTTCATCTTCAGAATTAAC
Organism: Triticum aestivum; assembly: GCF_018294505.1. Lineage (NCBI taxonomy): Eukaryota > Viridiplantae > Streptophyta > Magnoliopsida > Poales > Poaceae > Triticum > Triticum aestivum. Next base: position 229,745,238 of record NC_057811.1, on the reverse strand, counting down.
CGACGTTGGTGATCAACAATGGGTTTAGCATCAGGTTCCATATTAATTTTGTGCTGACATAGAGTGGTCACAGTGGCCTTTGGGAAAAAGGAGTTGGCGGGGGGCTGGCCCCTCTGTCTGTTCCCCGGCAGACAAAAGAGGGTGCCGGCAGGATATCCTGCCGGGGAAAACTCGTTTATTCTATTAAAGAGGCACCTTGCCTCTGCATGGGCATACACATGCATGAGTTCCCGACAAGATTCATCTTTTTCATTCATATGCAATTACAAGTACAAGCATTACATAATACAAAGATGGACTCGAGAGATTACATTATTTGAATTAAAATTTGGCGATTGCCTACAAGTTTAAGATTGGAAAAAGATAAGTGCCCCGTGATCCCCTCTTTTTGTTTCCCCTCCTTCAGGCACTGCGGCAGAAGGAGGAAAAGACAAGAAAAGGAGCACCCAAGCAGGAGCCCACCCCGATCCCGTCAGGGCCCGTCAAGCACGGCCTGACAAGATCGGGAGTGGCGAGCGTGCGAAGAAGGAAGATGCGCGGAGCACCTCGACGGCCCCCTGGTCACCACCCCCAGAACCGGAAAGGGGGCTCCAGCACAGGAACCGGCAGAAGAAGACGCCGGCACCCAGCCAGAGGACCCCTCGAGGGATGCGGAAGTACCAGGAGAACGAGCCTTTGCCCGGCAACCGAGAAAACAGTGATGACGGTGCTGGGGAAAGAGGAGGAGAGTCAGGCGGGCGGGTAGCAGGTTGCCAGTACGAGACGAACGCGTCGATGCAGTCGTACTCCTGCTGGATGACCTGCCTCCGGTCTTCTCCTTCTCCCCTAGATTCTCCTTTGTCAACACCGTCCCGGAGGAAGGCCAAGACTCCAGTCCGGCACCCCCCTCGGGAAGACGGCGAACGGCCAAGACGGCCAGGGGGCTGGGGGTGCGCCGCTCCCCACCTTGGCGGACGAGAAGGCGCACCCCTCGTCGAAAACGACCCCAAGGCCTCCGGGAGGGGCAATGCTAGGATTACCAATGATCTTCGGCCCTGCCTCCTGGCCGAGCTTCAAAGAGACCAAGAGGTTCACCGCACCAAGGACCAGGCTCACTCCCCGGGTGTCAGCACCAACATGAGGCAACAATTGCCCCAAATAGAAGCCCGGGGGCTGGCCCCTGGCCCTTCCCTTCAGCATCACCAAAAGAAGCAGAGAACCAGGAAGGAAGAGGAGGAAGAATGCAGGGATGAATGACTTCGCCCTCCTCCGCCCCTCCTTTTATAGGCCGGGCGGGGAAGGGCAGCTGCTCCATCAGCAGGCAACCGCAGCCCTCCTCCGCCAATTCAAGATGGGTGGACCCACTTCAAGGTGCTCTTCTGCACCATGCGCCTCCATTACCTACCCTGCGCCATGCATGCGGCATACATGGATAAGGATAAGAGTGCGCTGTGGGAAGAGTAATTTGGCCGTTTTACCCCGTGCATTAAAGTCATTCACGGGCCATCACTACCACGGCCCCATCACTACCGCGGCCCCGCCACTGTTGACTTTACACCACGCGTGGGGGAATCGGAAACCGCCCCCAAGATCAAGACTACCACAACAGCAACGAAAAACTTCAAAGGGGCCAACCCCTTCAGCAACCCTGCCTGTGCACTTATTAGGCCCTACCCCGCCGACGCTCCGCAGCGCGATTGGGGCAGGCCCGGGGGCTTCTGTCGGTGTAACAAACCCGGGGTATGTTGCCCAACTGTGGACAGGCACAAGATCGAGATTGAAGCACCAGCTCACGACTAAGATTGAAGAACCAAGAGACTTGAGGAACCAACATGCAGCTCGGAGAGCTCGAGATCGAGCCAAAGGAACAGGATACCGGCAAGAGAAGGGCCTCCCTCGCCGGGCAGGCGAGCCCGGCAAGGGGCTAGGCCACCACCAGAAGCAAGCAACCGAGACTCCCCGGCAGCGCCTGCCGGGAGTAGCGGGGCCTGAACCACCCCGCCAACTGCGCAAGTACGACCCGCGTTGTCAATCAGTGCGGTGTCAAGCCGCAAGGTGATTAAGTGGCAGCATTTGCCACATGGCAGCCATCTCCTATAGAAGAAACCCACAGGTGACACCCGTCCAGCAACGTGTCAAGAGAACATGTACGGAGCTGGCGAGATAAGCCCGGCAGGCCTTGCCGGGCGGCTAGCGATGTGACGTTGAGCGGTGCATTTAATGCACCCTGTCAGCCCGTAGAGTTAGGTATGATAGCACTGTTTGCTATCATATCAGTGGGTAATGACCGTTTTGCCACTGTGGTGACCCCTTAATCTATAAAAGGAGGCCCATGGCAATTGTAGGAGGGGGGTAGAGGGTTGGAAACTAGACAAACCCAAGCCACCATACGCTTGTGGTCACCGTAGCCCTGAGGCAGGCCTTGCCGGGCAAGTGTACCACGCACCACCACGTTCATTTCCACCATCAATCCACCAAAGCAGGAGTAGGATCTTACGCCTCATGGCGGCCCGAACCTGGGTAAATTGCTTGTGTGCTCTCTGCCGTGCTGCCGCGCGCTAGTCTGCTCTTTGTGCAACGCGACGTCCCCTGCCGAACCAGCAAGGGGCCGCCCGGTCCCATAGGTGGCCGCAGATATCCCGTGACATAAGGATATTTGAAGCCCATATTCTTTTTATTAGCATTACAGACCATATATTATGGGCACTGCAAAAAAAATTCAACGAAATTTTGCATATTTCTGTGGGGTCTGAACTCTTTTAATCATGAAATTTTGAGTCACGTTAAAAATAATTTTTTTAAATTATATCAAAATAAAATTCAAAAAAAAATTCTCCGCAAAAAAATGAATGAAATTTAAAATCTTAACTAGCAAGATGCCTGTGCGTTGCACGGAACATGAAGATGCATTTGTATGAGTAGTTTATCTTGTGGGAGAAAAGGATGAATGAGGGAAGGCCGTATCTGCAAATGTGGAGAGGAGTGCGGGTAAATTTTCATAGTTTCCTTCCTATCCATTAGATATAGATCGGACGGCCTATATTGCAGGATGGTAGGCACACCATCATCACCAACTCTGCTTTTTATAAGAGTAGAGAGTAGAGAAATCCAGAAAAATGATATTTTAATGTAATTACCGGTTGGCTTTGGTTTAAAAATTTACAGCCCATTTCTGACAACTTATAGCCCATTTTCTGGGGAAGCCCATTTCTTACTCCTTACATCCCTCCTCGTCTTGAAAGATTTGCAGCCTAGCAGGGCTGAGAAAAGCAAGTAGGCCTCGGTTTTGGTATTCTCCAAAAAAACTGGGCTAGCCATTTTCAGAAAGAAAAAAGATATCAACTGGGCTCGCCATGTGCTTACATAAAAGTGTAAGTGTGGGCTAGACGGGCCACAGCCCCCGCATAGTGTATAGTTGAGCTCTATCTCTAAAACTAAAAAAACAACCGGGCGAGCTGCTGGGTCCCTGGTGTTATCCGCTCGTTGTGTAATTTTCTCGTTTATGGACTACATTGACAATGGTGTGGGACCTAGTTGTCAAACAACTAGGAGGAAGTATTTTTTTGGCATGTAATAACGAGGCACCTGCTTGTGTAATGCAGTGACCCTGGTGGGTCCCTACTGTTAGCCTCTCCACGTATAGTCATCTCCTGATTCCTCTTGGGTGTTGACCATGTTGACAATACCAGATGGCGGCAGGCATAGCGAGCGAACCAAGGCAGAGAATGACAGCGAGGCCTCGGACGGGAACAAATAGCAGCCATGGAAGATGCGGCAGTGTAGTGGCAGGTGGAGAGGAGTACGAGGGCAACGACATGCAACACAAGCTTACAAACAGTACAAAAAGCCCAAGGATTAATTGTTCATCAAATTTAGACAAAACCCAGATTGAACATGGTAGTAACATCTAACCCAACCACTCTTTTTCGCAGTCACAAACAAATGGATCGGTCTGATCCATAAAATCAACATCCTGTGCAAAAAAATATATTTCTGGATGACTACAATTTGTTGTAAATAGAAGCCGAGCACGTTTAGAAGCCCATTTGTCCACCTGAAACTTATTTTTTTGTTGTTCAACATGTCCATCCGTGACAAATCTCTTGCTGTAAAACTTAAGCCTCATGCACAATTGTAACCTCGCATTCAACAGGAAGAATGTGACAAAGCTTTTGTCTGCCTGGTTGGATGCATATCCTTCCATCGTTATTGTCCTCAAACGAATGTCATGAGAACTGAGAAAATCCTGGTGCTTATTACGCTCCGATTGGTTATACGTTTTTCTCCATGTGGTTGTAGTGCCTAAGTAGACATGAAGATTTGAAAACAGTTAAGGACTGAAAAAAGAGTATGTCGAAAGAGCAACAGCTGAACGGTTAATTCTAGTACAATATATACGGTCTTTAAATGTGCATGAAATCATCACCTTTATATATAAATTTTCCAGAGACCGAAAGCATCGCAACAAGCCAATAATTATGTTCAGATCATAACTAAACATTCCGATATATAAGATCTTGACAGAATCCAACAGCATTGATAGGCTATCCATGGACGAACTCTTCATTGAGCATATAACATAATATTAGTACCCAAAGTGTACTCCCAGATGATATAAAACTTATGCACACAAATGAAAAATGCAGATTATGATTACAAATGTGTAGATGATAATATACGGTACCTGAAAAAGTGAGGAGCCAAACACCAACTTCTTGTGATCATTAAACGGATCATGAATTACACCCAAGGTCTCCAGTTTGGGCGCAGAGACGACAGTTATTTGCCAAGGTTTATAACAATAATGAAGGAGCAACCTTTGAAGTGAAGGGGCATGTTCGATGATGAGCTGTTGTCCTTCAAAAGCAATTCCAATGCTTTTAAGGTGAGGCGACTTTATTTGGAGACAACTGATAGGGATTTCTACTCCCAAAACAATCAGCAAGCGCTCCAGGGTAGGGCAACTGGAGTGGATGATGCTGTGCAGTGAGGCCTCCGACAGATAAACCAACACAAGCGGAAGTTTTTTTAGCAGTGGGAGTCGAAGCATTTGTACCAGATCGTCTGGTAGATGGCACTGGGTGAAGGTGGCGGTGTGGAGAGAGGAGGAAAAGCACGAGAAGGACAACAGTGGTGTGGGCACAAATTCTTGGTGTTCGGTTTCGTTGTAATCGTATAACTCAAACTGCTGGAGTTTTTCGAATTCAGGGGATGTCAGCCAAGCATTCACCGTGTCGGGTATGGACAGCAGGTAGCGTGTCGGGATGCAGAGGCGTTGAACGGGGCCCTGCTGGTGAGAGGAGACGATGGCTCTGAGGAGATCAAATTCAGGAAGGACAGATATCTGACGATAGTCGAGATTCAGGGGTGCGGTGAGCCATAGAGTGCGCCACCGAGTTGAGAGGACTTGTGTGCGGCAGCAGTCCTTGGTGGGGAGAAGCGAGATGATCTCCTCAAGGATGATGTCCGGGAGATCGCTGATGCGGTCTAGCGGAGATTCTACCGGTTCCTGAGATCCAGGTGGGGGGCTCGCCACTTCTCCCCGTGCTACCGGGTGCAGGATCTACAACCGGCGTCGCAGCTGGCGGGAGCCTCATCTTCTTGGCGCTGGGGCTAGCCGACTCCATTTTCCTTGTGGGCATCGCACCGAGCTCACGGGTTTGAGCAGAGTAGCCAAAGACGAGCCTAGTGGCAGTGCGAGCGGGGAAGAAGGACGGCTGGGGTTTTCTGTAGGAGTGGAAGAAGAGGAGCAGGTGTTTTCTGTACGAGTGAGGAAGAAGGTGAGCGGGGGTTTTCTGTATGAGTGAGGAAGATGGGGAGTGGGGGAATTGGGGGGCGACGGAAGTGGGAGAGTCCAGCGAGCTACCGTATAAGTGGAAGCGAGGAGGAAGGATGGTTTTTCTGGGATCGCCCCCCCTTCAAGAAATATGGGCTTCTCCTCGCAAAAAACAAAAACAAATGGGCTTTAAGATGGATAAGCTTTTGTATCGGCCCAGTCGGCTCCCCATGTTTCGTACTAGAGGGCCTTAACACTAGAGGTAGCCCATTAGAGACACTCTCCAGCTCTCCAGCTTATTGTCCATTCGAAAGATAATAAGAGATGCCTCCAGCTTAATTATGGCTCATCATCGGTAACATTTTTCAACTTGAAAAAAAGTTATAGCTCCTTTTCAGGCCGGCTTGGCATCCACCAAATTAGAGGATGGTGTACTACATGCAGACACTCACACTGGTCGTAGCGCGGCAAAATGAGGGGTCAAATAACATGCCCACAATATACATAGATTAATAGGGATTGTGGGGGATTAAATCATGTACAAGCCAAATTCCCCTCCATTCCTCTCCAAACCCCTTGGGAGGAGTTTGAACCGAACAAGGTCTAAGACTAACCACAGTGGGAGTAACTTAATTCCATACGGTATCATAATATGATACTCAACCCTCTCTTTCTTCATTTAATTCTACACCACCTCATCAAATTTTCCTACTAGTTGGCATGCATGATACTACTTATGATACTCCCATTACAACCAGCCTGGTAGAATTAAAATACCTAATCTAAATGGTCGCCGCCCGATCTCTTTGTCCTCCTCCAGCATCCGGCTGAAGAAGAATCATGCAATACCCCGGTTGTATTCGTCGGTGTCGCCTCGGCGGTGGCCTTCATGGGGTACAATCGGCGGCGGCCTCCCATGTTCTACTTCTCCTCGATGATGGCAGGCGGCGGGGACGTGCTACCCGTCACCTCGTCGACATCCGTGTCGGCTTCTTTCTCTGCCTGCATGTCGCGGCCACGCGCGCGTCGACGGCGGATGGCGCAGTCGCAGACACTGGAGGCGTGTTACGATGTGGCAGCGTCGAGGGCAGCGACAATGCCCGTGTCGCCATGCTCCCCGACAAGGCGGCATGGAGCAATTCAGCACTCGTCCTCGAGCTATATTGGAGAGGCCAGCTACGGAACCACGCACTGGCTTAGTGCAGCAACTGCCTCTGACGGGCTAGGCGAGGTAGGTGGAGAAGCGAGCTGCCTTGCTCATAACTGCCGGGCTCGGCGGGCCACCCAGACGGCTTTTATGCTGGAGAACTGCTCTTCCTGCTCGTCGGATGCCGTCGAAAGAGTGGACAAAATGGTGGAAGGAGGAGCTTGGCCGGCATCCTGCTCCTGAACGGACGTGCGTGGCCGGAGTTGGTTTCTCGCATTCCACGCGGGTTTAAATGAAGATTTTTGAATGCGGCGAGGAGGCGGGTACAGCTAGGAGTGCAGCGAGCGGCGCCCTGGGCCGGTGCGCCGCTTCAAATGGCAGACGCAGTGAGAGGTCGCGTCCGCCCTGACCCCCTTGACCGTGGACCTTGATGGTGTATGTCACCTCGTGTCCAGATCTGAGATGCCACGTGTACCAGATGAATGACTCCAAGTTCGACCACCGTGATGCTAGGTGCGAGCCGAGGAACACTGTTGGAGACACCCCCCTCATAATTTTCCTAGAGACTAGCAAGATGCCCGTGCATTGCACAGAACATCAAGATCTTGTGGGAGAAAAGGATGAACGAGGGAAGGCCTTATCTACAAATGTGGAGAGGAGTGCGGGTAAATTGTCATAGTTTCCTTCCTATCCGTTAGATATAGATCGGATGGCCTATATTGTAGGATGGCAGGCATACCATCATCACCAACTCTACTTTTTATAAGAGCAAAGATAAATACACTGATGGTCACTGAAGTTGAGGTCGAAGCACGATACGGTCATTGGACTTCAGAATACGCTCAATACAATCATTGAATACAAGTTACAGTAATTATACGGTCACTGGCTCGCCGTAGAGCTCTGTGTTTTGTCCAGTTGACTGATCAAATTTGTATACATGGAACCTAGTATTGCATTGTCATTACTACATCCTGTCTGTCTCATGGGTCCCACCTGTCAACTGATGAAATAAATAAACATGTAAAAAAACAAGGACTATGCGCGCAGAATCCGAATCTCTCGCTTGCTCATCACATAGTAGGCTAACTATTTGAATCAATACACTTTAAGGCTAATGTACATATCTTTTCTTTTTAAATAATACCCATGCATGCACACACGACGCACACCATGTCCGCACACAACACATGGATACATGTGCCTGCCTTCTCGTGCGCCATCTGCGGGTAGGTGGAAGGGGGCTGCGTATGCATGCCGGACGGCCGCACCACATAGCCGGTCGCGTGCTCTGCTCTGCTTGGCCCATCGTGCAGCACCACCACGGCCACCACACACAGCAGCAGTAGCCAGCAAGCAAGGAGACCTCTCCGCGCGCCGCAGCAGCAGCAGCTGATCGCATGAGAAGGCAGGCACCCACCATCATGGCCTTCACTGTCCGGTTCATCGTGCTACAGCCAAGCTTGTCCAAAACAGCACCCTGATGTGCCATCTCTTGTAGCACCTCTTTTTCGTCGTTGCTCGACAACCAAATGGAGACAAAGGCAAGGCGGCGACAGCTTCGGCCTTAGAGCACCGGCGGAATGCACGCGCACACACAAGGACATACGGACATTAGAGCACCGGCCAACCCCTTCATCGCCCTTGATATCCTCATGTTTTTCTTGTGCTTGCTGTCTGCTGCAGCCGATGTGCTCCTGCATGACATGCTTGGCGTCAATGCACCCTGCATGGAGTCCTGCTCGCGCGTGAACCACTCTTGCTCACTGTTGAGTACCATTGTTAGATTAGAAATATAGGATAGACTACGAAATATTCTGACTTGCCGTATACTCCAAGATGACCATGTACTCCTATATGTATGCCCACGAGGCTCAGGCAATACAATCAACTATTCCATCAAATCCCTCTCTACCTTCTAACAATCACCATGCCGGATCAGCCCCCCGGAGAACCACATCGCCTTGCAACCATGGGTCCATGGCCCTAGCTCATGCTCTGCATCTTGTGCCTCCTGCCATCAGTCGTCTAGTCCGTATCGTCATCATCTGTGTCCTAGAAGATCTCACCCACATCATCATTAGGCATGCAACCGCCTTCATAGAGAACATGCACAGAAGGAGTAGAGGCGACTGGGGACACACCACGTCGTGGGCACTCTGTACATGCTCGTGTGCATGCAGTGTGCGTGCTTTTCCATCGGTGCTAGCTCTAAGGCCGATCTGCGGTCGCCATCGTCTCCGGCTAGTCATTCAGCAACGACGACAAAGAGGTGCTGCAAGATATGTGTAGGCGCCTTTGTGTGCGAGCTTCGTCGTAGCATGACGAACCGGACGTCGCCGCAGATGGCGCATGCCTCCATGCAGCCGAGTGTGCGCATGCATGTGTTATTCACGTGCATTCTGTGGCCTAGTGTGTGTGCATGCATGTAACGCCCACGATGCGGCTATATCTCCCATGTGTCGAGGCACGACTTAGAGGCATAACCGCATAGTGGTTTTGTCGCAAGAAGGGTCATCTTCACACAATCCCATGTAGTGAACAAGAATGGGATAAAGAGTTGGCTTATAATCGCCACTTCACACAATACATAAATATAATCCATACATCATCCAAAATACACACATAGACCGACTACGGTCAAGATCCAAATGAAAATAAGATAACCCCAAATGCTAGATCCCCGATCGTCCCAACTGGGCTCCACTACCGATCATCAGGAAAAGACACATAGTAACGACCACGTTCCTCATCGAACTCCCACTTGAGATCGATCTCATCATCTGCACTGGCATCGTCGGCACCTGCAATTGTTTTGGTAGAATCTGTGAGTCACGAGGACTCAGCAATCTCACACCCGCGAGATCAAGACTATTTAAGCTTATAGGAAAGGATGGTGTGATGAGGTGGAGCTGCAGCGGCAATAAGCATATATGGTGGCTAACATACGCAAAAGAGAGCGAGAAGAGAAGCAACGGAACGGTTGTCATCTAGCAATGACCAAGAAGTGATCCTGAACTCCTACTTACGTCATACATAACTCAGACCGTGTTCACCTCCCGGACTCCTCCGAGAAGAGACCATCACGGCTACACACGCAGTTGATGTATTTTAATTGGGTCAAGTGACAAGTTCTCTACAACCGGACATTAACAAATTCCCATCTGCCTCATAACCGCGGGCACGGCTTTCGAAAGATAATACCCTGCAGGGGTGTCCCAACTTAGCCCATCATAAGCTCTCACGGTCAACGAAGGATAAACCTTCTCCCGGAAAGACCCGATCAGTCTCGGAATCCCGGTTTACAAGACATTTCGACAATGCTAAAACAAGACCAGCAAAGCCGCCCGAATGTGCCGACAAATCCCGATAGGAGCTGCACATATCTCGTTCTCAGGGCACACCGGATAAGTCAAGCTACGAGTAAAACCAGACCTCGAGTCTCCCCGAGGTGGCCCCGCAGGCTGCTCGGTTCGGACCAACACTCGAAGGAGCACTGGCCCGGGGGGGTTAAAATAAAGATGACCCTCGGGCTCGCGAAAACCCGGGGGAAAAGGCTTAGGTGGCAAATGGTAAAACCAAGGTTGGGCCTTGCTGGAGGAGTTTTATTCAAGGCGAACTGTCAAGGGGGTCCCATAAATCACCCGACCGCGTAAGGAACGCAAACTCAAGGAACATAATCCCGGTAAAACAGAAACTAGGGCGGCAAGAGTGGAACAAAACACCAGGCATAAGGCCGAGCCTTCCACCCTTTACCAAATATATAGATGCATTAATTAAATAAGAGATATTGTGATATCCCAACATATCCATGTTCCGATATGGAACAAACTTCAACTTCACCTGCAACTAGCAACGCTATAAGAAGGGCTGAGCAAAAGCGGTAACTTAGCCAAACAACGGTTTGCTAGGAAAGGATGGTTAGGGGCTGACATGGCAACATGGGAGGCAAGATATAGCAAGTGAAAGGTAGCGTAGCATGGCAATAGAGCGAACAACTAGCAAAGCAAAGATAGAAGTGATTTCGAGGGGTGGTCATCTTGCCTGCAAGGTCCTCAGAGTTGTCGAAAGCTTGATCCTCGTAAGCGTACTCAACAGGTTCCTCGTTCACGAACTCGTCTCCCGGCTCTACCCAAGACAAGAACACAAGCAACGGAACCACAATCAATCACGAGAAATGCACAAGCAACATGATGCAAAACATGTATGATATGCAAGATATGATATGCGATGCATATGCGTGCTCCGTAAGGAAAATGATGCACAAGGCAGTAACTTGGCAAACCAAGCATGCCACTGGAAAGATGAGATGATTTCGGTCGAAATCGATATAAAGATCACCGGAAACGGATGCACGGTTTGCAAATGGCAAGCAAAACAAGAATGACACGAATCTGTGATTAACAGCATGATAGCACTTAAAATGCAACAAGTAACAAAGCTACAGCACTCCAACATGGCAACAAAGCATATGGCAGTAATCTGGAGGAGATGCTTGACAAAAGATGAACACTGAGCTACGGCTACATCACAACATATCAAGCTCAAACAAGCATGGAAAAAGTGCAAAAGATAACAGGATCACAGACTTGGTGAAATTACTGGACATGCAGAAAACAGCATCAGGTAGCAATGTTCAGAGCACGAAATCAACATGCTACAGGAACTTAACATGGCAAAACAAGGCATGGCAGTGTTCTGCTAAATGCATATGACAAAAGTCCCTTACTGACCATAAGCCAAAAAGGACCAGAAGATATGATGGCAAGCATGTAAACATAGCAAGTTTCGTTATCAGGTTCCAGACTTGGCAGAAAACAGAGCATGGCAGAAACAATAATATGAAGGCATCTTTGTGAGCTTGATGCACTCATCACAAAGCAATGCATGACAAAACAAGCATACCTACAGCAAGATGGCATGTTTAAGAAGCTATCCATCGCAAGAACAAATGCATAGCATGTATGGATCAACTACAATAAGCTTGGCAAAATTGCATATCATGTTAAGAATCTGCCAGAAATATTTTATAGCTAAAGTAGAGCAAGATTGAGTCATGCTATGGCACTCCAAATTGCAAAAAAGGGCAGTAATAGATCAATTACAACAATAGCTACAAAACATCCTTACTGAATATCTCCAAAAGATGCATGGATCTCTCTGTAGCATCAAGTTTACATGGCAACAAAATAACAGCAGATAAAGACACGGAGAAAACAGTCCCTGAAATCAGAAACATTACGGGGCCTAGTTTGCATGCTTGTTCTAGTCACCATAGAGATCACAAAAATACATGGCATACACCCTTGGAAAGATGGCATGGCATACAACAAAACACATGTAGAGCTCATGCCCATAAGATGCACAGATTAAATGATACAAAAATGACAAATCTCCAAGTTCTGATAAGAACCAGCAGATAACAGCAACTAGCCCTCTTGCAACAGATATTTGGGCATCAAGGTGAACTCTAATGAACATGGTGCAATTGAACAAAATGAAGAGCATCACGATACGAAAAATTTGACATATTACACGCGCGAAACGGAGCAACATGCAAGGAGTTATGCACTGTTGAACAGGGTATATGCTGAGAAATCTGAAGGACTTGGGAAAAATCGGGGTCTCGGGAAAAAGTCAACCTCACGAAGAACTCTCCAGATCCGATCGAGGGAGAGAGCTCGGGCTCGGCTCCGGCCTCGATGGAGGTCACCGGCGACGGGAGGGAAGGAGGAGGCCGGCGACGGGGCACGGGGCGGAGGAGGCAACGGCGGCGGCGGCGGCGCACGGCGGCGTGGGCGAGCGCGGCGCGAGGCGGCGGCGACGGCCGGCGGCGGGCACGGCGGCGGCGCGATGAGGAGGCGGGGCAGGCGTGGCGCGGGGCGGCGAGGGCAGGCGCACGGCGGCGGCCGGGCCGGGAGGGCCCGCAGCGGGCCTGCGGGCCGCGGCGGCGCGGGGTACGGGCGGCGGTGACGTGGCGCGCGCCGATTCGCTGGACGTGGCGGCGGAGATGTCCGGCGGGCGCCGGACACGTCCGGTGGCGGCGGGGGAAGTTAGGGTTTTCGGGGACTGCGAATGTAATTTCGGGGTTCTCACATATAAATAGGTTGAGGGAGCTAGGAGAGTCCAAATGAGGTGCGGTTTTCGCCCACATGATCGTGATCGAAAGACCTACAGCATGGAAGCGAGTCGATGCCAGTGCAGATGATGGGATCGATCTCAAGTGGGAGTTCGATGAGGAACGTGGTCGTTACTATGTGTCTTTTCCTGATGATCAGTAGTGGAGCCCAGTTGGGACGATCGGGGATCTAGCATTTGGGGTTATCTTATTTTTATTTGGATCTTGACCGTAGTCGGTCTATGTGTGTATTTTGGATGATGTATGAATTATATTTATGTATTGTGTGAAGTGGCGATTGTAAGCCAACTCTTTATCCCATTCTTGTTCACTACATGGGATTGTGTGAAGATGACCCTTCTTGCGACAAAACCACTATGCGGTTATGCCTCTAAGTTGTGCCTCGACACGTGGGAGATATAGCCGCATCGTGGGCGTTACAATGCATGTGTTGTGTACGTGCATTATGTGCTCTATGTTATGCGCGTGTGTGCATGAGTTAGTGCGTTGGTGGGTATACATGTGTGGCTGCATGCATCCTGTACATGCGTGGCTGCTTGCATGGTTATCAATATAAAATATCTTCAACTTAGCATCCTGATGTATCATCTCTAGTGGTTAGCGAACAGTTCATGTTCTTTTATTTGTTTATTCCTCTAACTGACATGTGGAACCACAAGGCAGAGAGAGGACATGTTGTACTAGGCGCCACATAGACTGTTTAACCGGTCAACAAGTGCCATACAGATAGGATACCGAGCTATACGATGAACCAATGACCGTACAATCATCACAACTCGTATTCAATGACCATATTGAGCGTATTCTGAAGTTCGATGATCGTAGTGTGCTTCGGCCACAACTTCAGTGACCGCCGGTGTATTTATCTCATTTTACTATTCCTGTGTTTTAAGTTCCTACGAAGATAGACTTGTTCGGTTCAACCGCCTCCCTAGGTGTTTGGAGAGGAATTGGCCAGCGCGAGGCGGTTCTATAGGTGGGCAGGCGACAAAAAATAGGGGAAAACACGCAAGGTTCCTTGCAGACGCTCCACCGCGAGATTCCTTGCTCCTTCTCGGTCACCGGGAATCTATGTTCTTCCACTCTTTTTTTACGTGAGCTTTGTTCATCATTTTGCCAACGTGCGAGACATCTAGCATCAAGGTGCATGTGTCATGCAAGAAAATGGAGATAATCAGATAAGGAGTGCATAATTGAGTCGTGCACTTCGATGGCACCTACTACGCAATATTTTTTCTCCTCGATGGCACGTGAATAGTGCACGTACTCAACGACGGAGCACGGGATGGTAGCCATGACATGGTCAACCCTTTTTTGGAGAGAGTACGTACTAAATAACTTTGATGTGTCCCGTCAACTCGCAGAACAACGAGAAGCTTGCTTACTACACCTTCTCCCTCGCCAATGCGTGCACGGTGGCTCGCAGCACGAGGAGAAACTTTTTCTTACAAGCGGTGGACGTGCAGCAATTCATTTGGTGTCAGATTGCGAGAAGTACTACTATAGTCCAATCATTATTGTTCAACTTCCGGAAGAGGCGAAGAGCCAAGCGCAAGGTCACCTACTAACCTTAGGCTAGCCATAGTGGGAGTAACATAAGTAGGAGTACCTCCTTTTTTTATTCTAGAAACAACCACACGCGAATATTGGACGATAGCAGCATAGCAACTGAATCAAAAATCGAAACAAACCAATGAACTACTACTAATGGTGAGCATTTGCTAGTATCAGGTACTCAGTCTATCCATGTATATAGGGCTTAATGCGTTTTTCGAGACTAACTTTGCCCCTGTTTGGATCGATGGGTTAGAGTCAGTTTGAGCTAGTTGGGGTTCAAATGGCCCTAAAGTATCCAAACATAAGGGTTAAATTGGAGCAAGTTGCCCCAAACCCACCAAGAAAACTATCCCACCCAAGAGTCGCTAACATGTGATGAGTTAACCGACCTCAATACACGACAAAAACGCCAGCCCGCCGCACTTTGAGAGAGACGATGAGCGAGAAGCGATATGGGCTGGTGGATTACTAGAGCTAGTTGTTGCACGCAAGCCAAGAAATATGGTGATAGCGTGGGTTAGCCATGTAGTATGATGTAACTACACTGGGCTGCTGTGTTTTGTACTCTTCCGGTCTACTGTGGAGATGATTGGTTGATTTTATATTGCTGAATAATATAAAATATTATGAGTGCAGACGCTCCACCACGAGGTTCCCTGCTCCTTCTCGGTCGTCGGGGATCTATGTTCTTCCACTTTTTTTGACGTGAGCTCTGTTCATCCTTTTGCCAACATGCGACAACTCGTAGAATGACGAGAAGCTTGCTTACTATGCCTTCTCCCTCGCCAACGCGTGCACGGTGGCTCGCGGCACGTGGAGAAACTTTTGCTTACAAGCGGTGGACGTGCAGCAGTTCATTTGTTGTCAGATTGCCAGAAGTACTACTGTAGTACCATCATTATTGTTCGACTTCCAGAAGAGGCGAAGAGCCGAGTGCAAGGTCACCTACTAAGAGCAAGTACAATAGTGGGCTTATAGCTCGCTTACATGGCATTTTTTCCTATGTGGAGGAGAGAGATGTGAAAAAGTAAGGGGAGTGGGCTCTCATGCAAGAGCCTAGCTATATACTCATTCCTAGCTAAATGCAATAAATGTGAAGAAAGAGATAGAGAGAAGATGGAAAAAAGTACTAATGTAATAGCCAACCTTATAGCCCATACTATTGTATGAGTGCATATAGATGATGGTTGTAGATGACATGGCGGTTCCTTGTAGCCATCAGTTGGCTATATTATTAACCATGCTAAAGCTAGTCATAGTGGGCAGTAATTTACACTAGTAATATATGCATGTTACTAGTTTATGTTACTCTCATCATAGTGGGTAGTAACATAAATGTAGTGTCATGCAAGCCTTCATTTATTATGTTGTAGACTCATTTTCCATTGGTGTGCGTTATGTTACGGTAACATATTATGTTACTACAAACACCTCTCTCCTCATTAACTCCATGCCACATAACCATATATGTCTTGGGATGCGTTCTATTCAAAAAACCTTCGATTACCATGTGTTCAAAAAACAAAAAATGTCAAAAATTACAAAACAAAGAACTCGATGTTAACTAGACGGATGGGTCACTGCAAAGGTTTATAATAAACCTTTGCAGTAACCCATCCCTCTAGTTAACATCGAGTCCACTTCCCATCCGGTCACCCATCTCCTGACTACACTAGCCTCAGCACAGTTAACTTGGGAGTTTTGTTAGATGAGCTATCGGTAGGGAAGTTGGTCCTTGCTGATATAGGATGCCTCTTCGTATCCTTTATGGCGTACCCGAATGACTGCATGTTGCCGCCCAACAGCCAATGCCACGTCCCCTGCGAATGTAGAAGCTTCCCTCCCTCGCCTAGTTGGTTCGCGCGTTTTCCCTTGTTTTTAGCCGCCTGCCCACCTATAGAACCGCCTCGCGTTGGCCAATTCCTCTCCAAACACCTAGGGAGGCGGCTGCACCGAACAAGTCTAACTTGTTTCTAGTGGGTACATTGACGTGGCACCGAAAGGGTGTGATTGCTGACTCTAGCAAAATAATTGACTACTACTACATTGGCATACATGAGCATGGGGCCCACTTGTCAGAGTGCTGGATGGAGGAAGGAACGCAAGACAAAATGCAGCGTGGAAGGGTGCGAACCGATTGGCTCACGTGTGATGACCACTGGAGCAATCCACTCAGATTGTACTATGTTAAAAAATTCATGCAAACACGACCGGTTATATTGTGAGTAGGTGACCATGCGCTTGGCTCTTCACCTTTTTCGAAAGTCGAACAATATGATGGTAGTACTGTATAGATACTTCTGGCAATCTGAAACCGAATGAACTGTTGCACGTCCACCACATGTACTAAGCGCACTATCGTAAGCAAAAGCTTCTCCTCGTCCTACGAGCCACCACGCGCGCGTGAGCGAGTATTTGTTATTTGTGTGCAGGTGTTGTTTAGGTAGTGTTGCTTGGTTCTCCTACTGGTTCGATAACCTTGGTCTCGTCACTAAGGGAAATAGCTACCGTCGCTGTGCTGCATCATCCCTTCCTCTTTGGGGAAATACCGACGTAGTCTAGCAGACATCATATTTATTCTTTGAATCTTTGGTTTAGTTAGGCCAACTAGATCGGTTTTTCTTGCCATGGGAAGAGATGCTTTGTGATGGGTTCGATCTTACGGTGCTTGATCCCAGTGACAGAAGGGGTGCCGACACGTATGTATCGTTGCTATTAAGGATAACAAGATGGGGTCTATTTCTACATAAACAGATCTTGTCTACATCATGTCATCGTTCTTATTGCATTACTCTGTTTCTCCATGAACTTAATACACTAGATGCATGCTGGATAGCGGTCGATGTGTGGAGTAATAGTAGTAGATGCAGGCAGGAGTTGGTCTACTAATCTTGGATGTGATGCCTATATAATGATCATTGCCTGGATATCGTCATGATTATTTGAAGTTCTATCAATTGCCCAACAGTAATTTGTTTACCCACCGTATGCTATTTTTCTCGAGAGAAGCCACTAGTGAAATCTAAGACCCCCGGGTCTCTTCTTTATTATATTTGCCTTCACGATTATTTTTATATGCTTTTATTTTATTGATCCAAAAATACAAAAATACCTTGCTGCAATTTATTATTGTTTATTTTATCTCGCGTTCCCGCGAGATCTATTTATCCAATCTAATACAATTTTACCTATCTTTTTACCCGTGAGGGATTGACAACCCCTCTCTTACGTCGGGCTGCAAGTATTTGTTCTTTGTGTGCAGGAGCTGTTTACGCGGTGTTGCATGGTTCTCCTACTAGTTCGATAATCTTGGTCTCATCACTGAGAGAAATACCTACCGTAGCTGTGTTGCATCATCCCTTCCTCTTTGGGGAAATACCGACGTAGTTCAAGCCGCATCGAAAGGAATATCTGGCACCATTACCAGGGAGACATAATCAATATCTACCGGGTTCCTAATCACAAATCTCATCTCCTTGCAATTTACATTATTTGTCATTTGCCTCTCGTTTTCCTCTCCCCCACTTCACTAACATTTGTTGTTTTATTCGCCCTCTTTTTCGTTCAACGTTTTCTCTCAGATCTGTTTTTGTGTGTGTTCTTGTTTGCATAGTCATGATGCCTCAAAGAAAATATTATGATGTTCCTTACCCCCGATATTTTGCTTGAAATTGAGAAAAACACTAAGGAATATATGACTACACAATTTGAGCACAATAATATTTTACCGAAGAACTTAAGGAGCACTCTGTTGTGCTAGTTGCTATAACAAAACAACTTGATGATATTAATAGAGAAGTTTGCAATCTCCAATCTAACTATGCTTTTGCTGAAAGTTTGCTAGGCAAAATATCCGATGCACAAGCTACCCTAGTAAATCAAATGACTGCTAAACCAATCTCGTTAGAAGATAAAAATGATGAAGATCTTAAAATGATTGGTGTTTCTTCTATTGATTCTTTGTTTAGTAAAATTAAGATTGATGAAAAAGGGATTGAAGAAGAGTCAACTTTAGTTAGAAGGCGTCCCGATAATTCGGAGGGTGAAAATCTTCTTGAGAAAAATGATAAAAGTGGGTTTAAAGAGGTCAAAACTTTAACTAGCGATGTGCCCACTCTTTTGGATTACAAACACTTTAATTATGATAATTGCTCTTTGATTGATTGTATTTCTTTGTTGCAGTCCATGATAAATTCACCCCATGCTTATGAACAAAATAATGCTTTTACTAAACATATTGTTGATGCTATGATGAAAGCTTTGGAAGAAGAGTTGGAATTAGATATTTCAATTCCTAGAAAATTACATGATGAATGGGAACCTACTATCAAAGTCAAGATTAAAAATTATGAGTGTTTTGCTTTATGTGAATTGGGTGCTAGTGTTTCTACAATTCCGAAATCTTTATGTGATGTGCTTGGTCTTACCGATATTGAAGAATGTTCCTTAAATTTGCACTTGGCGGATTCTACTATTAAAATGCCTATGGGAAGAATTAATGATGTTCTTATTCTTGAAAATAGGAATTATGTGCTCATAGATTTTATTGTGCTTGATATTGATTGCAATCCGTCTTGTCCAATTATACTTGGTAGACCATTTTTACGTACTATTGGTGCCGTGATTGATATGAAAGAAGGCAATATTAAATTTCAATTTCCACTAAGGAAGGGTATGGAACGCTTCCCTAGAACAAGAATCAGGCCACCATATGAATCAATCATGAGGGCATCTTATTGATCTAGAAATAAAGATGACAATACTTAGATCCTTGTGTTATGCCTAGCTAGGGGCGTAAAACGATAGCGCTTCTTGTGAGGCAACCCAATGAATAAAATTTATTTTTGTCTCTTTCTTTCTGTTCTTGAGTGTTTGCACAATTATGCTACTGTTATGATTGTGTTTTTTGTGTTTTAATTAGTGTTTGTGCCAAGCAAAGCCTTTGGGATCATGTTGGGTGATAGTTGATTTGATCTTGCTGAAAAACAGAAACTTTTGCACTCACGAAAATAATTCTCATTTTTAACAGAAGCATGATAAAATACTGATTATTTTTGCAGAAGATTAATGTACAAATTTCTCACGTTGTCCTAATTTTTCAGAATTTTTGGAGTTAGATAAGTATTCAAAATATTCAGATTGCTACAGACTGTTCTGTTTTTTACAGATTCTGTTTTCTTTGCGTTGTGTGCTTATTTTGATTAATCTATGGACTCTTACTAGGGGTTTGAGCCATAGCAAAGTTGGAATACAGTAGATATAATGCAAAAATCAAATATGAACGGGTTTGCAACAGTACTTATAGTAGTGATTTGCTTTCTTATACTAACGGATCTCACGAAGGTTTTGTTGAGTTTTGTGTGATTGAAGTTTTCAAGTTTTGGGTGATATTACGATGGATGAAGGAATAAGGAGTAAGAAGAGCCTAAGCTTGGGCATGCCCAGGGCATCCCCTCTTTCTTCTAACGACCATCAGTATTTTACTTGGAGCTATATTTTTATTCGTCACATATCATGAGTTTTGCTTGGAGCGTCTTGTATGATATGAGTCTTTGCTTGTTTTGCTTTTTATTTTTAGTTATGAATCCTTGCTGGACACACCTATTTGAGAGAGACAAAATTATGCTATGACTTGTTAAAAATTGCTCTCTATTCTTCACTTAAATCTTTATGAGCTATGGAATTGCTCTAGTGCTTCACTTATATCTTTTTGAGCATGGTGTGCTTTAGTACTTTTGAAGAAATGCTCTCATGCTTCACTTAGAGTTATTTGAGAGTTAGTAAAAAAATTAAGAAATTCTCACTTGCTTCACTTAAATTATTTTGAGAGAAGAAAAATTTTATGCTCATGTTCTTCACTTAGATTTGTTTGAGCTATCAAAAGCAACATATGAAATTAGTCCCAAAGTGATAGATATTCAAGAAGGATATAATAAAAACTTTCATGAAGATCATTGGACAAAATAAACTTGATTCCTTGTAATAGTTTTGCGATATATGGATATAATATGTGAGTCATGTTGGTGAGTAATTGTGCTTTAGTAAGAATATTGGTGTTAACGTTTGTGATTCCCTATGCAAGCACGAAAGTCAATAGTTATGCTATGAAGTTACATCCTACTTATGGTGCATTATTCGGTGTTAGTTATGCTTAATGCTCGCTTAGGAGATTTTTCATTTCTTGGTTGGATGCTTCTCACTCTTTTGCTAGTCTTCATTTGCACTAAGTATGATCACTACTAGTGCATCCAAAATCCTTAAACGAGTTTTGCCACATGAGTCCACTATACCTACCTATATGCGGTATACTTTTGCCGTTCTAAGCAAATTTGTATGTGCCATCTCTAATTTTCAAAATAAATTTCTCTTTTGTTTGCTCGTACCGCTCATGAAACGGTAGGGGGTGGCTGATATATTTCCATGCTAGATGTGTTATTCTCAAGATGAGTGTTTATTCACTTGTCATTGCACGAGAGTATGGCAAAGGTATTAGGTATGCCCAGTCCCGAAATGAAAGATGAATTTACTTTATGTTGTCAAATAATAAATTCCTTGGAAAGTGTTGGTATGGAAGGCACCCGTGAATATGGCTAGCCATGGAAAGTGAAAGTATGGTTGAAAAAGGAATAAACTTTATTTTCTGTTTGGGAACTGCCTATGATATATCCAACATGGAAAGTATTGGGCACTACTCGATCATTTTCGTTGATAGGAAAAGCATGCCACTCAAAATGTTTTTATCTCTATCTTTTTCGCTTTGAGCTCTGGCACCTCTACAAATCCCTACTTCCCTCCACGAAGGGCCTTTCTTTTACTTTATGCAATTTTTATTTTTACTCGAGTCTCCATCTTCTCTTATAAAGCACCAACTAAGGGGCACTATGATCATACTTGAGCATTGGTTGTAGCTAATATGCGAGTGTGTTTCATGAATGGATTAATGATTGAGCATAATGGGCTAGGGATAACTTGCTTTAGTATTGATATTTTGAAAGACATGGTTGCTTGATGATATGCTTGAGTATTGAAATCTTCATGTCAAAACTAGAATATTGCTTTGAATCATATAAAAGTCCAAATGTCCATGCTACAACCAAAAGAATATGTGATGAACATGCTAGGCAGCATTCCACATCAAAAATTCTGTTTTTGTAATTGACCTACTCGAGGACAAGCAGGAATTAAGCTTGGGGATGCTGATACGTCTCCAACGTATCTATAATTTTTTATTGTTCTATGTTGTTATATTATCGATCTTGGATGTTTTACAATCATTTTGTAGCAACTTTATATCATTTTTTGGGACTAACCTATTGACATAGTGCCTAGTGCCAGTTGCTATTTTTTGCTTGTTTTTTACTTCGCATGAAATCAATACCAAACAGAATCCAAACGCTGCAAAAACTTTTGGTGATTTTTTCTGGACCAGAAGACACCTGTTGGGCCAAGAAAGTTCCTGAGGGGAGCTCCGAGGGGAGCACAACCCACCAGGGTGCACCTGGGGGCCCAGGCGCGCCCAGGTGGATTGTGCCCACCTCGGTAGCCTCCCGCACCGCCTCTTTGCTCTATAAATACCCCAATATTCCAGAAACCCTACGGGAGTTGGCGAAAATCAATTCCAGCCTCCGCAAGTTCCTGAACCACCAGATCCAATCTAGACACCATCACGGAGGGGTTCATCATCCTCATTGGTGCCTCTCCGATGATGCGTGAGTAGTTCATTGTAGACCTACGGGTCCGTAGTTAGTAGCTAGATGGCTTCCTCTCTCTCTTTTGATTCTCAATACAATGGTCTCTTGGAGATCTATTTGATGTAAGTCTTTTTGCGGTGTGTTTGTTGGGATCCGATGAACTTTGAGTTTATGATCAGATCTATGTTTTATCCATGAAAGTTATTTGAGTCTTTTGATCTCTTATATGCATGATTACTTATAGCCTCGTATTTGTTCTTCGAATCTTTGGTTTAGTTAGGCTAACTAGATCGATTTTTCTTGCCATGGGAAGAGGTGCTTTGTGATGGGTTCGATCTTACGGTGCTTGATCCCAATGACAGAAGGGGAACCAACACGTATGTATCGTTGCTATTAAGGATAACAAGATGGGGTCTATTTCTACATAAATAGATCTTGTCTACATCATGTCATCATTCTTATTGCATTACTCCGTTTCTCCATGAACTTAATACACTAGATGCATGCTAGATATCGGTCGATGTGTGGAGTAATAGTAGTAGATGCAGGCAGGAGTCGGTCTACTAATCTTGGACGTGATGCCTATATAATGATCATTGCCTAGAGAACGTCATGATTATTTGAAGTTCTATCAATTGCCCAGCAGTAATTTGTTTACCCACCGTATGCTATTTTTCTCGAGAGAAGCCACTAGTGAAATCTACGGGCCCCGGGCCTCTTCTTTATTATATTTGCCTTCGCGATCTATTTGTATTTGCTTTTATTTTCAGATGTATTAATACAAAAATACCTTGCTGCAATTTATTATTATTTATTCTATCTCGCGTTCCCGCGAGATCTATTTATCCAATCTACTACAATTTTACCTATCCTTTTACCCGTGAGGGATTGACAACCCCTCTGTTACGTCGGGTTGCAAGTATTTGTTCTTTGTGTGCAGTAGTTGTTTACGTGGTGTTGCATGGCTCTCCTAATGGTTCGATAACCTTGGCCTCATCACTAAGGGAAATACATACCGTAGTTGTGTTGCATCATCCCTTCCTCTTTGGGGAAATACCGACGTAGTTCAAGCCACATCAACTACCGCTTCGACGTCTGCAGGAGGGTTAAGTGCATGGGTACGGGGAGTTCTAACTCCCCATACCCATTCACTTCCCCTCCCCATGACTTCTCCCCTCGCGGGCGATGGGAACTGCCATGGCCGCCGCCTCTGGCATGCCGATTTCGTGCCCTCTTCCGTGATTTTGTCTGGTGCTATCAATCCCCACCATCTCCTCTCACCATGGAACCCGATATTGCCCCCTTTGTCTCTCCTACGGTTCTATTTCTTGAATCCAGGTTTCCTAGGGCAATGCGTGTTGGTTCTTCGATTTTTGGTTAAATCGGGGCTTCGGTAGGATGTGGAATGGCTGCTAGATAGGAGGGTAGGAACTTTTTGCTGATTTTTTGAAAATTAGGGTCTCCGGTACTACCGGATCTTGGCCGCGGATGTGTGTCTGTAGTGCAAACGGTACTACTGCTCCATTTTTGCAGTACTACCGCTTGAACTCCAGGCGGTACTATGGCAGTTGGTCTGGTACTGCCGCTTGAGATCCCAGTTTTCTGAAATTTTGCGAAGTAGTTCCTCTCTCACTTTGTATCTTTTTGGCTTATGCAATGCTTTTACACCTGCTTTTCCCGCGAGCTTCTGTTTGGTTCAGGTGGTAGCTCCAGTCCGCATTGGGCATGTCGTAAGAACCCTGACTGTCAAAGTTCCAAGTGTGGTCGTACTAGTGATGCAGTAGAGGGTTCTGGTGCTCAGGCCGGTTAGAGGCATGACACAAAGTCCATTGCCAAGAAGCAGAAAGAGAAGGCCAAGCCACCAAACGAGATGATGAGCAAGGAGTTCTGGGCATTTCCATCAGTATGATCCCTATCGTCGTCCTCAAGATCCTACTCTTGTGGGTCATCCGTTCTGGACCAAGGAGCAGGCCTCCATTTTCATGGATGTTCTCAAGGCAAAGAATAATCTTTTTGTGGATGTGAGGTCTATTGATCTTGCTCATTTGGAGAAGGACTCAGCTTACTTTGGAGAGCCTCTTTGATGAGGATCGATACCATTGTTACACCCACAGCCCCTGCTGCTATACATACTGGACCAATTACTAGAGCTCGTGCATGCCAATTGAATTACGAGGTACTTTCATTTCTTGGTGACAATTCTAATGTTCATGAGAATATGATGCTTCCTAAATTGGATACATTTGTGTTGATTACTAATGAAGGGCCTAGCATGGACAGGAGGGATGAACACTGGAGCAGGATCAAGCATAGAGATGAAAGCGTGCGCGAAGGGATACAGAATGGCATTTCTAGTGCATATTTGAGCACTTTGAAGCCTCCACGATGACCTACAAGGACATGGACAAAATATACAAGATGGCCCTTCATAAATTTCGTCCATAGCTTATTTTAGGTGCTGCACCACCTTATTTTTGGGCCAGGCCCATGTAATTTCGAAATACCTAATTATAGGCTGTTTTTAGAGTCCGTATGTGTGGGGAAACAAAGTTAGGGTTGCTTTCGGACCCCTCCTACAAGGGGTCACGAAATTCCCCCTGCTCCTCCATATATACAGCCCTTAGGGCGTCGTTTAGACTTTGGGTTTTGTTTAGATTAAAAGTTTGCCATAGCTGCAACTTCGTGTACTTCGTTTGTGTTCAACGACCAGACCAAAACGTCACAGAACCTCACCTTGATTCCGTGCTGCGCCATGATTTTGTTAGTGTTCTAGGCTCGCGTATCTGCACGGTCTAGCCTAGGACCAGAACAGTGTCGTCGTTGAGCGTGTATTCAACTTTGCATCTCTGAATTGATTATTGCTGACATTTTTGCTACCATATCATAAGCCTTCCCAGCTCCACATACATCTATATCATGTGTTTGACACCACCTGGCAATCGCTCTGTCCAAGCTTTGAGAGTTTTTTACTACAATGGTTGCCGATCACCACCTGCTGCTGGGTAAGAACTGGTAAGAATTTGAGATTTTCTTGAAGGATTTGTGACACCCACCACCACCACTTTCTCGTAGTCTATAGGATCATATTCTTGTGTGTTTCTATTGCTGCTAACCATGGCAGGACCACAAGCCGATGTAGCGACCAGACCTCAAATGGTCTGTGCTGCTGTGCACCAGTGTCATCCCTGGATTAGTAATGCTGACACGCACAGTACAAATGGAGGATTTATAACAGAGTAGCAATCACACACTTATTACATCGAATATCTCCGAAGAGATTAAGTATGATAAACATGGCTTAAGGCCATCTAAAACGATAACAGCGGAAGACTTGGAAGATAAGTGAGTCCATCAACTCCAGCGGCATCACTGACTATAAGACCACGACCTAAGGCACCTTACTCGTCGTCTGAAAAGTCTGCAACATGAAACGTTGCAGCCCGAAAACGGGTCAGCACATAGAATATGCTGGCAATGTAACACATAGAGAATAATGAACAATAACAATGCTATACTACATGCATATATGGCTGGTGGAAAGCTCTATGGTTACAGTTTTTGCGAAAAGCCAATTTTATCCTACTTCAAAGGAATAAATTTTATTTAACTATCATGGTGGTTGTGAAACATTGAGATGGTTGACAGCATCTCAATCCCAATTAAAAAGTCATCAATAACCCAACAAAATTAATTAGTAGTAACATAGTGATGAGATTCACATGATAATCCAAGTACTAGATACTCAAGTTGTCCATATCCGGGGACACGGCTAACCATGATTAGATTGTACACTCTGCAGAGGTTTGTGCACTTTTCCCCACAAGACTTGATCTCCTCCGTTGGATTACTCGCACTACATGGTGTTTGAGTAACGGATGACCAAGACACAGTCTTTCAGAAGTGTTTGCACCTTACGTATGGGTAGACAGTTACACCTACTTTCCCCTACATCTGCTAGTCTACCACTGTAAGAGTTCACACAACTTAGTCAACTATGCTAGAGCCCATAATAGCTTGCGGCTGCACACGGAAGTTTCTAGCATGAATAATCTCATGATCCCTTTGAACCTGGGTGGCAGTCCAAAAGAAAAACAGGCAATCCTGGAATACCCAGGTACCTCAATCCACCCAGATGTGAGTTTAAGTTGCCACCTTAAGTAAACCATTAATTAACAATCTCACATCTGTCATGAATTTCACTCAAACCCAATCCACGTCTACGAGCATAGCATGGCAATAATAAAAGCAACGTAGAAGTAACTCCCAAGGGTTTGATAAGAAAACAGGTAATAGGTTATACCTCAACTACTTCCCAATACCCACAATTTAATTAGATCCTAATCATGCAAATTTTTGAGGAAAACAGATCTAATGCAATAAAAACTGGGTATGAACGGGATATGATCAAAGTGTTACTTGCCTTGCTGATGATCCGCAAAACCTAGCGATTCGAAGTAACAAGCGGCACACTCCGGATACTCTATCGCAAACAAACAAGCATACAATCAGTACTCATCTAATGCACAGGTAAAACTCGAATGAAAGATCCAACCAGAAAGTCCAACTTCAGAACTCCGGTTGCAAAAAGAATCAACTTGAAAGAAGCAACGAAAGTCAAACAGCGAAAGAAAGAAACTTCATTTACTAATCTGGATCTAGGTCAAATTTTACTGTAGCAAAAACTTGTTTGAGTAGGTTAAACGGAAAGAGAATTTCGAGACGAAACTCTAGGCGCTTGAATCGCCTGATTCCGATAAACGAGCGAGAAGTTAAACAGATTCGAAAATTCGATCAGAAATCGAATCTGAGAAAATAACGAGAAAACTCCGACGAAAAAGAAAAACGGACGAACCGTTAAAGAACGGACGTTCGTTAACAGAGAAAAACCGACGAACGCGTTCGTCGAAACGAACGGTTCGGTGAACGCTCGTAGAATAATAAAACCGAAAAAAAACGATCTAGGGTTTTTTTTAACGAAGGGTTTTTTAAAAAAAACGAAAACCGGCAAAGTCCACGGGCGGCGGCAGTACCTCGTCGGGCTCCGGCGAGGGGCTCCGGCGGGGCGGCGAACTCGGGCGGCGGGGTGCGGGGCTCGGCGAGGGGCGGGCGAGGCGAGGGCGGCGGCTCCCGGCGGCAGCGGGGCGTGTTGCGGGCGGCGGCGGGGCTCGGCGGTGAGGGCTCCGGCGGCGGCGGTGGTGAGAGAAAGAGAGGGGGGTCCGGTGCCTTGGGGAGGGGGCAAGGGCGGCGGGTGGCGTAGCCGGCCGGGACTCGGGCGAAGACGATGGGGCGGCGGGGCTGGGCCGTCGGCTGGGCCTTTGGCCCAGTCGGCGCGCGGGCGGATTTTTTTTTTAAATAAGTTCCGCGAAAAAAATTACGTAGAAAAATAAATAAAAATCAGAAAAATATGAAATAAATTTTCCCCGTCTAGTTAGAAAATCTAGAATAGGGTGAACTGTTTTTTAATTCAAAATAAATATTTTGATAACATGCAATATTTTTAATGCACTAAAAATTGCAAATAACATCCAAATAATGATTTTAACATTTTTCCTCCAGTATTTCAATTGTTTTGGAGAAGTCATATTTTCTCCTCTCGTTTATTTAAAATGAAATATTTTTCCGGAGAGAAAAATAATTTAAACCAAAATCCTCGTCTTATTATTTGATGAAAATCAAATTTGAAAATTCGAGAAAATCCCCAACTCTCTCCGAGGGTCCTTGAGTTGCTTAGGATTTATCGAGGATTTGTCAAAATGCAATAAAACATGATGTGCAATGATGATCTATGTATAACATTCCAAATTGGAAATTTGGGATGTTACAGCCGACGAGATTGACTGGGAGAACATGACAAAGAAGGAGCTTCATGATAAATTTCAGCAAATGTTGGGTCAACAGGTGGAGGACGTGATGGCCAGCTTTGGAAAGGCACCGGAGAGTATTGATGACATTGAGAAGACAACTGACACCAAGTTGGACGTCAAGTTCGATGAAGTACTCACGCATCTACCACAACCACCAGCCGCCTCTACTGCACCGTTGCAAGAACATCAACAACCACCTCCACACCGTGATCCAGCAGGGTGAGCGCAGCGTGCTCCTCTTGAGCCAGGACAAACTTCTGGTGTCGCTGCTACTGTTGTTGATGCTTCTGTAGCTCCTGCTGCTACTACAGAGGTGGAGGACCATTACGAGGATGAGGTTGATCAAAATTAGGACTACGTGCAACCACCAGCACCACCGCCACCAGGTTGTCCTCATGTATCTCATCGCAATGGTAGGGCTGCACCACCACCTGAGGTACGAGATCATGATCATATTCCTAAACTAAAATTGAATATTCCACCATTTGAGGGTAGATATGTTCCTGATATGCATCTTACTTGGGAGTTAGAAACTGAACAACGTTTTACATGTTTACAATATCCCGAGGAGAGACGTGTTCCTACTGCTACTTGTGCTTTCACTAGTTTTGCATGTGTTTGGTGGTATGAACATTGTAGATTATAACTCTAGCTACTTGGGCTGCTTTGATAACTGATATGTGTACTCTATGGGTTCCACCATATTATCAACATGAATTACTTCAAAAATTGCAGTGTTTAAGACAAGGAAAAAATTATGTAGAAGAATATTATCAGGAATTACAAACTGGCATGATTAGATGTGGTATTGTTGAGGATAATGAAGCTATGCTTGCATGTTTTATGGGTGGATTAAATAAAAAGATTCAGACCATTCTAGAGTATAAGGATTATAATAATATCACTCGTTTATTCCATCTTGCTTGCAAAGCTGAATGTGAAGTGAAAGATCGACAGGCATTGGCGCGAACTAATTTTTCTGCAGGTCGATCTTCATCATGGACACCATGTATATCCTCTACTCCCACACGACCTACTGCAGCACCACTGACTTCAGCCGCCAATTCCAACTGAGATACAAGAAAACAGGCACCACCACCACCTGCCAGGAGTACACCTTCTGGTCCTGCCCAGAGCTCTTCTTCATCCATGGCATCAACAGGGCACACACATGATACTATTTGTCATCGTTGTAAGGGAATAGGTCATTATGCGAGAGAATGCCAATCTCAGCGTGTTATGATTTCTACTGAGGATGGTGGGTATGATACCGCTAGTGACTATGATGAGGATACTTTGGCTCTTATTACAAGTGAAGAACACGGTGGAGATGATTCTGATCATGAGACGCAATACATGGATGCTGAAAATGCTGGCAGGTATGAAAGTTTAGTTGCTCGACGTGTTTTGAGTGTGCGGGTCACACAAGCTGAGCAAAATCAGAGGCATAATTTGTTCCATACAAAGGGAGTTGTGAAGAAACTTTCTATTCGCGTCATCATAAATGGAGGGAGCTGCAACAACTTGGCTAGCATGGAGATGGTGGAGAAGCTATCTCTCACCACAAGACCACATCCACATCCTTACTACATCCAATGGTTCAACAACAGTGGCAAGGTTAAGGTAACACGTACTGTTCGTGTGCATTTTAGTATCTCTACATATGCTGATTATGTTGATTGTGATGTGGTACCCATACAAGCATGTTCCTTATTACTTGGTAGACCATGGCAATTTGATATAAAAAATTGTACACCATGGTAGAAACAATCAGTATACTCTTGTTCATAAGGATAAACATATTACTTTGCTTCCAATGACTCCTGATTCCATTTTGAAAGATGATATTAATAGAGCTAATAAAGCAAAACAGGAGAAAAATAAGAGTGAAAATCAGATTGTGACAAAAGAATTTGAGCAACAAATGAAGCCTAATAATAAACCATCTAGTGTTGCTTCTGAAATTAAATTGAAAAGTGCTTGTTTACTTGCCACCAAATCTGATATTGATGAGCTAGATTTCAGCAAATCTATTTGCTATGCTTTTGTGTGCAAAGAGGCATTATTTCCATTCGAGGATGTGCTTCCTCTTTGCCTCCTATTGTCACTAACATTTTGCAGGTGTTCGCTGATGTCTTTCCAGAAGACGTGCCACCAGGATTACCACCTATTCGAGGAATTAAGCATCAGATTGACTTAATTCCCGGTGCTTCGCTGCCAAACCATGCGCCATACCGTACCAATCCAGAGGAGATGAAGGAGATTATGCGTCAAGTACAGGAGTTGCTCGACAAAGGTTATATACGCGAATCTCTTAGTCCTTGTGCTGCTCCTATTATACTAGTGCCAAAAAAGGATGGTACGTCGCGTATGTGTGTTTATTGTAGAGGCATTAATAATATTACTACTCGTTATCGTCATCCTATTCCTAGGCTAGATGATATGCTTGATGAATTGAGTGGCTCTATAATATTCTCCAAAGTTGATTTGCCTAGTGGACACCATCAAATTCATATGAAATTGGGAGATGACTGGAAAACAGCATTTAAAACTAAGTTCGGATTATATGAGTGGTTAGTCTTGCCTTTTGGGTTAATTAATGCACCTAGTACTTTCATGAGATTAATGAACGAAGTTTTACGTGCTTTTCAGTGGATGATTTGTGGTAGTTTACTTTGATGATATATTGATTTATAGCAGATCTTTGGAGGAACATTTGGAACATTTACATGTTGTTTTTATTGCTCTATGTGATGCATGTTTGTTTGGTAACCTTGGGAAGTGCACCTTTTGCACCGACCGAGTATCTTTTCTTGGCTATGTTGTTACTCCACAGGGAATTGTAGTTGATAAAGCCAAGATTGAAGCTATCGAGAGTTGGCCGCAGCCCAAAACGGTCACACAAGTGAGGAGTTTCCTTGGCCTCATTGGTTTCTATAGGCATTTTGTGAGAGATTTCAGCACCATTGCTGCACCTCTCAATGAGCTTACAAAGAAGGATATGCCTTTTGTTTGGGGTACCGCACAGGAAGAAGCCTTCACGGTATTGAAAGATAAGTTGACACATCCTCCTCTACTCCAACTTCCTGATTTTAATAAGACTTTTGATCTTGAATGTGATGCTAGTGGAATTGGATTAGGAGGTGTGTTATTACAAGATGGTAAACCAGTTGCATACTTTTCTGAAAAATTGAGTGGGCCTAGTCTGAACTATTCTACTTATGATAAAGAATTATATGCTCTTGTTCGGACCTTAGAAACATGGCAACATTATTTATGGCCCAAAGAATTTGTTATACATTCTCATCATGAATATTTGAAACACATTAAAAGTCAAGCAAAACTGAACCGTAGATATGCTAAATGGGTTGAATTCATTGAGACTTTCCCTTATGTCATTAAACACAAGAAGGATAAAGAAAATGTTATTGTTGATGCATTGTCTCGTCGTTATACTATGCTTTCACAACTTGACTTTAGAATATTTTGTTTGGAGACCGTCAAAGATCAATATGTGATGTATTGCAGAATTGTAAAGAAGGGAGAGATGGAACAAGTTCGTCGTTAACGATGGATTTGTGTTTCGTACTAACAGGCTATGCAATCCAACTAGCGTCGTTCGTCTTTTGTTGTTGCAGGAAGTGCATTGAGGAGGATTAATGGGACACTTTGGCGTGAAGAAGATGGAGGATATACTTGGTACACATTTATTTTGGCCAAAGATGAGACATGATGTTGAGCGTTTTGTTGTTCGCTCACTACATGTCAAAAAGCTAAGTCACGACTCAATCCTCATGGTTTATATATGCCTTTGCTTGTACCTAGTGTTCGTTGGGAGGATATATCTATGGATTTTGTTTTAGGATTACCTCAAACAAAGAAGGGGAGGGATAGCATATTTGTTGTCGTGGATAGATTTTTGTAAACAGCACACTTCATACCATGACATAAAAGCGATGATGATGCTAATGTTGTTGATTTGTTCTTTCGTGAAATTATTCGCTTGCATGGTGTGCCAAATACTATTGTTTCAGATCGTGATACTAAATTTCTTAGCCACTTTTGGAGATATTTATGGGCTAAGTTCGGGACTAAACTGCTTTTTAGTACTACTTGTCACCCCCAAACTGATGGACAAACTGAAGTAGTAAATACAACACTGTCTACTATGCTTAGGGTTGATTTTAAGAATAACAAAAAAATGTGGGAAGAATGCTTGTCTCATATTAAATTTTCTTATAATCGTTCGCTGCATTCTACTACTAGGATGTGCCCTTTTGAAATTGTGTATGGTTTCCTACCTCGTGCACCTATTGATTTGTTGCCTCTTCCATCTTCGGAGAAGATTATTTTTTATACTAAACAACATGTTGAATTGATCTTAAAAATGCATGAGTTAACTAAGGAGAACATTGAGCGTATGAATGCTAAATATAAACTTGTTGGAGATAAGGGTAGAAAACATGTTGTGTTTGCACCTGGAGATCTTGTTTGGTTACATTTGCGTAAGGATAGATTTCCTAATTTGTGAAAATCAAAGCTAATGCCACGTGTTGATGGTCCTTTTAAGGTGTTAGAGAAAATAAATGATAATGCATATAAACTTGAGCTGCCTGCGGATTTTGTGGTTAGTCCCACTTTTAACATTGCAGATTTGAAGCCTTATTTGGGTGAGGAAGATGAGCTTCCATCGAGGACGAATTCATTTCAAGAAGGGGAGGATGATGAGGACATCAATACCATTGTTACACCCGCAGCCCCTGTTGCTATACATACTGGACCAATTACTAGAGCTCGCGCACGCCAATTGAATTACCAGGTACTTTCGTTTCTTGGTGAAATTCTAATGTTCATGAGAATCTGATGCTGCCTAAATTGGATACGTTTGTGTTGATTACTAATGAATGGCCTAGCATGGACAAGAGGGATGAACATTGGAGCAGGATCAAGCATAGAGATGAAAGCGCGCGCGAAGGGATCCAGAATGGCATTTCTTGTGCATATTTGAGCACTTTGAAGCCTCCGTGATGACCTACATGGACATGGACGAAATATACAAGATGACCGTTTATAAATTTCATCCAGAGCTTATTTTAGGTGCTACACCACCTTATTTTTGGGCCAGTCCCATGTAATTTTGAAATACTTAATTATAGGCTGTTTTTAGAGTCCGTATGTGTGGGGAAACAAAGTTAGGGTTGGTTTAGGACCCCTCCTACAAGGGGTCACGAAATTCCCCCCTACTCCTCCATATATACAGCCCTTAGGGCATCATTTAGACTTTGGG
Organism: Triticum aestivum; assembly: GCF_018294505.1. Taxonomy (NCBI): domain Eukaryota; kingdom Viridiplantae; phylum Streptophyta; class Magnoliopsida; order Poales; family Poaceae; genus Triticum; species Triticum aestivum. The sequence continues at coordinate 229,711,798 of NC_057811.1, read as the reverse complement.
TTTTTTTTAGATTAAAAGTTTGCCATAGCTGCAACTTCGTGTACTTCGTTTGTGTTCAACGACCAGACCAAGACGTCACAGAACCCCACCTTGATCAATAAAGCTTTCATCTTATATTCGCAATATCCATGTTCTTCGTTTGCTTGCAGGAAATAGACCCTCGTGGTTAGGTTGATCATGCTCCGGCGTGGTCAATAACCTCTCGGAGTTGGTTTAGCTATTTCTAAGGCGCGACGTGCTACCTCTTGAGCACTGCGTTGGTTTTCCCTTGAAGAGGAAAGGGTGATGCAGTAAAGTAGCGTAAGTATTTCCCTCAGTTTCTGAGAACCAAGGTATCAATTGATGAGGACATCAATACCATTGTTACACCCACAGCCCCTACTGTTACATATACTGGACCAATTACTAGAGCTCGCGCACGCCAATTAAATTACCAGGTACTTTCGTTTCTTGGCAATGATTCTAATGTTCATGAGAATATGATGCTGCCTAAATTGGATACATTTGTTTTTCTTACAAATGAAGGGCCTAGCTTGGAGAAGGATGAACATTGGAGCAAGAACAAGCATGGAGTTGATGGCATGCGCAAGGGGATCAATAACGGAGTTACAAGTGATGATTTCAGGACTTTGAAGCCACCATAAGGAGTGCATGAAGCCTTGGACGAAATATACAAGATGTCACTTCATAAATTTCGTCCAGAGGCTATTCTAGGTGCTGCGTCACCTTATTATTGGGCCAGGCCCATGTATTTTCGAAATACTTAAGTATAGGTTGTTTTTAGAGTCTGTATGTGTGGGGAAACAAGAGTTACGGTTGGTTTCGGACCCCTCCTCCAAGGGCCACGAAATTCCCCCCTCTTCCTCCATATATACAGCCCTTAGGGCATCGTTTAGACTTTGGGTTTTGTTTAGATTAAAAGTTCGCCATAGCTGCAACTTAGCATACTTTGTTTGTGTTCAACGACCAGACCAAGACGTCACAGAACCCCACCTTGATCAATAAAGCTTTCCTCTTATATTCACAATATCTAGATTGCAATCTTAGTTTCTTGCTTGTTCTTTGTTTGCCTGCAGGAAACAGACCTTCGTGGTTAGGTTGATCGTGCTCCGGCGTTGTCAATAACCTCTCGGAGTTGGTTTAGCGATTGCTAAGGCGCGACGTCCTCGCACGTTCGTACTCGGATCGTCAAAGTCGACTTCCTCCAAAATGATAGCCACCATCTCATCGAAAGACGGGACACCTTTGCCTCTATCAAGTGGTATCAGATTTCCAGGTTGCTCGGTGAGATTTTACAGTTTTTCGTAGTTTAGATCGAGTCTGTTCTTCATACCTACAGTCCACGAAAAAACCAAAAAAATTTAGGGTTAGTTCATCCTGTTCGAACCCATCTGAGCCTTTGCATAATCTTTTCTGTATTTGCTTTGTTGAATTTGCGGTTGCATCGTCGTGTCAAGTTGCTGGTCTTAGCGTCTAGTCCTTTAGAGTTTCGAGTTCTGTTCACAGGTTGTCACGTCGTCGCTGCCATATATCACCACCGCATCATCATCATCGATGCTGCCATATACCACCACCGCACCAACTTCATCGCCGATGCCATATACCACCACTACATATTCGCCGCCAATCTGAGTCCATATACGCCACCACCTATCCACCGCCATCACGGCAATCCGAGTCCACCTGCAACATATATCCGCCACCAGTCCGAGTTCCACCAGATTCATCGCCGCCACCAGTCCGAGTTCCACCAGATTCATCTCCGCCACCAGGCCTAGTCCGAGTCCAGTATTTGTTCCTTTATTTTCGAGTTCCAGATCACACGATACTACGAGTCGTGACCAAGTCGGACTCCCCAACTTCTGTGCTACCCGCAGTAGAAAAATAGTTCCAGTTTCAAAAAAAACTAAGTCTGGAAAATTCTGGCTAGGCAATTTTTAGACCATTTGTAGACTTTTTTGAAAAAAAATGTTGCGGAACAAAAAAAAGAGGGAAAAAGTGCAAAAAAAAAAAGAAAAAATTTCAGAGTGTGCTCCTCCCTTGTTTACATGCAGCGCCGTGATTTTGTTAGTGTTCTAGGCTCGCGTCTGTAGCACGGTCTAGCCTAGGACCAGCACAGTACCGTCGTTGAGCGTTTATTCAACTTTGCATCTCTGAATTGATTATTGTTGACCCTTTTTGCTACCATATTATAAGCCTTCCTAGCTCCACATACATCTACGTCGTGCGTTTGACTCTCCCTGGTAATCGCTCTATCCAAACTTTGAGAGTTTTGACTACAACGTTTGCCGATCACCGCGTGCTGCTGGGTAAGAACTGGTAAGAATATGAGATTTTCTTGACGGATTTGTGACTGTCCACCACACCACCACCACCATTTCCTAGTAGTCCGTAGGATCATATTCTTGTGTGTTTCTATTGCTGCTAACCATGGCAGGATCACAAGCCGACGAGACTGACTGGGAGAACTTGACGAACAAGGAGCTTCATGATAAGTTTCAGCAAATGATGAGTGGACAGGTGGAAGATGTGCTAAACAGATTTGAAGAGGCCACGGAGAAGATAGATGGCATTGAGAAGGCGTTCGAAACAAAGCTCGATAGCAAGTTTAATGAATTGCTCGCGCGTCTTCCACAACCACCGCCCGCTGCACCTGTCGCACATCTACAACAGCAACAACAACATCGCCTTCCAAATCAAGTGGGACGAGCACAGTGCGTTCCCCTTGAGCCTGGTCAAACTTCTGGTGCCGCTGTACCTCTTGTTGATGCTTCTGTAGCTCCTGTTGTTACTGCAGAGGTGGAGGACCATTATGAGGATGAGGTTGATCAAAATCCGAACTACGTGCAACCACCAGCACCACCACCACCAGGTCATCCTCATGCATATCATCGCAACGGTAGGGCTGCACCACCACCCGAGGTACGAGATCATCATGACCATCTTCCTAAACTAAAGTTGAATATTCCACCCTTTGAGGGTAGATATGTTCCTGATATATATCTTACTTGGGAGTTAGAAACTGAACAACGTTTTACATGTTTACAATATCCTGAGGAGAGACGTGTTCCTGCTGCTGTTTGTGCTTTCACTAGTTTTGCATGTGTTTGGTGGTCTAAACATTGTATATTATATCCCATTCCAGCTACTTGGGCTGCTTTGAAAACCGCTATGCATACTCGTTGGGTTCCACCTTATTATCAACGTGAATTACTTCAAAAATTGCAGCGCTTAAGACAAGGAAAAAATTATGTAGAAGAATATTATCAGGAATTACAAACTGGCATGATTAGATGTGGTATTGTTGAGGAGAATGAAGCTATGCTTGCACGTTTTATAGGTGGTTTAAATAGAGAGATTCAGACCATTCTAGAGTATAAGGAGTATAATAATATCACTCGTTTATTCCATCTTGCTTCTAAAGCTGAATGTGAAGTGCAGGATCGACAGGCATTGGCGCGAACTAACTTTTCTGCAAGTCGACTTTCATCATGGGCACCACGTGCATCCTCTACTTCCACTACACCAGCACCTCCATCAGGTGCCACCTCCAACCGTGATACAAGAAAGTAGGCACAACCACCACTATCTTCCAAGAGCACACCTGCCGGGCCTGCACAGAGCTCTTCTTCTTCCATGGCATCAACAGGGCCCACAAGTGATATTATTTGTCGTCGTTGTAAGGGAAGAGGACATTATGCGAGAGAATGCAAATCTCAACGTGTGATGATTGCTACTGAGGATGGTGGGTATGAGTCCGCCAGTGACTATGATGAGGAGACTTTGGCTCTTATTACACGTGAAGAACACGTTGGAGATGATTCTGATCATGAGACGCAATACATGGCTCCTGAAGACACTGACAGGTATGAATGTTTAGTTGCTCAACGTGTTTTGAGTGTGCAGGTCACACAAGCTGAGCAAAATCAGAGGCATAATTTGTTCCATACAAAGGGAGTTGTGAAGGAACGTTCTGTTCGCGTCATCATAGATGGAGGGAGTTGTAACAACTTGGCTAGCATGGAGATGGTGGAGAAGCTATCTCTCACCACAAGACCACATCCACATCCTTACTACATCCAACGGTTCAACAACAGCGACAAGGTTAAGGTAACACGTAATGTTCGTGTGCATTTTAGTATCTCTACATATGCTGATTATGTTGATTGTGATGTGGTACCCATGCAAGCATGTTCCTTATTACTTGGTATACCATGGCAATTTGATAAAAAATTTGTACACCATGGTAGAAACAATCAGTATACTCTTGTTCATAAGGATAAAAATATTACATTGCTTCCTATGACTCCTGATTCCATTTTGAAAGATGATATTAATAGAGCTAATAAAGCAAAACAGGAGAAAAATAAGAGTGAAAATCAGATTGTGGCAAAAGAATTTGAGCAACAAATGAAACCTCATAATAAACCATCTAGTGTTGCTTCTAAAATTAAATTGAAAAGTGCATGTTTACTTGCCACAAAATCTGATATTGATGAGCTAGATTTCAGCAAATCTGTTTGCTATGCTTTTGTGTGCAAAGAGGCATTATTTTCATTCAAGGACGTGCCTTCCTCTTTGCCTCCTGCTGTCACTAACATTTTGCAGGAGTTCGCTGACGTCTTTCCACAAGACGTGCCACCAGGATTACCACCTATTCGAGGGATTGAGCATCAAATTGACTTAATTCCCGGTGCATCATTACCCAACCGTGCACCATACCGTACCAATCCAGAGGAGACGAAGGAGATTATGCGTCAAGTACAAGAGGTGCTCGACAAAGGTTATATACGCGAATCCCTTAGTCCTTGTGCTGTTCCTATCATTTTAGTGCCAAAAAAGGATGATACGTCGCGTATGTGCGTTGATTGTAGAGGCATTAATAATATTACCATTCGTTATCGTCATCCTATTCCTAGGCTAGATGATATGCTTGATGAATTGAGTGGCTCTACAATATTTCCAAAGTTGATTTGCGTAGTGGATACCATCAAATTCGTATGAAATTGGGAGATGAATGGAAAACAGCATTTAAAACTAAGTTTGGATTATATGAGTGGTTAGTCATGCCTTTTGGGTTAACTAATGCACCTAGTACTTTCATGAGATTAATGAACGAAGTTTTACGTGCTTTCATTGGACGATTCATGGTAGTTTACTTTGATGACATATTGATTTATAGCAAATCTTTGGAGGAACACTTGGAACATTTACGTGATGTTTTTATTGCTCTACGTGATGCACGTTTGTTTGGTAACCTTGGGAAGTGCACCTTTTGCACCGACCGAGTATCTTTTCTTCGCTATGTTGTTACTCCACAGGGGAATTGAAGTTGATAAAGCCAAGATTGAAGCTATTGAGAGTTGGCCGCAGCCCAAAACGGTCACACAAGTGAGGAGTTTCCTTGGCCTCGTTGGTTTCTATAGGTGTTTTGTGAGAGATTTCAGCACCATTGCTGCACCTCTCAACGAGCTTACAAAGAAGGATGTGCCTTTTGTTTGGGGTACCGCACAGGAAGAAGCCTTCACGGTATTGAAAGATAAGTTGACACATGCTCCTTTACTCCAACTTCCTGATTTTAATAAGACTTTTGAGCTTGAATGTGATGCTAGTGGAATTGGATTAGGAGGTGTGTTATTACAAGATGGCAAACCTGTTGCATACTTTTCTGAAAAATTGAGTGGGCCTAGTCTGAACTATTCTACTTATGATAAAGAATTATATGCTCTTGTTCGGACCTTAGAAACATGGCAACATTATTTATGGCCCAAGGAATTTGTTATACATTCTGATCATGAATCTTTGAAACACATTAAAAGTCAAGCAAAACTGAACCGTAGACATGCTAAATGGGTTGAATTCATTGAGACTTTCCCTTATGTCATTAAACACAAGAAGGGTAAAGAAAATGTTATTGCTGATGCATTGTCTCGTCGTTATACTATGCTTTCACAACTTGACTTTAAAATATTTGGTTTGGAGACCATCAAAGATCAATATGTGCATGATGCTGAATTTAAAGATGTATTGCAGAATTGTAAGGAAGGGAGAACTTGGAACAAGTTCATTCTTAACGATGGATTTGTGTTTCGTGCTAACAAGCTATGCATTCCAGCTAGCTCCGTTCGTCTTTTGTTGTTGCAGGAGGCGCATCGAGGAGGATTAATGGGACACTTTGGCGTCAAGAAGACAAAGGATATACTTGCTACACATTTCTTTTGGCCAAAGATGAGACGGGATGTTGAGCGTTTTGTTGCTCGCTGCACTACATGTCAAAAAGCTAAGTCACGACTCAATCCTCATGGTTTATATATGCCTTTGCCTGTACCTAGTGTTCCTTGGGAGGATATATCTATGGACTTTGTTTTAGGTTTACCTCGAACAAAGAAGGGGAGGGATAGCATATTTGTTGTCGTGGATAGATTTTCGAAAATGGCACACTTTATACCATGTCATAAAAGCGATGATGCTGTTAATGTTGCTGATTTGTTCTTTCGTGAAATTATTCGCTTGCATGGTGTGCCAAATACTATTGTTTCAGATCGTGATACTAAATTTCCTTAGCCACTTTTGGAGATGTTTATGGGCTAAGTTGGGGACTAAACTGCTTTTTAGTACTACTTGTCACCCCCAAACTGATGGACAAACTGAAGTAGTCAATAGAACATTGTCTACTATGCTTAGGGCTGTTTTGAAGAATAATAAGAAAATGTGGGAAGAATGCTTGCCTCATATTGAATTTGCTTATAATCGTTCATTGCATTCTACTACTAAGATGTGCCCTTTTGAAATTGTGTATGGTTTCCTACCTCGTGCACCTATTGATTTGTTGCCTCTTCCATGTTCGGAGAAGGTTAATTTTGATGCTAAAGAACGTGTTGAATTGATTTTAAAAATGCATGAGTTAACTAAGGAAAACATTGAGCGTATGAATGCTAAATATAAACTTGCTGGAGATAAGGGTAGAAAACATGTTGTGTTTGCACCTGGAGATCTTGTTTGGTTACATTTGCGTAAGGATAGATTTCCTAATTTGCGCAAATCAAAGCTAATGCCACGTGCTGATGGTCCTTTTAAGATGTTAGAGAAAATAAATGATAATGCATATAAACTTGAGCTACCTGCAGATTTTGGGGTTAGTTCCACTTTTAACATTGCAGATTTGAAGCCTTATTTGGGTGAGGAAGATGAGCTTCCGTCGAGGATGACTTCATTTCAAGAAGGGGAGTATGATGAGGACATCAATACCATTGTTACACCCACAGCCCCTACTGTTACATATACTGGACCAATTACTAGAGCTCGCGCACGCCAATTAAATCACCAGGTACTTTCATTTCTTGGTAATGATTCTAATGTTCATGAGAATATGATGCTACCTAAATTGGATACATTTGTTTTGCTTACAAATGAAGGGCCTAGCTTGGAGAAGGATGAACATTGGAGCAAGAACAAGCATGGAGTTGATGGCATGCGCAAGGGGATCAATAACGGATTTACAAGTGATGATTTCAGGACTTTGAAGCCACCATAAGGAGTGCATGAAGCCTTGGACGAAATATACAAGATGCCACTTCATAAATTTCGTCCAGAGGCTATTCTAGGTGCTGTGTCATCTTATTATTGGGCCAGGCCCATGTATTTTCGAAATACTTAAGTATAGGCTGTTTTTAGAGTCCGTATGTGTGGGGAAACAAGAGTTAGGGTTGGTTTCGGACCCCTCCTCCAAGGGCCACGAAATTCCCCCTCTTCCTCCATATATACAGCCCTTAGGGCGTCGTTTAGTCTTTGGGTTTTGTTTAGATTAAAAGTTCGCCATAGCTGCAACTTAGCATACTTTGTTTGTGTTCAACGACCAGACCAAGACGTCACAGAACCCCACCTTGATCAATAAAGCTTTCCTCTTATATTCGCAATATCCAGATTGCAATCTTAGTTTCTTGCTTGTTCTTCATTTGCCTGCAGGAAATAGACCTTCGTGGTTAGGTTGATCGTGCTCCGGCGTGGTCAATAACCTCTCGGAGTTGGTTTAGCGATTGCTAAGGCACGACGTCCTCGCACGTTCGTAGTCGGATCGTCAAAGTCGACTTCCTCCAAAATGATAGCCACCATCTCATCGAAAGACAAGACACCTTTGCCTCTATCATCAATCCAGTCGGAGACCACGCTCGAGTCCCACGCACCTACACAAACAAATAAGAACCTCGCAACGCGATAAAGGGGTTGTCAATCCCTTCACGGTCACTTACGAGAGTGAGATCTGGTAGATATGATAAGATAATATTTTTGGTATTTTTATGATAAAGACTAAAAGTAAAGAAAGCAAAATAAATGGCAATAGAAATAGCTAAGTGTTGGAAGATTAATATGATGGAAGATAGACCCGGGGGCCATAGGTTTCACTAGTGGTTTCTCTCCAGATAGCATAAGTATTACGGTGGGTGAAAAAATTACTGTCGAGCAATTGATAGAATTGAGCATAGTTATGAGAATATCTAGGTATGATCATGTATATAGGCATCACGTCCGCGACAAGTAGACCGAAACGATTCTGCATCTACTACTATTACTCCACACATCGACCGCTATCCAGCATGCATCTAGAGTATTAAGTTCAAAAGAACAGAGTAATGCTTTAAGTAAGATGACATGATGTAGAGGGATAAACTCATGCAATATGATATAAATCCCATCTTGTTATCCTTGATGGCAACAATACAATACGTGCCTTGCTGCCCCTGCTGTCACTGGGAAAGGACACTGCAAGATTGAACCCAAAGCTAAGCACTTCTCCCATTGCAAGAAAGATCAATCTAGTAGGCCAAACCAAACTGATAATTCGAAGAGACTTGCAAAGATAACCAATCATACATAAAAGAATTCAGAGAAGAATCAAATATTGTTCAGAGATAATCTTGATCATAAACCCACAATTCATCGGTCTCGACAAACACACCGCAAAAGAAGATTACATCGAATAGATCTCCAAGAAAATCGAGGAGAACTTGTATTGAGATCCAAAGACAGAGAAGAAGCCATCTAGCTAATAACTATGGACCCGAAGGTCTGAGGTAAACTACTCACACATCATCGGAGAGGCTATGGTGTTGATGTAGAAGCCCTCCATGATCAATGCCCCCTCCGACAGGACGCCGAAAAAGGCCCCAAGATGGGATCTCACGGGTACAGAAGGTTGCGGGATGGAATTAGGTTTTCGTGGATGCCTTTGATGGTTTGGGGGTACGTAGGTATATATAGGAGGAAGAAGTACGTCGGTGGAGCAACGTGGGCCCCACGAGGGTGGAGGGCGCGCCTGGGGGAGGTGGGCGCGCCCCCTACCTCGTGCTCTCCTTGTTGATTGCTTTACGTAGACTCCAAGTCCTCTGGATCACGTTTGTTCCGAAAATCACGTTCCCGAAGGTTTCATTCCGTTTGGACTCCGTTTGATATTCTTTTTCTGCGAAACACTGAAATAGGCAAAAAAACAGCAATTTGGGCTGGGCCTCCGGTTAATAGGTTAGTCCCAAAAATAATATAAAAGTGTATAAATAAGCCCATTAAACATCTAAAACAGAATATATGATAGCATGGAACAATAAAAAATTATAGATACGTTCGATAAGTATCACGACGTCATCACACGTTCGTAGTCGGATCGTTAAAGTCTACTCCTCCGAAAACGATAATCACCATCTCATCGAAAGACGGGACACCTTTGCCTCTATCACTCTTGAACTATGTGCTTAGTTTGATATTGTCAAGGATTTTGACCCAGAGCTTGTGGTCCAGTTATATGCCATGGTACCCTTTGGTACGGATGATGACCAGACTCTCACCTGGATGACTCATGGAAGACGGTTGGAAGCTAAGTCGAAGCCATTCATGAACAATCTTGGATATGGTGATGAGGGGCTTGAGAGCTCTCTTGGTCTCCGCCCTCACAAGGGACCTGGATCAGGTACATTCTTATTTGGTGGGCATGCTTCTTATGTGCATGAAGGAGAAGGGGAAGACTTGCGTTCTGGATGTTTATCATGTTATGTGGTCTGAGCTTCACTCTACTGTGTTTGACCGGAAGGTGCCCATCTACTCGCCCTATCTCTTCAAGATTATTGAGGACACTTGGGCTGCTCAGTTCCCAGGGGAGCATCTTGTGACTAGCGATCTTGTATCACATGAGATGATTAAGCTGAGGCAGAAGGAGCACTGGGGTGCCGCTCTGGTCATCCCTGAGATAGAGATTCCACCTACTAACTCTGCTGAGGATGCTGAGCCTGACTATGTGCCACATACTGAGCAGCCATCTTGGGCTACAAAGCTCAAGAGGAAGGTGAAGAAGCACTTTTGCTTCCAGACTGATATTCAGAAGAAGATGTACAAGGCACATGTGGCGGATAAGATTGCTCGCCAGTGACAGATCTTGAGGATGCGACAGCTCAACATGGAGGTTGCTAGTGGCTCCAAGAAGAATATCACTTAGGAGGAGTGGATCTCCAAGCACAGCAAGTGGACAGATTCTGATGATGAGGTCACTTCTGCTCATCGTACTCCTGCAGCTGATGATGAGGAGATTGTTGAGGAGGATCTCGAGGATGATCGCGAGGAGTCTGAGCAGGAGTCCATGGATGAGACCTCGGAGTAGTACTACCACCTTGGCTCGTTAGTCCCTCTTTGCCCTTTTGGTGTCTCGATGCCAAAGGGGGAGAGAGTTTATGACCGGGAATTTGCTTTTCTAGGGTATTGCCAGTCACAAGCTCGTTTTGTTTGCCTCAATTTCTTGCTTGTGAACTCTTTTATCTTATTTGCTTTCGTGTGACACTTGAGACTATGTGTGTATGGTGTGAGACATACATTATCGCTTATCCATCCTATTATGTCTTATTATGTTAGTATGTGATGCTATGCTTATTACCCTCTTATCTTTATGCTCACATGCTCATACTTGCATCTATGCTTAGATTCATATTATTTTTGTTGCAAGTATTGCCTAGTCTAAAAAATATAGGGAGGTGTTGATCTTAGTGTGCGTGCTTTACATTCCAAAATCATACTCAAATAGTGCACACATCTAGGGGGAGCTCGTCTATATTTTGTAGTCTTTGGGTTTGCATATTATTCTTTGTTATCTTTGTGCACATCCAGTATTGTCATCAATCCACCAAAAAGGGAGAGATTGTTAGGGCATATTTCTCCCTTAGTTGTTTTGGTGTTTGATGACAATGCAATTTGTGGACTAATCATGTGCATTGAGCATTTAAGATATTCAATCATATGGCACGAGACAATTTATTCCCCTCGGTGATTTAGAGTGAAGACGGTTTACTTCCAGCGTTTCTTTTTCAGTGGAATTAAGTCGTAGGAAAACCGTACTATTAAGAGGGGGTCCGTTTTGGAAAGGATAGGGTGGAATCAACACGTGCGCATTCCCTTTGCACCCAATTTTCCTTCCGACAACTTGGAGACCTTTCCTTCTCTGCTTGGGCTTAGCAGAAGCACCCAGGCGGTAGTACCGCACTTGAGAGCGGTAGTACTGCTTCAGTGGTACTGCCGCATTCCAGTATTGCGGCCTCTACCGCTTGTTTTGGGGTTATGTGATGCTTTCTTCTTCAGCGGTAGTACCGCTCATGCGGTACTACGGCTCGTACTACTACCCCACTACCGCACTTCTCGCTGTAACCCTGGAGATTTAAGCGGTAGTACCATGGTTGTAGGGCGGTACTACCGCTCATGCGATACTTCCAGTTTCTATCACCGCTCGTACTAGCACCTATTTTTCGCTTTTGTAACCCTCTGCCGCATTTGCGGTAGTTGGGCGGTAGTAGCACGCAGTAGTACCGCTTCATGCAGTACTGCCGCTCTACCCCCTCCACTACCGTTGTTCCACCGTAATCTGCAATACTTAGCGGTAGTACCACTGGTAAGAACGGTAGTACACCTCCAGTAGTACTACCGCTTCTGTGATCCGCTCACTTGCACACCACTACTGGAACTACCGCACTAAGTAGTAGTACCGCTCCCCCGAGCGGTAGTACCACTTGAGTGCGAAATGGGGGCAGATAATAGTTGGATTCTTTCCCACTATATATAGGGGGTTTCTTCATTGTTGCACCCTAAAGCTTATTTTCGCCCGATCTTTCTCCCTAGCCATCAAATCTTGTTGATTCTCTAGGGTTTGCTTGAGAGGGCCTCGATCTACACTTCCATCAAGAGATATTTGATTCCCCTCACTAATCCCTTGCGGATCTTATTATTCTTGAGTGTTTGGGCACCCTAGACGGAAGAGGTCACCTCGAAGCTACAATCCATTGTGGTGAAGCTTTGTGGTGGTGTTGGGAGCCTTCAATTATGTTGTGGAGAGAGCCCCAACCTAGTTCGTAAAGGTTTGATCGCTGCCTTCAAGGGCATCACTAGTGGAATCACGACATCTTGCATTGTGCAAGGGCGTGAGGAGAATACAGTGGCCCTAGTGGCTTCTTGGGGAGTATTGTGCCTCCACACTGCTCCAACGGAGACGTACCCCCCCCCCCCCTAAAGGGAAGGAACTTCAGTAACACATCCTCGTCCCCATCGACTTCACTTGTGATTATCTCTTACCTTTACTTTGTGCAAAATAATATTGTGTTCTATCATTTGCTTGTTCGTTGTTGTTGAACTCATCATATAAGTTGTCCACCTAGTTGCATATCTGGACAAGCTATTTGTTGATAAAAATTGATAGTTGCCTATTCACTCATCCCCCCCCTCCCTCTAGTCAACTATATGGATCCTTTCAATTGGTTTAGAAGGTAAGTAAATTTTAAGGTGATTAATTATCATACGAGAATGGTTGCATGAAGGGGTGGGCGGAAGCAAAGTGTAACATGAAACCTTACTATCTTTTTAAATAAAAAAGTATAGAAGAAGTTTTTGGCTTTCCTCTTTTCTTCATTTCTTAATTTTTATAGTTTTGCAATATACAGTTGAACAATTTTCCTTCCCAAAAAAACAATATTCTAAAATATATTTTTCCACGTTTAGTATGTTTTTAAAATATCCTCCTTGAAAAACAACTGCCGGGTCTTTGGGTGAAAACCCAACTAGAAAACCAAAGAAAAAAAATAGAATACCAGTCACGGGCGGAGTGGCCGGCCAATTTGGGCAGGTCATCAGCGAAGGCTCCTCTGTTTGACGCCCACAGGCGTGAGCTCTCGCTACAAGCGAGGTATAGGCGCTCCCTTCTTCTAGTGCCAGTTGAAATTAGATATAATTTTCTTAGTTTGGCTTGGGCTTTGAATTCTTGGGAAGCAGTCCGGGAAGCAAAGCCAGCAGATAAAGATGTTCCAAACAGCGAATACACAGCTCATTTTCAAACAACGGTTAGCCAAACCAACGAGCACAAGTACATGAACCTTTTTATCTTATTACTACAACATAATTGATATTCAACAGCTGCAAGTTAAATGTCATAATTACTTGAGAACCGATCTGTGATTAATACAACATTGCTACAGCATCATACAGTTAGTGAGGCACCATTATCTTCCAGTGAAAGGCTTAGAATCATTGTGGCTGCCTTGGGTGCCCTGACAAACAGCAGAAATCGTCTGGTTAATATGATTAGTACTTCTGGTTATAAGCTGTAACTGAAGCACGATACTTTCAATATGAAAAACACAAGTTGTATATCATAGCTCTAAATCAAGCAAATAATAGCAGACTCCTAAAGATTCAATACTTCAACAGTTTGTTTTTAACAATCTGTTCAACAGTATGTCCTTTGCCTCAATGGCATATTCAGGAGTTGAACGTGTACTTTACTTAAACAAAATACATTTACCCTCTGAAACATTAGTATGACTCTGGATGATGTACTGCTGGAATGTGGACACAGCAGCATGAGTCAAGAAATAGCATGGGAGATCGATCCAATAGACTACTCAGCAGACGCTAATGTGTTGCTAATTATGTTATTTTCCATGCCTCCTATAGGGTATGAACTCCAAGCAACCTTCTTCCATGAACTCCTTTCCCTAGTGTAACCTTCCTTCTCTAGTTTGTTCGGATTTTACTATTTATATAAAAAAATAATGAAATACATATGCTCATTTGTACAGTTGAGGAAGGGGCCAAACAGAATTCTACATAGATTTACCATTGCTCAGTAGATTGGTATAACGCAGCTGAACTTCCAAAGCATGAAGTAAGCATGTCGGTATTCACAACACCAGGGCTAAGAGCAATTGCTGCCAATCCAGGAGGCAACTCCTTTGCTAATGAGCGTGTTAAACCTTCAATAGCCCACTTTGAAGCACAATATGGAGCAACCTGAAACAACGTTACGCAATTTGGTATGTAATGAAGATCTCACAGTTACCAAATATAACCAGTATCAGCACAGCCTTTCATTTTGCCCTACCTCTGCAGCAGCAGACCTTCCCCAACCAGAGGATAAATTGATTATCATCCCATGTTTCTTCTGTATCATAAGTGGTACAAAATGGCGAAGTACATTTGCTGTTCCTTTAATATTTGTATCAACCACCGTATCAAATTCTTCTGCTGGAACATTCCACGTTTTGTTATTCTTGTTTATTGTACCAGCATTGTTTACTGCAGCAATCTCTCAATAGTTAGACTTCTGGAGAAATCACATTTTATGTATATTAGAATGGAATTACAAATATGTGATTTCACAATCAACTTTAAGAAAGAAAAGTGATTATTTTCATATAGTTCCAGATGGCTTAAAATGCACATTTGTAGAGCAGAAAGTATAGCAAACCTATGATATCAGGAATTTGCTTCCTTTCCACAACAGCCTTTGCCAGTTCACCCATGCTGCTGTCAGACCTCTACAAAGAAGCACAGGAAGAATACTTAAGAATAGAAATTATTTCAACATAGGAAGCAAGTGAGAAAAATAGACCACATACATTACACTTTGCTTATATAGCAAACCTAAATGCACCATTCATATTTCATAAATTGTAGTGCTACTGACATTAATGCCATGGGCATTATTCAAACTTAAGTTAATATTTAGTATCACAAGTTCAATATCCCTGCTAAATTTTCCCTTCACTGAAATCTTCAACGAAAGCAAGAAGACTGCTCACATGACATGTGAATTCTTGATGCTTTCGAGACAAAGGAGCTCATTAGCCTCTGTAATATCAATAAATGTCCAGCAACTATCATATGGTATAAAAATGGAAGTAGAAAGTTAGCAACCATGACCAGAATTAGAATACTGGGATTGCCTCGTATTGTTAGTCCAAGAGCCAAACAGCCCCATTGTCAACTATGACTACCACAGTTTGACTTCCTCCATGCATCTTTCTTCTCGGCCACCAAATCAATGGAACCTATCAAACTCCTAACTCACAAGATAAAATAGCCTAATCAGCATGACCTGTTGTCATGCCATCCTCCTAGCCATCCTGCTGTCTTCTGCGAGCACGCGGATCCTCCTCAATGGTGACCCTGGGCCCCCAATCTGGCACCGCCGAGGCTTCCAGCAAGGCGATCCGCTGTCCCCACAACTTTTCGTCCTTGCCGTTGACGTGCTCGGGTGATTGATCAAGTGTGCCGTCTACCTTGGTATCCTGCAGCAGCTGCACCCGCGACGCTCGATCCTGGCAATCTCGCTCTACGCGGACGATGTCGTGCTGTTCTGTCACCCCTCACCGGCTGAGATCATCAAGGTGAGGGAGATCCTACAGCTGTTTGGCCATGCCTCCGGGCTCCACGTAAACTTCACCAAGAGCTCAGCCACCCTCCTCCACTGCGACCCCGACAAGGCCGCACCTGTTGTACAGCTCCTGGAGTGCCCAATCGTCGACATCCCCCTCACTTATCTGGGAATTCTCCTCACGGTGAGACGCCCTACTGTCGCACAGCTGCAGCCGCTTGTGGACACGGTGTGAGGGCAGCTCCCGTCGTGGAAAGCACGGCTCATGAACAAGGCTGGACGCCTTGCGGCGGTCAAATCCGTCCTCTGTGTGATCCCCATGCACCCGATGCTGGTCTTTGCACCACCAAAGAAAACCATCAAGCAGCTCGAGAAGACTGAGAAGGGGGTTCCTGTGGGCTGGGCGCGAGGCTGCCAATGGCGGCAACTGCCATGTTAATTGGCGCCGGACTTGCCGTCCAATTGAGCTGGGAGGCCTTGGCATCCCTGACCTGGAGCGCACCGGGCTGACCCTTCGTCGGTGATGGCTCTGGTTCAGCCGCAATGACTGCAACCAGGCATGGAGCAACTTAGACCTGCGGTTCTCTGCTGAAGAGCGTACTCTGTTCTTCGCCTCCACCTCTATGGCCGTGGGCGATGGACGTACCACCTTATTTTGAGAGGACCGATGGATCGACAGGCGCTCAAGTCAGCCAGATCGCACCGCAGCTTTACGCCTGCATCTCGAAACGCCGCCGGAAACTGAGGAGCGTCTCTGATGGGCTTCAGGCTAACGCTTGGGCTCACGACATCCATGGCACGCCGGGTGTTCACGATATCGGCCAGTACATCCAGCTCTGGCACGCCGTTGGGCAAACCATCCTGACCACGGAACCCGATCGCCTCCTATGGAAGTGGACTGCGAGCAGATCTTACTCTGCGAAATCCTGCCATCAGGCCACATTCGAGGGTTCTCTGCGAAATCCTGCTACCAGACCACACATTCCAGGCACCTCCTGGAAGTTCATTTGGAAGAACGGGGCGCCCCCTCGGGTGCGCTTCTTCCACTGGCTCGCTGATCAGCACCAGTGTTGGACTGCTGACCGCCTCGCACGCTGCGGCCTTCAGCACCACACTTCATACCTCCTCTGCTGCCAGAGCACCGAGATGATGCACCACCTGCTGCTCTGCTGTCCGTTTCCCAAACAGGTTTGGCAGCAGATGCTTCCCTGGCTCCGCATGTCTTGCACGCCGCCAGACCATGATACTTCCCTTCTGGACTGGTAGCACGCTGCAAAACAGCGCACCCCTCATCCCATGCACAAGGGCCTCGCCTCCATTGCCTTGCTCACACCATGGATGATCTGGAAACACCGTAACGAATGTGTCTTCAAGGGCGCCCGATCTGGACACACTGTAAAGAATGTGTCTTCGAGGGCGCCCAACCTTCAGTCAGCAGCCTTGTTGAGAAGATTAAGGATGAGGCGGCGCTCAAGGCCAAAGCAGGTGCTTCAGGGCTTCGCAACACTCTGCCCCAGACCTGGGATGTACATTAATTTCCTGCATTTCTCACTCCCTGTACCTCCCAGGAGGACTGTAACTTGAACTCTGCCTTTTCAATGAAAAGAAACGCAGAAGTCTCTTTGCATTTTCTCGAAAAAATCAGCATGTCCAAACAGGTCATTAGTTTCAAGCCATGTCCTAGGGTACACATCATGTTGCATTCATTTGCAGCTAAAGTAAGTATCATTAAGCTAAAAGCACTAAGTCCCAATTGATTGGCCAAGGTACCGGATAGCAACAAGACTCTGCACCCACTCTAGCAATGTAGGCATCACGGGATTGAGCTAAAATTGGCGACTAAAAACCAATTTCTCCATGTATATTTCTTTTCAACCACCAAACCAGCAGAACTTATCAAACTCCTAACCCACAAGATAAAATAGCCTAATCAGCATGTCCAAATAGGTAAGTTTAAAGCCATGTTCCACGGCACAGATTGCAAACACTTGGAGCTAAAATAAATCCTAGAGCACATAAAGTATTATTGTTCAACCAGCATGATTCATGAAAGCAAGCATGTAGCTACCAGACTCAAGACAACCCCCCAAAATCACATCAAACATCAAGCTAAAGATACAAAACACACGAAAATCTTTATTGGTTGGCTGAAGTAACATAGCAGAAAGATGTTAGAAATATTAAGTGATCGAATGGTGAAAATGTTAATTACCATAAGTTAAAGTGGGCCCATTAGTTAATTTTGGGATTAAAAAAAATTAACAGTAGCAATTTGCGCCTGTGAATGAGGGGCTAATTAAAAATATGGTTCCCATGTCATATACAGCACTATATATAAAGGAGGGCATTCCTGCACCTATCTGATCGTGGTATCGTTTAGGGTAACAGTATCCTCCCAAATTTACTCCAAATCCAATCAGGAGTGCACTGGACGTTGATGTGTTGTGATCGACTACGCCACTCCAATTCGTCATCAACCTCGGACACTACTTTGTCAAACGAGATGGCCTCTCCAAACGGAGGTATAATTATTCTACTACCCTCTAATTTCTGCATTATATCAAATTGTGTTCATGTATATCAGATAAGATCCGATTAGCAGTTGCACCGCCTCAATAGATCACTGGTAGTAAAAAACTACTCATATCATATTCGTTTATGATCCAAATTCGTTTATTGTACGAATGGACAGATCGAGCTAAAATTGTTATCTAAATTTTCCTATTGTATTAAATGAAAAAGGTATCTCATATCACATCATTCAGGCACGCCCTGGTACAGTACAATCAGTAAGCATGAGGTCAATAGGAAGAGGAATAGAGTGCATTACGACGTCGGCGACGGTGAGAAAGTGGCGAGACGGGGAACCCATCTCGGCCTCGAGGGAGCGGATGGGATCGACCGAGCGGCCGCAGCCGACGACGGCGTGCCCCCGGCGCGCGAGCTCCAGAGCTAAAGCTCGGCCCAGCCCCCGGCTGACCCCCGTGATGAGCACCGTCCTCGGCCCCGCGGCCGCCGCTCGCGCGGCTGCCGCGCCGCCCCCGCCGCTCTTAGGCCCCGCCGTCATCTCGCCTCCCTCCTCTCGTTGGCTCGTCCGTGTTGGAATGCAGGCGTGGAGAGAGGCCCGTGACCTGGTGATCCCGATATTTCGCTCTTCTCATGCGCCTGCGGCCCTAAAGTCTGTAGTTCGTACACGTTCATGGGCCAATGGACGCACGTGGGGCCCGGCCCACTCCATTTGGTTGAAAGTTTTATGAAAGAAGTCCATATTTCACCCTCAAATGTGGCCTGAGGGACAAATAACCCCTTGAACTCCAGTTTGGTATGATTTTGACTCCAAAATCTTTAAAACCAGGTAAATATTTCCTAATAGGTTTTGCTGCTGTTTTTAGAGAAATTAGCTGGTTTTAAAGGATGAGTAGGCGATGACTTTTGACGTGGCATTGCCCTGCTTGTTGTTGCTTGCACCAGACCAAACGAGCTACTGCACCAGATGCGGCTGTTGGTCGCTCCTTCCAGATGGAGCCGCCACCGCTCCATTAGCCCCACATGCCGCCGTAGCGGCTGTCACCTTTCAAATATGTCGCCGATCAGGGTTGCGCCAGACGAGCCACTGCACCAGACCAGGCGAGCCGCTGTTGGTCGCTCCTTCCAGACGAACCATCGCCGCTCCATTAGCGATCCAAACCACACGCCACTGTAGCGGCCGCCACCATTCAAATCCGCCGCTGTTCGGGGTTGCGCTCGGCCGTGGCGCATCAACATTGCTCGCCTCCATTCAGTTTAAGGTGAGTTTGTTGTTGTTTCTGTTCCAGCTGCCCATCCAAGGTGAGAGAGAACCTGATCAAGATGATCCAAAGGATCCCCTTCATGACCTGAAAAACAGGAAACTTCATCAGCTTTCGATAATGCTTTGGTACTGCAAAAAAAATAGATCATCGGTATTGTACAATATTTCCTTCTCCTTCCACACTTCTGTTAATTTTTTTTCTTTTAGCATTGCAGCATCTGCCTTGTGAGAGATGAAGTAAACTAGTTGTACAAAGACTTGTCTACTACGTATATTATTGAACACATAAATGAAGTTTCTGCAGTACAAAGAATGTAATTTCTATTATGCAATTGAAGTACAGATAATACTTTTGCAGTGAATATGCAGTGAAACCCAACTGATTCACCTACTCTCATCCTCCCGATCAAGTAAACGAGCAGTAAACGACGACGGGTGATGGGCAAGTGAATTGGAAGAACTTATAAGGCATGTCTTCTTTACTATGATACATGCTACTATCCATCTTTCATGATGGCGAGCAAACATGAAGTTGACTACATACACTATGATACATTACCTTTTCTAAATTTCTGTTAGTAACTGAAATTGTTTCTCTACTAAAAATGTTACTGAAACAAGTATGATCTGCTTGTTTCAGCAAAAGATGGTGATCAGAGAGTGAGTGAGTGGAGATACAACGAGACGACAGGGACCGACTGGTGGTGGTCGGAGATGGGGTGGACGCCGCCAACTTGACCTTTATTACAGATTTTGCAAACCGATCGTGACAAAGCCAAAGCCAACACCGAAGCCACAAACCTCACCGCCGACCGAAAATTCGCCACCTGAGGTTCAAACACAAGAGCAACAGCTAGATGGTGCTAGTGAGCCAGCCAGTGAGGAGGAGCATGGGAGTAGCCTGCGGCCGAGCAGATGGACACCGACAAACCAAGTAAAATCCCCCCTCCAACAAACCTCTTTCTCACGCGCCATAAAATCCATAATCATTGGCGAAACATATATACAAAGAGATGGGGAGCGGGTTCGCATCACGTACCAGATCCATGGCTTTCATCCGATCGTGATTTCTTCCTCTCAATCAAGGGATGCGTCGGCTGCGTTGATTGTGCCCTCGACGGTGACAAACGGTAGAGGAGGCAGAGGAGGCAAACCGAACAAAAAGAGGAGGGCTTGATGCATTCAACTGTCCCAACCCAATCACGCCATGTCAGCTAGGCATAATTCTCGCTACCCACCATAAAGCCACGCCACGTCAGAAAGTAGTGTCCCAAAACCAGCTTAAATCGAACCAAAACCAGCTAAGGGGGAGATTTACCCGGTTTTAAAGATTTTGGGGTCAAAATCATACCAAATTGGAGTTTAGGGGCTTATTTGTCCCTCTGGCCACATTTAAGGGTCAAATATGGACTTCTTTCAAGTTTTATAGATATTGGAAGTTTTATTATGGAAAAAATGAATCGGGTCCATAGGTTCACTAGCTGTCTCTCTCAAAAGGATAAGTAATTGTGTGGTAATAAATCACAGTTGAATAGTGATTAATTGTAATATTTATAAGTAATACCTATTCATGGCAAAGTTAACATATTAGTATCACATCCGCGAATCTATGGATTATTATCTAACCACATCTATAGCTAGTGCTCCATCCAAGACCGCTATTCAACATGCATTTTAAAGTATTAAGTAAAACTGAGTATTGTAATAAGAACGATGACATGAAGTAGATAATATATCATCTTCACCCTGTGTTCAAAGGACAACTACGCAACCATCTTTTTATCCCTAGTGCCAACAACATAAATACAAACATTTTCTTACTTGTGTTGGAAATATATTAGAAAACAAAAAAATCGGCCTACGGATCAAGTTCCCAGGATCACTGTGAAGACTATGCATACAAGTTTAGATCTGATCTTACCAACAACGAGTTGCAGTGAAAAAGAGTTGGTGAAAATCATCTTGAAGTCCCTCGAACCGTCCCACTAACAGTTCACTCGAATAAGAATTGGACGCACGATCCATCTATGGATTGCATGCGTACGACACCGGTGATCCAACAACGTTTCGCCGTCCAGACACTACATACAAACACTTCCTTGATGATACGTGTTTGTCACAGTAGGTCACGTTTTCTGTCATGCATGTACATCCGTGACAATTTTAGGACCAAAGCAAGATGGTCTTACCTGTATTGTCATAGAAGTGTTTCATGACAATAATCCATTTATCATCATGGAAGTGTTCACTTCTGCAATGATAAATTGTGCATAATGGAAATAATTTCATCAAGGGTAACCGACATGTGGTAGCGACTATAACGGGTCACTGTTAAGCTATCAGGTACCGGTTTTGGATCCGATATCCGACTATGACGATTTTCCATGTGTCAATTTCTCATTCGCCAATGGAACCACGTGAGAGCTCTGCACTGCGACAGATGCCATCCATCCAATGGACGAGACGCGCCTATGAAACTTCAACACATGGCAAGGTCTAATAGTGGCCCATTTAGGTTAAAAAGGCCGGCCCAATAACGACCTACTTGCACATGGCCCATTTACAACCACGACCCATAAGGAGGGTATCAATTTGATCCATCGCTGGCCCGTTGTCCATTGAACAACATTGCGGCCCATCGGTACTTTTGGCCCATTATCAGTCCGCTATGTATATGGGGCCAATTACGGCCGAGTGTGTTTTCGTCCTCTTAGCGGCCACTGCTGGAATTGGGCCATTTTTTGTCAAGTCTATCTTTCAGCCTTTTACCGATCCGTTAAAGAGTTGGGTCATTTCCTGGCCTGTGTAACTTTCGACATGTTAATAGTTGACGGTACACTTGGGTCATTTGCCTGACATGACATTCAGCCTATTAATGACCCATATTCTCTAGGTCACAATTCCGGCCCACCCTTACTTTCGGCTTGTTAAAGGCTTGTGTAGTACGTCGGTGCATTTATGGCCCGAGCTAGCATTCAGACTGTTAACAACCCAACATGTAAAGGGGTTGTCTCTGGACTAAGGACTGGCCTAAGGTAGGGTTCGGCGTGCTAATGGCCTGTGGGCCCTCTGGCACATTTCAAGCCCAAGCTTCCTCTTTGCCTACTAAAAGCGCTGGGTATCTTATGGCCCATTAAGGCCCGAGTGGCCTGTTAACGACCCGTGGCCTGTATGGGCCAAATAAGTCCTACAGTTTACTTCGGTCTGTTAACGACACATTGTTACTATGGGCCCACATTATGACCCACGATGGTTATGGCCAGTTATTTTGGGGCCTTCATTGATTTTCATCTAGTTATTTTCAGTGTGCTATAGGCCCATTAGGACCCATATTTGTTTGAGTTGCATTCGAAATATCAACAGCCAGTTATGGGCCAGCCCAATTATGGCCCATTACGCCTCTTCGCCGGTTTGCATGATTTGGCTCGTTGGCCTCCTACTATGCTTTCTGCCTACAAGCAAACCGATGAAACCAAATGCATTAACTAACAATAAACCTACACTATACAAAAATGTCTTGCTATTTTCTAGGGGCGTTGGCTACCCATTAAAAACAAATGTTTATCCAAAAATCCATCTCTACACCCGAGCTCATCTGCACCCATGTTGACGAAAAAATAAAAACAAATACTAGAAAAATTCAAAAAATTCCAAAAAAATGTGCGGTGGACAATTTGATGCGTGAGGTCCGCTCCAATTTTAAAATCATTTGGATATCTGAGGAGCTCTTAGCAAGAAAGACAAATTGAGGGTCTGCAAATTTTTTTACTGTTCTTGTACTATTTTGGCCCGATTTCTCTTTTTTGCTGAGAGCTGCTCAGATGTCCAAATGACTTGAAATTTGGAGTGGGCCTCACGCATCAAATTGTCTACCGCACAAAAAATTGCATTTTTTTGATGTTTTTCTGATTTTTTTTACGAATTGTTTTCTAACCGGGTGCAGATGAGCCTGGGCACCAAAACGCCCTACTCATGTTTATCGCAACAAAATAAAGTATAGCCATATAACAAAAGGCCGTTTGGCATAAAAGTGTACAGTTCGGCAGATAAATGCACCATCAGAAGTTCAAAAGCACATATCATTTGACCTAACTGTTACGGTTTCATGTTGTAGTGTCTGATGGAGCACCATAACCTTCACCTTCATTTCTCATAGGCTCCTGAACAACAAAGAAAATGTCTGATAGTCTGTCTTCAAAACCATGCATATCTTCTCAACATTTGTCAATGGTTGTTCTTGTTTCACAAACGGTCTTTGTTACAGGTTGGACTTGTGTCTGGAGCACAGATATCTCATTCTGTCGAGTTTGAAAATCTTGTTCATGAGGCGGTTTGAAAGAAGTTACGCAGGAAGGTGCTTTTGGCACTGTTAGTGGAGAGATACTGACTCACTGCAGCAAGAGGTAACATTGTGTTTGTGGTTGCCTCATCGCCTTCATGAGGTTATGGCGGTTCCACCATTTGTTCCATAGCTTGCTGAAAAGTTGAATTTGTACGGCAACAAAAACAAACATAATAGCTTTGGCGTATATACATAACTTATGTTGGTGAACCCCTGCAACATATTAGTTGTATTTTACTGCAAAGTACATAATAAAATCAGGTTCCAAACATATGTCCATGTAGCATGGCTAATGTATTGTCTATTTTATTCACATTGTATTAACAACTAAGGATAAGGAGGCAAAGTTTATTATACAATGAGCATAGTATGACATCATTCTATCATAGAACAACTAAGATTAGACAAATAGACAGTTGTAACATTGCGTGGGCAAGTCCAGCACGCAACTAGATTACAGATCAAGAGCAAAAGAACATCGTTCCTCTCTTTTAAGGTGCAAGGACACGTTAAGAAAATTGTGTATAAAATTGAAAAGAGTAACTGACATTGGTTGGAAACCATGTAGTTCAATGCACAAGTCAGAGTAACCAGTACTTCAAAGGCATGAGGATTAAGGACTTACAACAACAACTTTGACTGGTGTAGTCATGCCCTCCATCTTGCTGGTGTGACAGTCCTTGAAGGTTTTCACCACATTTGGTTCAGCTTCTTTTTGGTCCTTACGGGCTTTTCATCTGTATTTGGAACAAGTTAATACAGATCTGTGTCGGTGTATTAAACAAGGGATGTAATACCTTGACTTATGCACAGACGAGCAACAGCTTTCCGGGCAAGAGTAAATTTTCAAACAAAGATCTTCCAATCTAAAAAGAGTAGCTCTTGATGAGATCAAGGAGCGCATCAAGAAGACCAAGACAAAAACCGCAAGTTGAAGATATCTCTTGCCGGCAAGGCGAGCCCGGCAAGATGAAGGCCCGGCAGGCGCCGAGGCTGGCAGGCCATCACCAACCCACCACCGGTCCACCTCACCGAGCAGGTAGTCACCCATCGATGAGGTGTCGAGCTCGCAGGCGGTTAGGTGAAGCTTGTCGGGCACGTGGCAGCCCGCTGGAGGGAAAAGTACCTTTATCGACACCCGTCTGAAAGCAGAAGTGCTTCCTGGGTGATTTTGATAAGTAATGTCAACATATCTCTTGTTGGACTAATTCTTTTATCTAGTATATTTCAGATGAGTTCAACAATGGCGTGGCATGGATAAGAGGATGTGAAACCCCTTCAAAATGCTAAGGACAAAGATTGGCAAAAGCTCAAGACTCTTCATTTCTATTTTAGTGATCCAAGATCACATTGAGTCCATAGGAAAAGCCAATACTATTAAAAGGGGATGAGGTGTTGCTCAATGGTCTAGTTGCTCAAAGTGCTTAGTGATATGCTCCAAAGCCCTCAACCACTTTCTCAATTCCAAATATGTCCAAAACCTAAAATTCAAACTCGGCCCCATCGATTTGATTTATCCGGCGCCACCGAGTTCCTTTGACATAGCCACTGCCAGAAACCCTAATCAATTCAGTCTCACCGATTGGGATCTCGGTCTCACCGATTGGGATCTCAGTCTCACCGAGATGGCCCTACAAACTCTGTGTTGCATGTTGCAATTATTTCGGTCTCACCAAATATGCAATCGGTCCCACCGAGTTTGCTTGACCAACTCTGTTGGGGATATAACTATTAGGTATGACCCGCCCAGGAGGGGCCGGGTTATACCTATGGCGATTCATGAAGCCCAAGACAACTTTGGAAGATGGCGGTTCAGTCAAGGGCCCAAGGCCCAAAGGCAACTCAAGGCCCGTAGAGATAAACCGCCATAAGTACATAACTTGTATTGTAAGGCAGAGATAGTTAGAGACCGAGGCGGACACTGTTTATGAGCATTTTATATATAAAGGGACGACCCGGCGGCGGTTCAGGACAAGTAAGATCAGATCGAAAGCTAGGTCATGCGGATTCGCTCCCTAGTAATCGAAACATAAGCAATCCCACCTCAAACTGGATCAGGCCTTTACCTACACCGTAATGGGCCGAACCAGTATAAACCCTCGTGTCCTTTGTCCCGTTTTAACCCCTTTAAGCTTCCTAGTTGCGATGGCTCCACGATTAAGTCCTTTCACTAGGACATCTGCCGTGACAATTCCACGACAGTTGGCGCCCACCGTGGGGCCTACGCACGGTGGATTTGAGTTCTTGAAGGGCAGCTTTGAAGGGCTCAAGGGATACGCCGTGGGCCGGATGACCAAGAGTCGTCGCGGCAAGCTCTACATCGACGACGCAGGCTGGGCCCCCGACGCCGGCTCAATTGAGTACGGTACCGGGTCCCCTTCGGCGGAATCCACGTCTTCATCGGCTAGATCGGCGAGCCGGGCCCTGAGCCGGACATCTAAGCCGACATCATCGAGACGGCTCAGCGTGCGAAACCCGCCCAGTCTCAGCCCGCCATGAAGCGTGCCTTCGTGGGATGCATCCATGGAGGGGAATTTTCTGAAGGATCTGGGTCTGGCGGTGAGACAACCATCTACTCTGATGGTGAGTCGTCCACGGGTGAGACAGAATCATTGTATCGACTGCAAGACGGTGGGCTTGGGGGCTGTTCCGATGGCAGCAGTTGATGTCTACTACACAACCTTCTTCTTGTAGACGTTGTTGGGCCTCCAAGTGTAGAGGTTTGTAGGACAGTAGCAAATTTCCCTCAAGTGGATGACCTAAGGTTTATCAATCCGTGGGAAGCGTAGGATGAAGATGGTCTCTCTCAAGCAACCCTGCAACCAAATAACAAAGAGTCTCTTGTGTCCCCAACACACCCAATACAATGGTAAATTGTATAGGTGTACTAGTTCGGCGAAGAGATGGTGATACAAGTGCAATATGGATGGTGGATATAGGTTTTTGTAATCTGAAAATATAAAAACAGCAAGGTAACTAATGATAAAAGTGAGCACAAACGGTATTGCAATGCTAGAAAACAAGGCCTAGGGTTCATACTTTCACTAGTGCAAGTTCTCTCAACAATAATAACATAATTGGATCATATAACAATCCCTCAACATGCAACAAAGAGTCACTCCAAGGTCACTAATAGCGGAGAACAAACGAAGAGATTATGGTAGGGTACGAAACCACCTCAAAGTTATTCTTTCCAATCAATCCGTTGGGCTATTCCTATAAGTGTCACAAACAGCCCTAGAGTTCGTACTAGAATAACACCTTAAGACACAAATCAACCAAAACCCTAATGTCACCTCAAGTATCCGTGGGTATGATTATACGATATGCGTCACACAATCTCAGATTCATCTATTCAACCAACACATAGAACCTCAAAGAGTGCCCCAAAGTTTCTACCGGAGAATCAAGACGAAAACGTGTGCCAACCCCTATGCATAGGTTCATGGGCGGAACCCGCAAGTTGATCACCAAAACATACATCAAGTGAATCACGTGATATCCCATTGTCACCACAGATACGCACGGCAAGACATACATCAAGTGTTCTCAAATCATTAAAGACTCAATCCGATAAGATTACTTCAAAGGGAAAACTCAATCCATTACAAGAGAGTAGAGGGGGAGAAACATCATAAGATCCAACTATAATAGCAAAGCTCGTGATACATCAAGATCGTATCACCTCAAGAACACGAGAGAGAGAGAGAGAGAGAGAGATCAAGCACATAGCTACTGGTACATACCCTCAGCCCCGAGGGTGAACTACCCCCTCCTCGTCATGGAGAGCGCCGGGATGATGAAGATGGCCACCGGTGAGGGATCCCCCCTCCGTCAGGGTCCCGGAACAGGGTCCCGATTGGTTTTTGGTGGCTACAGAGGCTTGCGGCGGCGGAACTCCCGATCTATTCTGTCCCCCGATCGTTTTAGGGTATATGGGTATATATAGGAGGAAGAAATACGCCAGGGGAGCCACGAGGGGCCCACGAGGGTGGAGGGCGCGCCCCCTGCCTCGTGCCTCCCTCGTTTCTTTCCTGACGTGCACTCCAAGTCTATCGGGTTGCTTTCTTTCGAAAAATAACTTCTCCAGAAGGTTTCATTCCGTTTCGACTCCGTTTGATATTCCTTTTCTTCGAAACACTGAAACAAGGGAAAAACAGAAACTGGCACTGGGCTCTGGGTCAATAGGTTAGTCCCAAAGTAATATAAAAGTGCATAGTAAAGCCCATAAAACATCCAAGATGGATAATATAATAGCATGAATACTTCATAAATTATAGATACATTGGAGACGTATCAGCATCCCCAAGCTTAATTCCTGCTCGTCCTCGAGTAGGTAAATGATAAAAGAAATAATTTACGAAGTGTGAATGCTAGCAGGTGCATAAGTTTGATCAATGATAATTTCAATCACCTTTTCTAGCATCATTATATGTCATAACAGTAGCTCAACTCATAGAACTTTTCATGATCAAGTAACAAACTATTCATATGTTAAAGTATAGAACATAAACTTTCTTGAAAACTAACAAACCGTGTTATTAGTCATCAAACAATTACAATTCATCTTATTTCGAGGAAGAGTCTATGTCAGAGCTTTGATTCAGCAAACTTCACATACTCAACTATCATTTAGTCTTCCATGATTGCTACCACTCAAAGCATATTTTTTAGAACAAATAGTATTCATCAAACACAGAGAAAGATAGGGGCTTAATGTTTCGCCTCCCAACCTTTTACCTCAAGGGTAATGTCAACAGTAATAATTCATGCTCAAATATATTTGAATGGCCATATATGCTTAGATCTTTCCATCACATGATGCTTGCCAACTAAAGAGTAGGTTGGAATGAGAAGGAATACTACTGACTCTTGCATAAAAGTAAAAGATAGGCCCTTCGCAGAGGGAAGCAGGGATTTGCAGAGGTGCCAGAGCTCGAAGCTAAAACAGAGATGAAAATAATTTTGAGAGGTATGCTTTCATTGTCAACATAACGACCAAGAGTTCCCAATATCTTCCATACTACATACATTATAGGCGGTTCCCAAACAGAAAGGTAAATTTTTTACTCCCCCTCCACCAACATTCGCACTCCACGGCTTGTCCGAAACAATGGGTGCCGTCCAACTATCAACATTCCTGGGGGAGTTTTGTTTAAATTATTTGTGAATTTGTTTTTTTTATCTTTTGATCATAGGACTTGGCATCCCAGGTACCAGCCATTTTCTCGTGAATGATGAGCGGAGTCCACTCATCGTGAGAATAACCCACCTAGCATGGAAGATACCGACAGCCCCTAGTCGCTACATGAGCGATTCGGGCATACAAAATAGATTATTATTTGAAGGTTTAGAGTTTGGCACATGCAAATTTACTTGGAACGACAGGTAAATTCCGCATATAGGTAGATATGGTGGACACTCGTGGAAGAAACTTGGTTCAAGGAGTTTGGATGCACAAGCAGTATTCCCGCTTAGTACAGATATTTTGGCTAGCAAAGGATTCTAAATAGCAAGCACCACATGTTAGAGGATCCATAACAATATAACTTCTATACAAATATACCCAAGCATAACTCATTATGTTGTCTTCCTTGTCCAACTTCAACTAATTTGCTCAGGTTTGAAAATAATTAATGGGGATCACAATCATAGAAGATGTCCAAGATAGTATATTTATATGTGAAATCTCTCTTCCTTCAATATTCTTTCATGAATTGTTCAAGTGACCAATACAATGCTTGCTAACCTTCAATAAATTTACCACCTCTACTTCTTATATGTGAAGGCATTACTCCCCATGGGATAAGCACATGAAACATATATAATTTCAGATTTATGACATTCAAATCATTCAACCATTTACTCATAGGATATAAGTGAAGCACACGAGTAAATGACAAATTACTCCAAAAAGATATAAGTGAAGATCAATGAGTAGTTAAATAATTATGTAGCTATGTGAAGACTCTCTCTCATTTAAGAATTTCAGATCTTAGTATTTTATTCAAACTGCAAGCAAAACAAAATAAGACTACATTGCAAGGATAGCACAACTAATGTGAAAAAGCAAAAACTTAGGTTCAACCGATACTAACCGATAGTTGTTGAAGAAGAAAGGTGGGATGCCTACCGGGGAATCCCCAAGCTTAGATGCTTGAGACTTCTTGAAATAATATCTTGGGGTGCCTTGTGCATCCCCAAGCTTGAGCTTTTGTGTCTCCTTAATTCCTTTTATATCTCGGTTTCCTAAATCTCGAAAGCTTCATCCACACCAAACTCAACAAGAACTCGTGAGATAAGTTAGTATAAACCAATGCAAAACCTTATCATTTTCTACTGTAACAAATCACTAAAATTATTATTAAACATTGCATACTAAATGCCTCTGCATATTTAATACTCCTATCCTCAAATAGAATCATTAAACAAGCAAACATATGCAAACAATGCAAACATAACAGCAATCTGCCGAAACAGTACAGTCTGTAAAGAATGCAAGTTTCATTATACTTCCCTAACTCCAAAAATTATGAAAGAAAATTCCCACTGTAGTAAATTTATAAGAGCTTATTATGAAAAAGGCTTCAACATTTTATCACATTCTGACTTTTCTAGGGAATTTTTGCAACAGCGGTAAACTTTTTGTTTTGAAGCAGCAACATGTATACTTGCAAAATAAGCATGGTAAAGGCTATCCTTGACATTTTTATTGAAAATAAAGATGCAAACATTATTCTAAATAACAGAAAGCAAATACTAATAAAATAAAATGACGCTCCAAGAAAAACACATATCATGTGGTGAATAAAAATATAGCTCCAAGTAAAGTTACCGATGAACGAAGACGAAAGAGGGGGTGCCATCCGGGGCATCCCCAAGCTTAGGCTCTTGGTTGTCCTTGAATATTACCTTGGGGTGCCTTGGGCATCCCCAAGCTTAGGCTCTTGCCACTCCTTATTCCGTAGTCCATCGAATCTTTACCCAAAACTTGAAAACTTCACAACACAAAACTTAACAGAAAATCTCGTGAGCTCCGTTAGCGAAAGAAAACAAAACACCACTTCAAGGTACTGTAATGAACTCATTCTTTATTTGTATTGGTGTTAAATATACTGTATTCCAACTTCGCTATGGTTTATAAACTATTTTACTAGCCATAGAGTCATCAAAATAAGCAAACAACACACGAAAAACAGAATCTGTCAAAAACAGAACAATCTGTAGTAATCTGTAACTAACGCAAACTTCTGAAACTCAGAAAATTCTACCAAAATAGGAAGACCTAGATAATTTGATTATTGATCTTCTGCAATTGGAATCAGTATTTTATCACGTTCTGGTGATTTTAAACAATTGTTTTCGTGAACAGAAAGTTTCTGGAATTTTCAGCAAGATCAAATAACTATCATCCAAGAAGATCCTATAGGTCTTACTTGGCACAAACACTAATTAAAACACAAAACCACATCTAAACAGAAGCTTGATGGTTTATTTATTACTAAACAGAACCAAAAAGCAAGAAATGAAAATAAAATTGGGTTGCCTCCCAACAAGCGCTAACGTTTAACGCCCCTAGCTAGGCATGATGATTTCAATGATGGTCGCATAAAAGATAAGAATTGAAACATAAAGAGAGCATCATGAAGAATATAACTAGCACATTTAAGTCTAACCCACTTCCTATGCATAGGGATTTTGCGAGAAAACAACTTATGAGAACAATAATCAACTAGCATAGGAAGGCAAAACAAGCATAACTTCAAAACTCTAAGCACATAGAGAGGAAACTTGATATTACTGCAATTCCTACAAGCATATATTCCTCCCTCATAATAATTTTCAGTAGCATCATGAATGAATTCAACAATATAACCAGCACCTAAAGCATTCTTTTCATGATTTACTTGCATAGAATTTTTATTACTCTCCACATAAGCAAAATTCTTCTGATGAATAGTAGTGGGAGCAAACTCAACAAAATAACTATCATATGATTGAAAATTAAGATCAAGATGACAAGTTTCATGGTTATCATTATTATTTAAAGCATACGTGTCATCACAATAATCATCATAGATAGGTGGCATGCCTTCATCATGGTAAATTTGCTCATCATAGCTTGGGGACAAAAAATACCATCTCCATCAAACATAGCTTCCCCAAGCCTGTGGCTTTGCATATCATTAGCATCATGGATATTAAAGGAATTCATACTAACAACATTGCAATCATGCTCATCATTCACATATTCTATGCCAAGCATTCTATGTAATTCTTCTTCTAACACTTTGGCACAATTTTCCTTTCCATCATACTCACGAAAGATATTAAAAAGATGAAGCGTATGAGACAAACTCAATTCCATTTTTTATAGTTTTCTTTTATAAATTAAACTAGTGCTAAAACAAGAAACAAAAAGATTCGATTGCAAGATCTAAAGATATACCTTCAAGCACTCACCTCCCCGGCAACGGCGCCAGAAACTGCTTAGTTGACGGGGTGTGAGTGCCGCTTTCCTAGCCTCCCCGGCAACGGCGCCAGAAACTGCTTGATATCTACTACCCAACCTTCTTCTTGTAGACGTTGTTGGGCCTCCAAGTGTAGAGGTTTGTAGGACAGTAGCAAATTTCCCTCAAGTGGATGACCTAAGGTTTATCAATCCGTGGGAAGCGTAGGATGAAGATGGTCTCTCTCAAGCAACCCTGCAACCAAATAACAAAGAGTCTCTTGTGTCCCCAACACACCCAATACAATGGTAAATTGTATAGGTGTACTAGTTCGGCGAAGAGATGGTGATACAAGTGCAATATGGATGGTGGATATAGGTTTTTGTAATCTGAAAATATAAAAACAGCAAGGTAACTAATGATAAAAGTGAGCACAAACGGTATTGCAATGCTAGGAAACAAGGCCTAGGGTTCATACTTTCACTAGTGCAAGTTCTCTCAACAATAATAACATAATTGGATCATATAACAATCCCTCAACATGCAACAAAGAGTCACTCCAAGGTCACTAATAGCGGAGAACAAACGAAGAGATTATGGTAGGGTACGAAACCACCTCAAAGTTATTCTTTCCAATCAATCCGTTGGGCTATTCCTATAAGTGTCACAAACAGCCCTAGAGTTCGTACTAGAATAACACCTTAAGACACAAATCAACCAAAACCCTAATGTCACCTCAAGTATCCGTGGGTATGATTATACGATATGCGTCACACAATCTCAGATTCATCTATTCAACCAACACATAGAACCTCAAAGAGTGCCCCAAAGTTTCTACCGGAGAATCAAGACGAAAACGTGTGCCAACCCCTATGCATAGGTTCATGGGCGGAACCCGCAAGTTGATCACCAAAACATACATCAAGTGAATCACGTGATATCCCATTGTCACCACAGATACGCACGGCAAGACATACATCAAGTGTTCTCAAATCATTAAAGACTCAATCCGATAAGATTACTTCAAAGGGAAAACTCAATCCATTACAAGAGAGTAGAGGGGGAGAAACATCATAAGATCCAACTATAATAGCAAAGCTCGTGATACATCAAGATCGTATCACCTCAAGAACACGAGAGAGAGAGAGATCAAACACATAGCTACTGGTACATACCCTCAGCCCCGAGGGTGAACTACCCCCTCCTCGTCATGGAGAGCGCCGGGATGATGAAGATGGCCACCGGTGAGGGATCCCCCCTCCGTCAGGGTCCCGGAACAGGGTCCCGATTGGTTTTTGGTGGCTACAGAGGCTTGCGGCGGCGGAACTCCCGATCTATTCTATCCCCCGATCGTTTTAGGGTATATGGGTATATATAGGAGGAAGAAATACGTCAGGGGAGCCACGAGGGGCCCACGAGGGTGGAGGGCGCACCCCCCTGCCTCGTGCCTCCCTCGTTTCTTTCCTGACGTGCACTCCAAGTCTATCGGGTTGCTTTCTTTCCAAAAATAACTTCTCCAGAAGGTTTCATTCCATTTCGACTCCATTTGATATTCCTTTTCTTCGAAACACTGAAACAAGGGGAAAAACAGAAACTGGCACTGGGCTCTGGGTCAATAGGTTAGTCCCAAAGTAATTTAAAAGTGCATAGTAAAGCCCATAAAACATCCAAGATGGATAATATAATAGCATGAATACTTCATAAATTATATATACGTTGGAGACGTATCAGCAGTATTCCGGACCCCTTTGAGCCGCCGAGCTGAGTGGGGATCTTCATGGCTGGCACGCAAGCCGTTCAAAACTCTACGGCTGCGGCAGCGATAACCTCCGGGTCAGCGGCAGCCGGGGCAGGAGGCCCTGCGCGCCCGCCGGCTCAGGTGTTGGTAGATCTCATGGATAGGATGACAGCCCTGTTAACCGCCGTGGTTAATCCGGCGGATCAGGCTCAACATGATGCAGAAGTGGCACGGTTACGTGAGGAGGTAGCACAAGCCAAGGAAAACTTAGCAGCGGAGGACGTCAGGATGGCCACAGAGCGGGCGGCTTTGGATGCTCGAGCGCAGCAGATTCAATCAGAGGCTTTCCAGCTTACGATGGATCTGAACGCATCAAATGAGGTCATGAGGAGAAGGCACCAGAAGGCTTAATCCCGTCTGCCTCAGACTTATGATCCTAGAAACCTCTTCTGCACACCCGGTGTAGGCCCCAGTAACCCGCCGGAGGTAAACCAGGTTGCAACGCCCGGGGCTGGGACGCCGGTTCAACCACGGGTGATGGTGAAGGAAATATGCCCTAGAGGCAATAATAAAGTTGTTATTTATTTCCTTATATCATGATAAATGTTTATTATTCATGCTAGAATTGTATTAACCGGAAACTTAGTACATGTGTGAATACATAGACAAACAGAGTGTCACTAGTATGCCTCTACTTGACTAGCTTGTTGAATCAAAGATGGTTAAGTTTCCTAGCCATAGACATGAGTTGTCATTTGATTAACGGGATCACATCATTAGAGAATGATGTGATTGACTTGACCCATTCCTTTAGCTTAGCACTTGGTCATTTAGTATGTTGCTGTTGCTTTCTTCATGACTTATACATGTTCCTATGACTGTGATATTATGCAACTCCCGAATACCCGAGGAACACTTTGTGTGCTACCAAATGTCACAACATAACTGGGTGATTATAAAGGTGCTCTACAGGTGTCTCCGATGGTACTTCTTGAGTTGGCATAGATCAAGATTAGGATTTGTCACTCCGATTGTCGGAGAGGTATCTCTGGGCCCTCTCGGTAATGCATGTCACTATAAGCCTTGCAAGCAATGTGACTAATGAGTTAGTTGCGGGATGATGCATTACGGAACGAGTAAAGAGACTTGCCGGTAACGAGATTGAACTAGGTATTGAGATACCGACGATCGAATCTCGGGCAAGTGACATACCGATGACAAAGGGAACAACGTATGTTGTTATGCGGTTTGACCGATAAAGATCTTCGTAGAATATGTAGGAGCCAATATGAGCATCCAGGTTCCGCTATTGGTTATTGACTGAAGACGTGTCTCGGTCATGTCTACATAGTTCTCGAACCCGTAGGGTCCGCACGCTTAACGTTCGGTGACGATTTGTATTATGAGTTTATGTGTTTTGATGTACCGAAGGTAGTTCAGAGTCCCGGATGAGACCGGGGACATGATGAGGTCTTGAAATGACCGAGACATAAAGATCGATATATTGGATGACTATATTCGTGTTGGGGAACGTAGTAATTTCAAAATTTTCCTACGCACACGCAAGATCATGGTGATGCATAGCAACGAGAGGGGAGAGTGTTGTCCACGTACCCTCGTAGACCGACAGCGGAAGCGTTATCACAACGCGGTTGATGTAGTCGTACGTCTTCACGATCCGACCGATCAAGTACCGAACGCACGGCACCTCCAAGTTCTACACACGTTCAGCTCGATGACGTCCCTCGAACTCCGATCCAGCCGAGTGTTGAGGGAGAGTTTCGTCAGCACGACGGCGTGGTGACGATGATGATGTTCCACCGACACAGGGCTTCGCCTAAGCTCCGCGACGGTATTATCGAGGTGTAATCTGGTGGAGGGGGGCACCGCACACGGCTAAAATATCGTATATCAAGTGTGTCCATGGGGTGCCCCTGCCCCCATATATAAAGGAGCAAGGGAGGAGGACGCCGGCCCTAGGAGGGGGCGCACCAAGTGTGGAGTCCTACTAGGACTCCCTAGTCCTAGTAGGATTCCACCTCCCATAAGGAATAGGAAAAGAGGAAGGGAAAAAGAGAAGGAAGGAAGGGGGCGCCCCCCTTCCCTAGTCCAATTCGGACCAGACCAAGGGGAGGGGTGCGGCCACCCTTGAGGCCCTTTTCCTTCTTTCCCGTATGGCCCAATAAGGCCCAATACGTATTCCCGTAACTCTCCGGTACTCCGAAAAATACCCGAATCACTCGGAACCTTTCCGAAGTCCGAATATAGTCGTCCAATATATCGATCTTTACGTCTCGACCATTTTGAGACTCCTCGTCATGTCCCCGATCTCATCCGGGACTCCGAACTCCTTCGGTACATCATACATAAACTCATAATAAAACTGTCATCGTAACTTTAAGCGTGTGGACCCTTTGGGTTCGAGAACTATGTAGACATGACCGAGACACCTCTCCGGTCAATAAGCAATAGCGGGACCTGGATGCCCATATTGGCTCCCACATATTCTACGAAGATCTTTATCGGTCAGACCGCATAACAACATACGTTGTTCCCTTTGTCATCGGTATGTTACTTGCCCGAGATTCGATCGTCGGTATCTCGATACCTAGTTCAATCTCGTTACCGGCTAGTCTCTTTACTCGTTCCGTAATACATCATCCCGTAACTAACTCATTAGTCACAATGATTGCAAGGCTTATAGTGATGTGCATTACCGAGTGGGCCCAGAGATACCTCTCCGACAATCGGAGTGACAAATCCTAATCTCGAAATACGCCAACCCAACAAGTACCTTTGGAGACACCTGTAGAGCACCTTTATAATCACCCAGTTACGTTGTGACGTTTGGTAGCACACAAAGTGTTCCTCCGGTAAACGGGAGTTGCATAATCTCATAGTCATAGGAACATGTATTTGTCATGAAGAAAGCAATAGCAACATACTAAACGATCGGGTGCTAAGCTAACGTAATGGGTCATGTCAATCACGTCATTCTCCTAATGAGGTGATCCCGTTAATCAAATGACAACTCATGTCTATGGCTAGGAAACATAATCATCTTTGATTAACGAGCTAGTCAAGTAGAGGTATACTAGTGACACTCTGTTTGTCTATGTATTCACACATGTATTATGTTTCCGGTTAATACAATTCTAGCATGAATAATAAACATTTATCATGATATAAGGAAATATATAATACTTTATTATTGGCTCTAGGGCATATTTCCTTCAGTCTCCCACTTGCACTAGAGTCAATAATCTAGTTCACATCGCCATGTGATTTAACATCAATAATTCACATCACCATGTGATTAACACCCATAGTTCACATCTCTATGTGACTAACACTCAAAGGGTTTACTAGAGTCAATAATCTAGTTCACATCACTATGTGATTAACACCCAAAGAGTACTAAGGTGTGATCATGTTTTGATTGTGAGATAATTTTAGTCAACGGGTCTGTCACATTCAGATCCGTAAGTATTTTGCAAATCTCTATGTCTACAATGCTCTGCACGGAGCTACTCTAGCTAATTGCTCCCACTTTCAATATGTATCTAGACCGAGACTTTAGAGTCATCTAGATTAGTGTCAAAACATGCATCGACGTAACCCTTTACGACGAACCTTTTGTCACTTCCATAATCGAGAAACATTTCCTTATTCCACTAAGGATAATTTTGACCGCTATCCAGTGATCTACTCCTAGATCACTATTGTACTCCCTTGCCAAAATCAGTGTAGGGTATACAATAGATTTGGTACACAGCATGGCATACTTTATAGAACCTATGGCCAAGGCATAGGGAATGACTTTCATTCTCTTTCTATCTTCTGCCGTGGTCGGGCTTTGAGTCTTACTCAATTTCATACCTTGTAACATAGGCAAGAACGCTTTTTTGACTGTTGTATTTTGAACTACTTCAAAATCTTGTTAAGGTATGTACTCATTGAAAAAACTTATCAAGCGTCTTGATCTATCTCTATAGATCTTGATGCTCAATATGTAAGCAGCTTCACCGAGGTCTTTCTTTGAAAAACTCCTTTCAAACACTCCTTTATGCTTTGCAGAATAATTCTACATTATTTCCGATCAACAATATGTCATTCACATATACTTATCAGAAATGCTGTAGTGCTCCCACTCACTTTCTTGTAAATACAGGCTTCACCGCAAGTCTGTATAACACTTTATTCTTTGATAAACTTATCAAAGTGTATATTCCAACTCCGAGATGCTTGCACCAGTCCATAGATGGATCGGTGGAGCTTGCATATTTTGTTAGCACCTTTAGGATTGACAAAACCTTCTGGTTGCATCATATACAACTCTTCTTTAATAAATCCATTAAGGAATGTAGTTTTGTTTATCCATTTGCCATATTTCATAAAATGCGGGAATTGCTAACATGATTCAGACAGACTTAAGCATAGATACGAGTGAGAAACTCTCATCGTAGTCAACATCTTGAACTTGTCGAAAACCTTTTTGCGACAATTCTAGCTTTGTAGATAGTGACACTACTATCAACATCCGTCTTCCTCTTGAAGATCCATTTATTCTCAATGACTCGCCGATCATTGGGCAAGTCAATCAAAGTCCATACTTTGTTCTTATACATGGATCTCATCTCAGATTTCATGGCCTCAAGCCATTTTGCGGAATTTGGGCTCATCATCGCTTCCTCATAGTTCGTAGGTTCGACATGGTCTAGTAACATAACCTCCAGAAGAGGATTACTGTACCACTCTGGTGCGGATCTTACTCTGCTTTACCTACGAGGTTTGGTAGTAACTTGATCTGAAGTTACATGATCATCATCATTAACTTCCTCACTAATTGGTGTAGGAGTCACAGGAACAGATTTCTGTGATGAACTACTTTCCAATAAGGGAGCAGGTACAGTTACCTCATCAAGTTCTACTTTCCTCCCACTCACATCTTTCGAGAGAAACTTCTTCTCTAGAAAGGATCCATTCTTAGCAACAAATGTCTTGCCTTCGGATCTGTGATAGAAGGTGTACCCAACTGTCTCCTTTGGGTATCCTATGAAGACACATTTCTCCGATTTGGGTTTTGAGCTTATCAGGATGAAACTTTTTCACATAAGCATCGCAACTCCAAAATTTTAAGAAACGACAACTTTGGTTTCTTGCCAAACCACAGTTCATAAGGCGTCGTCTCAACGGATTTCGATGGTGCCCTATTTAACGTGAATGTAGCTGTCTCTAATGCATAACCCCAAAACGATAGTGGTAAATTGGTAAGAGAGATCATAGATTGCACTATATCCAATATAGTATCGGTTATGACGTTCGGACACACCATTATGCTGTGGTGTTCCCGGTGGCATGAATTTGTGAAACTATTCCACATTGTTTTAACTGAAGGCCAAACTCGTAACTTAAATACTCTTCTCCACGATCAGATCGTAGAAACTTTATTTTCTTGTTACGATGATTTTCTGCTTCACTCTGAAATTATATGAACTTTTCAAATGTTTCAGACTCTTGTTTCATTAAGTAGATATACCCATATCTACTCAAATCATCTGTGAAGGTCAGAAAATAATGATACCTGCTACGAGCCTCAATATTCATCGGACCACATACATCTGTATGTATGATTTCCAACAAATCTGTTGCTCTCTCCATAGTTCCGGAGAACGGCGTTTTAGTCATCTTGCCCATGAGGCACGGTTCGCAAGCATCAAGTGATTCATAATCAAGTGATTCCAAAGTCCCATCAGTATGGAGTTTCTTCATGCGCTTTACACCAATATGACCTAAACGGCAGTGCCACAAATAAGTTGCACTATCATTATTAACTTTGCATCTTTTGGCTTCATTATTATGAATATGTGTATCACTACGATCGAGATCCAACAAACCATTTTCGTTGGTGTGTATGACCATAAAAGGTTTTTATTCATGTAAACAGAACAACAATTGTTCTCTAACTTAAATGAATAACCGTATTGCAATAAACATGATCAAATCATATTCATGCTCAACGCAAACACCAAATAACACTTATTTAGTTTCAACACTAATCCCGAAAGTATAGGGAGTGTGCGATGATGATCATATCAATCTTGGAACTACTTCCAACACACATCGTCACCTCGCCTTTTACTAGTCTCTGTTTATTCTGCAACTCCCGTTTTCGAGTTACTACTCTTTAGCAACTGAACCAGTATCAAATACTGAGGGGTTGCTATAAACACTAGTAAGTACACATCAATAACATGTATATCCAATATACCTTTGTTCACTTTGCCATCCTTCTTATCCACCAAATACTTGGGGCAGTTTCGCCTCCAGTGACCAGTCCCTTTGCAGTAGAAGCACTTAGTCTCAGGCTTAGGTACAGACTTGGGCTTCTTCACTTGAGTAGCAACTTGCTTGCCGTTCTTTTTGAAGTTCCCCTTCTTCCCTTTGCCTTTTTCTTGAAACTAGTGGTCTCGTCAACCATCAACACTTGATGTTTTTCTTGATTTCTACCTTCGTCGATTTCAGCATCACGAAGAGCTCGGGAATTACTTTCGTCATCCCTTGCATATTATAGTTCATCACGAAGTTCTACTAACTTGGTGATGGTGACTAGAGAATTCTGTCAATCACTATCTTATCTGGAAGATTAACTCCCACTTGATTCAAGAGATTGTAGTACCAAGACAATCTGAGCACATGATCACTGGTTGAGCTATTCTCCTCCATCTTGTAGGCAAGGTACTTGTCAGAGGTCTCATACCTCTTGACTCGGGCATGAGTCTGAAATACCAATTTCAACTCTTGGAACATCTTATATGCTCCGTGGCGTTCAAAACATTTTTGAAGTCCCGGTTCTAAGCTGTAAAGCTTGGTGCACTAAACTATCAAGTACTCATCATACCGAGCTTTGCCAAACGTTCATAACGTCTGCATCTGCTCCTGCAATAGGCCCGTCACCTAGCGGTGCATCAAGGACATAATTTTTCTGTGCAACAATGAGGAAATCCTCAGATCACGGACCAAGTCCGCATCATTGCTACTATCATCTTTCAACTTATTTTCTCTAGGAACATATCAAAAAATAAACGGGGAGCTACATCGGAGCTATTGATCTACAACATAGATATGCAAAATACTATCAGGACTAAGTTCATGATAAATTTAAGTTCAATTAATCATATTACTTAAGAACTCCCACTTAGATAGACATCTCTCTAATCATCTAAGTGATTACGTGATCCAAAGCAACTAAACCATGTCCGATTAACACGTGAGATGGAGTAGTTTCAATGGTGAACATCACTATGTTGATCATATCTACTATATGATTCACGCTCGACCTTTCGGTCTCTGTGTTCCGAGGCCATATCTGTACATATGCTAGGCTCGTCAAGTTTAACCTGAGTATTCCGCGTGTGCAACTGTTTTGCACCCGTTGTATTTGAACGTAGAGCCTATCACACCCGATTAACACGTGGTGTCTCAGCACGAAGAACTTTGCAACGGTGCATACTCAGGGAGAACACTTTTATCTTGAAATTTTAGTGAGAGATCATCTTATAATGCTACCGTCAATCAAAGCAAGATAAGATGCATAAAGGATTAACATCACATGCAATCAATATAAGTGATATGATATGGCCATCATCATCTTGTGCTTGTGATCTCCATCTCCGAAGCACCGTGCTTGTGATCTCCATCTCCGAAGCACCGTCATGATCACCATCGTCACCGGCGCGACACCTTGATCTCCATCGTAGCATCGTTGTCGTCTCGCCAACTTATTGCTTTTACGACTATCGCTACTGCTTAGTGATAAAGTAAAACTATTACATGGCGATTGCATCTCATACAATAAAGCGACAACCATATGGCTCCTGCCAGTTGCCGATAACTCGGTTACAAAACATGATCATCTCATACAACACATTATATCACATCATGTCTTGACCATATCACATCACAACATGCCCTGCAAAAACAAGTTAGACGTCCTCTACTTTGTTGTTGCAAGTTTTACGTGGCTGCTACGGGCTTAGCAAGAACCGTTCTTACCTACGCATCAAAACCACAACGATAGTTTGTCAAGTTGATGATGTTTTAACCTTCACAAGGACCGGGCGTAGCCACACTCGGTTCAAATAAAGTGAGAGAGACAGACACCCGCCAGTCACCTTTAAGCAACGAGTGCTCTGAACGGTGAAACCAGTCTCGCGTAAGCGTACGCGTAATGTCGGTCCGGGCCGCTTCATCTCACAATACCGCCGAACCAAAGTATGACATGCTGGTAAGCAGTATGACTTATATCGCCCACAACTCACTTGTGTTCTACTCGTGCATAGCATCAACGCATAAAACCTGGCTCTGATACCACTGTTGGGGAACGTAGTAATTTCAAAATTTTCCTACGCACACGCAAGATCATGGTGATGCATAGCAACGAGAGGGGAGAGTGTTGTCCACGTACCCTCGTAGACCGACAGCGGAAGCGTTATCACAACGCGGTTGATGTAGTCGTACGTCTTCACGATCCGACCGATCAAGTACCGAACGCACGGCACCTCCAAGTTCTACACACGTTCAGCTCGATGACGTCCCTCGAACTCCGATCCAGCCGAGTGTTGAGGGAGAGTTTCGTCAGCACGACGGCGTGGTGACGATGATGATGTTCCACCGACGCAGGGCTTCGCCTAAGCTCCGCGACGGTATTATCGAGGTGTAATCTGGTGGAGGGGGGCACCGCACACGGCTAAAATATCGTATATCAAGTGTGTCCATGGGGTGCCCCTGCCCCCGTATATAAAGGAGCAAGGGAGGAGGAGGCCGGCCCTAGGAGGGGGCGCACCAAGTGTGGAGTCCTACTAGGACTCCCTAGTCCTAGTAGGATTCCACCTCCCATAGGAATAGGAAAAGAGGAAGGGAAAAAGAGAAGGAAGGAAGGGGGCGCCCCCCTTCCCTAGTCCAATTCGGACCAGACCAAGGGGAGGGGTGCGGCCACCCTTGAGGCCCTTTTCCTTCTTTCCTGTATGGCCCAATAAGGCCCAATACGTATTCCCGTAACTCTCCGGTACTCCGAAAAATACCCGAATCACTCGGAACCTTTCCGAAGTCCGAATATAGTCGTCCAATATATCGATCTTTACGTCTCGACCATTTTGAGACTCCTCGTCATGTCCCCGATCTCATCCGGGACTCCGAACTCCTTCGGTACATCATACATAAACTCATAATAAAACTGTCATCGTAACTTTAAGCGTGTGGACCCTTTGGGTTCGAGAACTATGTAGACATGACCGAGACACCTCTCCGGTCAATAAGCAATAGCGGGACCTGGATGCCCATATTGGCTCCCACATATTCTACGAAGATCTTTATCGGTCAGACCGCATAACAACATACGTTGTTCCCTTTGTCATCGGTATGTTACTTGCCCGAGATTCGATCGTCGGTATCTCGATACCTAGTTCAATCTCGTTACCGGCAAGTCTCTTTACTCGTTCCGTAATACATCATCCCGTAACTAACTCATTAGTCACAATGCTTGCAAGGCTTATAGTGATGTGCATTACCGAG
This sequence comes from Triticum aestivum, assembly GCF_018294505.1. Lineage (NCBI taxonomy): Eukaryota > Viridiplantae > Streptophyta > Magnoliopsida > Poales > Poaceae > Triticum > Triticum aestivum. The sequence goes on along the minus strand of NC_057811.1, from coordinate 229,668,235 downwards.
TGGGCCCAGAGATACCTCTCCGACAATCGGAGTGACAAATCCTAATCTCGAAATACGCCAACCCAACAAGTACCTTTGGAGACACCTGTAGAGCACCTTTATAATCACCCAGTTACGTTGTGACGTTTGGTAGCACACAAAGTGTTCCTCCGGTAAACGGGAGTTGCATAATCTCATAGTCATAGGAACATGTATAAGTCATGAAGAAAGCAATAGCAACATACTAAACGATCGGGTGCTAAGCTAACGTAATGGGTCATGTCAATCACGTCATTCTCCTAATGAGGTGATCCCGTTAATCAAATGACAACTCATGTCTATGGCTAGGAAACATAATCATCTTTGATTAACAAGCTAGTCAAGTAGAGGCATACTAGTGACACTCTGTTTGTCTATGTATTCACACATGTATTATGTTTCCGGTTAATACAATTCTAGCATGAATAATAAACATTTATCATGATATAAGGAAATATATAATACTTTATTATTGCCTCTAGGGCATATTTCCTTCAATTCGGACATCGGAAAGGTTCCGAGTGATTCGGGTTTTTTTTCCGGAGTATCGGAGAGTTACGGGAATTCGCCGGGGAGTATATGGGCCTTATTGGGCTTTAGGGGAAAAAGAGAGGGGAGGCTGCGCGGCCCCCAAGGCTTAGTCCGAATTGGACTAGGGGAGGGGCGGCACCCCCTCCTTCCTTCTCTTCTCTTTTCCCTTTCCTTCTCTCCTACTCATATTACTTGGAAGGGCTCCTAGTTCTACTAGGAAAAGTTGAATCCTACTCCCGGTGGGAGTAGGACTCCCCTAGGGCGCGCCATAGAGAGGGCTGGCCCTCCCCCTCCTCCACTCCTTTATATACGGGGGAGGGGGGCACCCCATAGACACACAAGTTGATCAGTTGATCTTTTAGCCGTGTGCGGTGCCCCCCTCCACCATAATCCACCTCGGTCATATTGTAGCGGTGCTTAGGCGAAGCCCTGCGTCGGTAGCATCATCATCACCGTCATCACGTCGTTGTAGCGACCAGACCTCAAACAGTTTGTGCTGCTATGCACCAGTGTCATCCCTGGATCAGTAATGTTGACACGCACAGTACTTGGAGGATTTATAACAGGGTAGCAATCACACACTTATTGAGTATCTCAAGAGAGAAATAAGTATGACAAATATGGCTTAAGGCCATCTAAAACGATAACAGCGGAAGACTTGGAAGATAAGTGAGTCCATCAACTCCAACGGCATCACTGAGTATAAGACCACGACCTAAGGCACCTTACTCGTCGTCTGAAAAGTCTGCAACATGAAACGTTGCAGCCCGAAAACGGGTCAGCACATGGAATATGCTGGCAATGTAACACATAGAGAGTAATGAACATAATAATGCTATACTACATGCATATATGGCTGGTAGAAGGCTCTATGGTTACAGTTTTGCGAAAAGCCAATTTTTCCCTACTGCAAAGGAATAAATTTTATTTAACTATCATGGTGGTTGTTAAACATTGAGAATGGTTGACAGCATTCTCAATCCCAATTAAGTATCATCATCAAACCCAACAAAATTAATTAAAGTAACATGATGAGATTCACATGATAATCCAAGTACTAGATACTCAAGATGTCCATAACCGGGGACACGGCTAACCATGATTAGTTTATACACTCTGCAGAGGTTTGTGCACTTTTCCCCACAAGACTCGATCGCCTCCGCTTGATTCTCGCACTACATGATGTTTGAGAAACGGATGACCGAGACACAGTCTTTCAGAAACAATAACTCTTTACTCCGGGTGGACAGTTACACCTACTTTCCCCTACATCTGCTAGCCCACCTCTTCAAGAGATCATGTAACCTACTCAACTATGCTAGAGCCCATAATAGCTTGTGGCTGCACACGGAAGTTTCTAGCATGAATAATCTCATGATCCCTTTGAACCTGGGTGGCGGTCCAAAAGAAAAACAGGCAATCCTGGAATACCCAGGTACCTCAATCCACCCAGATGTGAGTTTTAGTTGCCACCTTAAGGTTAACCATTAATTAACAATCTCACATCTGTCATGGTAACACTCAAACCCAATCCACGTCTACTAGCATAGCATAGCAATATGAGCAAACGTAGAAGTAACTCCCAAAGGTTTGATAATAAACAGGTAATAGGTACTACCTCAACTACTTCCCAATACCCACAATTTAATTAGATCCTAATCATGCAATGTTTGAGGATTGGTCTAATGCAATAAAACTGGGTAGTAAAAGAAGTATGATCAAAGTGTTACTTGCATTGCTGATGATCCGTGAAACCTAGAGATTCGAAGTAGCAAGCGGCGCACTCCGGGTACTCTATCGCAAACAAACAAGCATACAATAAGCACTCATCTAATGCACAGGTAAAACTCAAATAAAGAACTAACCAGAAAGTTCAACTTAAGAACTCCGGTTTGCAAAAAGAATCAAATCAAACGAAGCAACGAAAGTCAAACGGCGAAAGAAACAAGCTTCGTTTACTAATCTGGATCTAAGTTAAATTTTACAGTAGCAAAAACTTGTTTGAGTAGGTTAAACGGAAATAGAATTTCGAGACGAAGCTCTAGGCGCTTGAATCGCCTGATTCCGATAAACGAGCTAAAAGATATAGCAGAACGAAAATCTGATCAGAAATCGCGATCTGGAATAATCGCGGAAAATCCGACGAAAAAGAAAACTGACGAACAGTTAAACGAACGGACGTTCGTTGACTGCGACTAACCGGCGAACAGATTCGTTAAAACGAACGGATCGGTGAACGTTCACTAACTAACTAAACCGAAGAAAAAAATAAACCGATCTATTTAAAAAAATAAATCTAGGGTTTCGGAAAAAAAACGAACGGTTTTAAAAAAACCGGCACGGCGGCGGCGTTCGGCTATACCTCCGGCGAGGTATTCCGGCGGGCGGGACGGGGCTTCGGCGGGGTCTTCGGGTGCGGCGGGGTGCGGGGAGGCGACGGGAGGCGGCGGGGTCGTCGAGGGGGCTCCGGGCGGCGGCGTTCGGGCTCCGGGCGGCGAGCTCCTTCAGCGGCGGGGTCGGCGGCTCCGGCGCGGCTCCTGGCGGCTTCGGGTCGGGGCGGGGTGAGGTGAGGGCGGCGGCGGGGTGGGGAGTATATATGAGGGGGGGTTCTACCTTGGGGGAGGGGCAAGGGGCGGCGGCGACGAGCGAGACTCGGGCGGCGACGGGAGCTAGGTCTCCGGGAGGGAGACGGCTCGGGCGGTGGGCTGGGCCGTCGGCTGGGCTTCGGCCCAGTCGGCGCGCTCGGGATTTGTTTTTTAAATTAATTCCGCCAAACCTAAAAAACAATCCTAGAAAAATAAATAAAAATCTAAAAATGCCAAAATAAATTTTCACCGTCTAACTGAAATAATTAGAACGAGATGAACATTTTCTTGGCCCAAAAATGCAGTTTTGAAAACGTGCAATTTTTCTAATGCAAATAAAATCCGAATAAAATCAAATATTTGATTTTTATATTTTTCCTCCAATATTTCAATTACTTTGGAGAAGTCATATTTTCTCCTCTCATATATTTTAATATGAAATATTTTTCGGAGGGAAAAATAATTAAAACCAAAAATCCTCGCTTCATTATTTGATAAAAATCAAATATGAAAACCGCGAAAAATCCCCAACTCTCTCCGAGGGTCCTTGAGTTGCTTAGGATTTTTCGAGGATTTTGCCAAAATGCAATAAAATATGCTATGCAATGATGATCTAATGTATAACATTCCAAATTGAAAATTTGGGATGTTACAAACCTACCCCCTTAAGATGAATCTCGCCCTCGAGATTCGGGTTGGCTAGAAAATAGGTGAGAGTGGTTCTTCCGTAGATCTTCCTCTCGCTCCCAGGTGGCTTCGTCCTCGGTATGGTGACTCCACTGAACTTTGCAAAACTTGATAACCTTGCTGCGGGTGACTCGGCTGGCATACTCAAGAATCTTAACTGGTTTCTCCTCATAGGTCAAGTCACTATCCAGCTGAATCGCTTCCAATGGCACCGTATCTCTCAGTGGTATCTCAGCCATCCCTGCGTGGCACTTCTTCAACTGGGAAATGTGAAATACATCATGAACTCCTGACAATCCTTCAGGCAATTCCAGTTTGTAAGCAACTTCTCCCATACGCTCCAAAATTTTGTATGGTCCTACAAAACGTGGCGCTAACTTTCCTTTAACTCCAAAGCGCTTAACTCCTCGAAGTGGTGATACTCGTAGGTAAACTCTGTCTCCGACTTCGTGAACTGTCTCCTTGCGTTTAGAATCCGCATAACTCTTCTGCCTGGACTGGGCTACCTTGAGCCTATCGCGAATCAATTTCACCTTCCGTTCAGACTCTTTAATCAAATCTGGTCCAAACAACTGGCGGTCTCCAACTTTGTTCCATAACAATGGTGTTCTACACCTCCTTCCGTATAAAGCTTCGAAAGGGGCCATCTTCAAACTGGATTGATAACTGTTGTTGTAAGAAAACTCTGCATACGGCAAATTGTCGTCCCAACTAGATCCATAATCTAGCGCACAAGCTCTCAGCATATCTTCCAAAATCTGATTGACTCTCTCGGTCTGTCCGTCTGTCTGTGGGTGAAAGGCTGTACTGAACTCTAGCCTGGTACCCAAAGTTTCATGTAACTGATTCCAAAACTTTGAAGTAAACTGGGTTCCTCTATCTGATACAATGGTCCTCGGAACTCCATGCAGACATACGATCCTAGTCATGTATATCTTTGCCAACTTAGCACTGGTGTAAGTGGTCTTCACTGGGATGAAATGAGCTACTTTCGTCAAACGATCGACTACAACCCATATTGAGTCATAGCCTGAACGAGTCCTGGGCAATCCCGTGATAAAATCCATGCCTAGTTTATCCCATTTCCATTCGGGTATCGGCAATGGCTGTAGCAATCCTGCTGGCTTCTGATGCTCTGCCTTCACTCTCTGACATACATCACAAACTGCTACATACTCTGCAATATCCTTCTTCATTCCGGTCCACCAGAAAGTATCCTTCAAATCCAAATACATCTTGGTATTTCCTGGGTGAATCGAATACGGTGAATCATGGGCCTCTTGCAAGATCAACTTCCTGATCTCCGGATCATTGGGCACATAAACGCGGTCCTCAAACCATAAGGTATCGTGCTCATCCTCACGAAATCCCTTGGCTTTTCCTTTGCTCATCCTTTCCTTTATCTCGTCAATCTCCTTGTCTGTCTTCTGAGCTTCTCTGATCTTTTCCATCAGGGTAGACTGAATCTCCAACGTTGCTAAATAGCCTCTTGGAACTATCTCCAAACATAGCTCGCGAAGATCCTCGGCTAATAATTTCGGTAACTCTCCGGTCATGAGGGTGTTAACATGGCTCTTGCGGCTCAACGCATCAGCTACTACGTTAGCCTTCCCTGGGTGATAATGCAATCTCATATCATAATCCTTAATGAGCTCCAACCATCTCCTTTGCCTGAGATTCAACTCCTTCTGCGTGAAAATGTACTTCAAACTCTTGTGATCCGTGTACACCTCACAGTGATTTCCGATGAGAAAATGTCTCCATGTCTTCAACGCATGTACTACGGCTGCTAACTCCAAATCATGGGTGGCATAATTCTTCTCATGGGGTTTAAGTTGTCGTGAAGCATATGAAACAACTCTTCCCTCCTGCATTAGCACTGCTCCAAGTCCTCGACGTGAAGCGTCGCAATATACTTCATAATCCTTGCGTTGATCTGGCAGAATCAGCACTGGTGATGTAACCAAACGTTTCTTCAACTCTTGGAAACTAGCTTCACATTCCTCAGTCCAATTGAACTTGGTGTCCTTCTTTAACAGCTCTGTCATGGGCTTAGCAATCCTCGAGAAATTCTCAATGAACCTCCGGTAGTATCCTGCAAGTCCAAGAAAACTCCGGATCTCTCCAACTGATGCGGGTGATTCCCAGTTTGTCACAGTGTCGACTTTGGTGGGGTCTACTGCTATTCCTTCTCCGGATATAACATGTCCGAGGAATCCAACTTCCTTCAACCAAAACTCACATTTGCTGAACTTGGCGTATAACTGATGTTCTCTGAGCTTCTCAAGTACCAAACGCAAATGTTCCTTATGCTCCTCTTCATTCTTGGAGTAGACTAAAATGTCATCAATGAACACTACGACGAACTTATCCAAAAACTCCATAAACACTTTGTTCATCAGGTTCATGAAATAGGCAGGTGCGTTAGTCAGACCAAATGACATAACGGTATACTCATATAGCCCATACCTGGTGGTAAAAGCCGTCTTAGGTATATCCTGCTCTCGAATCTTTAACTGATGGTATCCTGATCGTAGATCGATCTTGGAAAATACCTTAGCTCCTTGTAATCGGTCAAACAAATCATTGATCATCGGCAGTGGGTACTTATTTTTGATGGTCACTTCATTCAATCCACGGTAACCAACAACCATCCTCAACGATCCATCTTTCTTCTCCACTAGAAGTACGGGTGATCCCCAAGGTGAAGAACTTGGGCGAATATAGCCTTTATCCAGTAACTCCTTAATCTGCTTCTTAATTTCTTCCAAATCCTTAGCGGGCATCCTGTACGGTCTCTTAGATATCGGCCCTGTGCCTGGCAAAAGTTCAATCAAAAACTCTATGTCTCTATCTGGTGGCATGCCTGGCAACTCTTCTGGAAATACATCCGGGTAATCCTTCACCACTGGTACTTCCTCCTGTACAACTCCTGATAAGGAATTTACTTGAGTCCTCTTCGGCACATGCCGGGATACATACTTAATCCTTCTTCCTTCTGGGGTGGTAAGCAAAATCGTCTTACTGGCGCAATCGATGTTTCCCCCATACATCGATAGCCAATCCGTACCCAATATTACGTCCAAACCTTGCGACTCCAAAACTATCAGGTCTGAGGGGAAAACATGCCTACCTATGGCCAATGGCATCTGAAAACATCATTGGCTTGCCATATACTCTGCTCCTGGCGAGGTTACTAACATAGGTGTTCTGAGAACTTTGGTGGGCAACTTAAACTTATCCACAAATCCATTCATACATATCAAGGGGATTCAACCTCAAGAAACGGGCTAAGTGATCAACAGGTGGTGGTGGTGGGTTGTTGTTGTTGTTGTTGCCTTGGTTCTGTACTAACACTTGCATCAGGGCATTCTGCTGCTGAATCAACTGAGTGATCTCCGGTGGGAAAACAAATCCGGTGTCGCGTCCCGGAGGCATCTGATAGGTTTAGAAGAGATGAGAATTTAGAATAGAATGAGGTCTAGAGGGAAAACACTACCCATATGCACATGAGACAAACACAAACAATATCACTCAATCAAACAAGGCATACAATCGATCTAACTATCCTTACAAAGTGCTCGGACTATACTATATACATGCGGGAAATACTACTACTGATTATGGGGGTCTACTAGAAATTTTGATCGGTCGAAGACTCCATGATATCTGCTCCAGCTTCATCAGGAAAATCTTCTTCACTGGGGTCCGAGTCGGTGTCGTCGATGATGACTTAGTTATCCGGGCAAGTAGAATCGTCATCTCCTCCTCCTGGTGCTGAGTCTCCCATGAATACTCCGATCTTCTTTATCAGGTCGTTGTTCTTCCTCACTAGTGCGACGATTTCCTCCATATAATCTTCGCGTGTAGCCTTGAGTTCTTCCTCCAACTCCGTGATCTTGGTCAATGCCTTCTTCAGATCTATCATGTCTGCGCACATCTGGTTCTCCTGGCGACGAATGTGTTGGTTTTGCTCCTGGATGAAAGCTGCAATTGATCCATCCTTCTTGGTGCTGATCATCTCCCATTGCTCATCCCGGCGTCCACAAATCTGATAAATAGTATCCTTAAGCTCCCTGTGGTAGACTTCTCCAATGCGTCCCATAGAGATGTGGGCTGCCATGCTCTTCCCTAAACTCCAGGTTGGTGCATCAAAGGAAAACTCTATAGGCTCAGTGACTGGCGTAAACGTCCTTCCTGGAACTTGAACTTGAATCTTCCAGCGCTCCTCTTCTGGTAGTGTGGCTTTGTAAGTCCCGGTGAAGCTTGGTATTCCGATGTTCAGGTACTTAGTGACTTCCTTCAAGTGTCGTCCAAAAGGTGTATCTTCATCCGGTTGCATGAACTTGTTCCTTGCATCCGCCATTCCTAAAAGAGTAGAAAGTGGAGAGGAGTCAGAAATGAGAAGAGAGTAGTGTTCTAGGGTTTAAGCTTAGTGGTCGTGTCCTACAGTCAGCGTGTGCTCTGATACCACCTTTGTAGCGACCAGACCTCAAATAGTCTGATCTACCGTGCACCAGTGTCATCCCTGGATCAGTAATGCTGACACGCACAGTACTTGGAGGATTTATAACAGAGTAGCAATCACACACTTATTACATCGAGTATCTCAAGAGAGAAATAAGTATGACAAATATGGCTTAAGGCCATCTAAAACGATAACAGCGGAAGACTTGGAAGATAAGTGAGTCCATCAACTCCAACGGCATCACTGAGTATAAGACCACGACCTAAGGCACCTTACTCGTCGTCTGAAAAGTCTGCAACATGAAACGTTGCAGCCCGAAAACGGGTCAGCACATGGAATATGCTGGCAATGTAACACATAGAGAGTAATGAACATAATAATGCTATACTACATGCATATATGGCTGGTAGAAGGCTCTATGGTTACAGTTTTGCGAAAAGCCAATTTTTCCCTACTGCAAAGGAATAAATTTTATTTAACTATCATGGTGGTTGTTAAACATTGAGAATGGTTGACAGCATTCTCAATCCCAATTAAGTATCATCATCAAACCCAACAAAATTAATTAAAGTAACATGATGAGATTCACATGATAATCCAAGTACTAGATACTCAAGATGTCCATAACCGGGGACACGGCTAACCATGATTAGTTTATACACTCTGCAGAGGTTTGTGCACTTTTCCCCACAAGACTCGATCGCCTCCGCTTGATTCTCGCACTACATGATGTTTGAGAAACGGATGACCGAGACACAGTCTTTCAGAAACAATAACTCTTTACTCCGGGTGGACAGTTACACCTACTTTCCCCTACATCTGCTAGCCCACCTCTTCAAGAGATCATGTAACCTACTCAACTATGCTAGAGCCCATAATAGCTTGTGGCTGCACACGGAAGTTTCTAGCATGAATAATCTCATGATCCCTTTGAACCTGGGTGGCGGTCCAAAAGAAAAACAGGCAATCCTGGAATACCCAGGTACCTCAATCCACCCAGATGTGAGTTTTAGTTGCCACCTTAAGGTTAACCATTAATTAACAATCTCACATCTGTCATGGTAACACTCAAACCCAATCCACGTCTACTAGCATAGCATAGCAATATGAGCAAACGTAGAAGTAACTCCCAAAGGTTTGATAATAAACAGGTAATAGGTACTACCTCAACTACTTCCCAATACCCACAATTTAATTAGATCCTAATCATGCAATGTTTGAGGATTGGTCTAATGCAATAAAACTGGGTAGTAAAAGAAGTATGATCAAAGTGTTACTTGCCTTGCTGATGATCCGTGAAACCTAGAGATTCGAAGTAGCAAGCGGCGCACTCCGGGTACTCTATCGCAAACAAACAAGCATACAATAAGCACTCATCTAATGCATAGGTAAAACTCAAATAAAGATCTAACCAGAAAGTTCAACTTAAGAACTCCGGTTTGCAAAAAGAATCAAATCAAACGAAGCAACGAAAGTCAAACGGCGAAAGAAACAAGCTTCGTTTACTAATCTGGATCTAAGTTAAATTTTACAGTAGCAAAAACTTGTTTGAGTAGGTTAAACGGAAAGAGAATTTCGAGACGAAACTCTAGGCGCTTGAATCGCCTGATTCCGATAAACGAGCTAAAAGATATACCAGAACGAAAATCTGATCAGAAATCGCAATCTGGAATAATCGCGGAAAATCCGACGAAAAAGAAAACTGACGAACAGTTAAACGAACGGACGTTCGTTGACTGCGACTAACCGGCGAACACGTTCGTTAAAACGAACGGATCAGTGAACGTTCACTAACTAACTAAACCGAAGAAAAAAATAAACCGATCTATTTAAAAAAAATCTAGGGTTTCGGAAAAAAACCAAACGGTTTAAAAAAACCGGCATGGCGGCACGTTCGGCTATACCTCCGAGAAGGTATTCCGGCGGACGAGACGGGGCTCCGGCGGGGTCTTCGGGTGCGGCGGGGTGCGGGGAGGCGACGGGAGGCGGCGGGGTCGTCGAGGGGGCTCCGGGCGGCGGCGTTCGGGCTCCGGGCGGCGAGCTCCTTCGGCGGCGGGATCGGGCGGCTCCGGCGCGGCTCCTGGCGGCTTCGGGGCGGGGTGAGGTGAGGGCGGCGGCGGGGTAGGGAGTATATATGAGGGGGGTGCTGCCTTGGGGGAGGGGCAAGGGGCGGCGGCGACGAGCGTGACTCGGGCGGCGGCGGGAGCTAGGTCTCCGGGAGGGAGACGGCTCGGGCGGTGGGCTGGGCCGTCGGCTGGGCTTCGGCCCAGTTGGCGCGCTCGGGATTTTTTTTAAATTAATTTCGCCGAACCTAAAAAAATCCTAGAAAAAGAAATAAAAATATAAAAATGCCAAAATAAATTTTCACCGTCTAATTGAAATAATTAGAACGAGATGAACATTTTCTTGGCCCAAAAAATGCAGTTTTGAAAACGTGCAATTTTTCTAATGCAATAAAATTGCAAATAAAATCCGAATAAAATCAAATATTTGATTTTAATATTTTTCCTCCAATATTTCAATTATTTTAGAGAAGTCATATTTTCTCCTCTCATGTATTTAATATGAAATATTTTTCGGAGGGAAAAATAATTAAAACCAAAAATCCTCGCTTCATTATTTGATAAAAATCAAATATGAAAACCGCGAAAAATCCCCAACTCTCTCCGAGGGTCCTTGAGGTGCTTAGGATTTTCGAGGATTTTGCCAAAATGCAATAAAATATGCTATGCAATGATGATCTAATGTATAACATTCCAAATTGAAAATTTGGGATGTTACAGTCGTCGTGCTGACGGAACTCTCTCTCGAAGCTCTGCTGGATCGGAGTTCGTGGGACGTCATCGAGCTGAACGTGTGCTGAACTCGGAGGTGTCGTGCGTTCGGTACTTGGATCGGTCGGATCGTGAAGACGTACGACAACATCAACCGCGTTGTCATAACGCTTCCGCTTTCGGTCTACGAGGGTACGTGGACACACTCTCCCCTCTCGTTGCTATGCATCACCATGATCCTGTGTGCGCGTAGGATTTTTTTTGAAATTACTACGTTCCCAACAGTGGCATCCGAGCCAGGTTTATGCGTAGATGTTATATGCACGAGTAGAACACAAGTGAGTTGTGGGCGATACAAGTCATACTGCTTACCAGCATGTCATACTTTGATTCGGCGGTATTGTTGGATGAAGCGGCCCGGACCGACATTACGCGTACGCTTACGCGAGACTGGTTCTACCGACGTGCTTTGCACACAGGTGGCTGGCGGGTGTCAGTTTCTCCAACTTTAGTTGAATCGAGTGTGGCTACGCCCGGTCCTTGTGAAGGTTAAAACAACACATACTTGACGAAATATCGTTGTGGTTTTGATGTGTAGGTAAGAACGGTTCTTGCTCAGCCCGTAGTAGCCAAGTAAAACTTGCAACAACAACGTAGAGGACGTCTAACTTGTTTTTGTAGGGCATGTTGTGATGTGATATGGTCAAGACATGATGCTAAATTTATTGTATGAGATGATCATGTTTTGTGACCGAGTTATCGGCAACTGGCAGGAGCCATATGGTTGTCGCTTTATTGTATGAAATGCAATCCCATGTAATTGCTTTACTTTATCACTAAGCGGTAGCGATAGTCGTAGAAGCAATAGTTGGCGAGACGACAACGATGCTACGATGGAGATCAAGGTGTCGCGCCGGTGACGATGGTGATCACGACGGTGCTTTGGAGATGGAGATCAAAGGCACAAGATGATGATGGCCATATCATATCACTTATATTGATTGCATGTGATGTTTATCTTTTATGCATCTTATTTTGCTTAGTTCGACGGTAGCATTATAAGATGATCTCTCACCAAATTTCAAGGTACAAGTGTTCTCCCTGAGTATGCACCGTTGCGACAGTTCTTTGTGCTGAAACCCCCCGTGATGACTGGGTGTGATAAGCTCTACGTTCACATAAAACGGGTGCAAGCCAGTTTTGCACATGTAGAATACTCGGGTTAAACTTGACGAGCCTAGCATATGCAGATATGGCCTCGGAACACTGGAGACCGAAAGGTCGAGCGTGAATCATATAGAAGATATGATCAACATAATGATGTTCACCATTGAAGACTACTCCATCTCACGTGATGATCGGACATGGTTTAGTTGATATGGATCACGTGATCACTTAGATGATTAGAGGGATGTCTATCTAAGTGGGAGTTCTTAAGTAATATGATTAATTGAACTTTAATTTATCATGAACTTAGTCCTGCTAGTATTAGCATATCTATGTTGTAGATCAATAGCTCGCGTTTAGCTCCCCTGTTTTATTTTTGTTATGTTATGTGCGCCCTTGATTCAATCGTACACTAATCATACACACAAATGTGTACGATCAAGATCAAGGACTCACGGGAAGATATCACAACACAACTCTAGACACAAATTAAAATAATACAAGCTTTATATTACAAGCCAGGGGCCTCGAGGGCTCGAATACATAAGCTCGAATACACAAGAGTCAGCGGAAGCAACAATATCTGAGTACAGACATAAGTTAGACAAGTTTGCCTTAAGAAGGCTAGCACAAAAGCAACATCGATCGAAAAGGCAAGGCCTCCTGCTTGGGAGCCTCCTAGCTACTCCTGGTCATCGGCGACCTCCACGTAGTAGTAAGCATCGGCGGTGGCATCTGGCTCCTGGGCTCCGACATCTGGTTGCATCAACCGGAAAGAAGAAGAAAGGGGGAAAAGGGGGAGCAAAGCAACCGTGAGTACTCATTCAAAGTACTCGCAAGCAAGGATCTACACTACATATGCATCTGTATCAATGAAAAGGGTAGTATATGTGGACTGAACTGCAGAATGCCAGAAGAGAAGGGGAAAGGCTAGCTTATCGAAGACTAGCATCTTCTGGAAACCACCAACTTGCAGCAAGAGGAGGGAGTAGAGTAGCATAAAGTAAAGTAGTAGCAGTGTTATCAACCCCGGCCAGAGATCCTTTCTCGACACCCTGCGAGAAAGCAATCCCAGAACCATACTATCTAGTTATCATCACAATCCAATTCTCTTCACCATCCAGTTCTCATCACAAGTATCCAGTTCTAGTTGTATCGATCGGGATACAACTCCAAGTGTCCGTTACGGTAGGACAGGCTATCGATAGATGTTTTCTTACCTACAGGGGTGCACCAACTTACCCACCACGCTCGATTAACTCCGGCCGGACACACTTTCCTGGGTCATGCCCGGCCTCGGCCAAACAATACGCCGCAACCCGACCTAGGCTTAATAGACAGGTCAACACGCCGGACTAAACATATGCCCCCAGGGGTCATGGGTCATCGCCCCAGGAACTCCTGCATGTTGCGTACGCGGCCGATGAGCAGACCTAGCTACCTCCCTAAAAAGGCAGGAGCTTACCAGTCCAACCCGGCGCGCGCCGCTCAGTTGCTGACGTCTATTAAGCTTTGGCTGATGTATACGATAGAGAACGCCCATACTATGCCCACGTGATGGTTAGTGCTATCAGGCCAGAGGCCCCTCGGATCAAATATCCAAATCGTAGTGGATTGGGAGCACGCGGTAACAAGCAGAGACTCACGAAATATGTGACCCCGTTGCCCCGTCTCGAGGACTTGCGGCAAGGGCTAAGAATGCCCAGCCACACCTCGTAATTATCTCGCGGGCACCCTCCAGGTCAACCCGACTCCACATCACTCGCAATTAAGCTCACGCGGGTACCCCTCAGGGCCGACCCGTCTTTCCAAGTAACAGTGGTAAAGTCCAAGTATCCGTGTGTCCAAACATCAAGGGGAAAACCCGAGGAATCACCCCCGGTGAATTCCACTCGATGTAATCATCAAGGTGAATGTAAGAGGAACCACCCCCGGGGTTCACAATTGAGGGGTTGCACGACAGAGTCGTATCGGAAGTGGTTAAGGCGGAATCACCCTCGATGACCACGACCGAATAGCTACACTACAGGGTTAACATCAGAAGTGCTGTAGAGGTCTCACCCTCGGCACTCGATAGTAACCCAGTAGTGCCGAGCAACTAAGGGGAAAGTGATGTGCGGTGCCGGGGCCTGGTCTTCGATCCCGTTGATCGGGTCTTCAATGATGAAGCAGGGGCAACAAGGACAAGGTGGGGGTCACTGATAGATCACTAACCAACCTATACTAAGCAGTTTAGGATAAGCAGGTAAGGTACAACAGCAGATACAAAAGCAGGCTATGCATCAATAGGAGCAAACAATAACAGTAGAAAAATCTAATGCAAGCATGAGAGAATGGAATGGGCGATATCGGGATGATCAAAGGGGGGCTTGCCTGGTTGCTCTGGCAAGGAGGGGTCGTCGTCGACGTAGTCGATCATAGGGGCGGCATCGGTCTCGGGGTCTACCGGAGAGAAGAGGGGGAAGAAACAGTAAATATAAAGCAAACATAGCATCACAAAGCATAACGTGGCAATATGCTGTGCCGGGTGTGACCTAACGTATGGCTACACGATATAGGTGAAGGGGAAATTCAACCGGGAATGTATTCCCGGTTCCGGACCTGTGTCAAACAGATGACTGGAGGGGAAATGTTCCATGTTCAGATAGTTAGAGGCATCTGACAGGTAAACGGATCATGCATTTGGATTCGTCTCGTCGTTCTGAGCAACTTTCATGTAGAAAACATTTTCATCTGAGTTACGGATTATTTTATATGAATTTCCAAAGTTTAAACAATATTCTGAAGTTATTATTAAAACTAAAATGGGGGTTATTGCATCAGCATGACGACATCATGACGTCAGCAGTCAACAGAGTTGACCAAAGTCAACCCTGACATGTGGGGCCGTTCTGTCATAGACTAACAACTAATTAACAGTTCTAATTAACTAATCAAGTTAATTAGGTACTGAACAGAGTTAATTAAGTTAATTAATTACCTAATTAATTAATTAATTAATTACTTATTCTTATTTTTAAAATACATTTTGTTTTTTTAAGGGGCTGGGCCCCACGGTCAGTGGCCCAAAGGGCCAACCGGGTGTGCGGGCGTGCTATCGGGCGTGGATGCCCGACGGGCGCTGCGTCACCCGAACAGGCGCGCCGGCGAGGCGCGGCTGCGGCCGGAGGGGAGGCGCGGCCGGGGCGGTGCAGGGGAAGGGAGAAAGCGGCATGAGGGGCGCGGCCACGGGTGGCCACGCGCGGGGTGCGGGCGCTGCTGGCGCGGGGTGCGGTGCGCGGGGCACGACGAGCAGCAAGCGAGCGCGGCGGGCGCAGCGCGTAGGCGCGACGAGCGCGACAGGCAGAGCGTGTAGGCGCGGCGAGCATGGCCGGTGCAGGCGCGTGCGCCGACGTGGTGGCGCTCGGGACGACGGGGAGAGAGGGAAGATGGAGGGGGGCGCTCACGGCCGTTGCAGAGTAGAGGGTTGGCGAGGCTCAACGGAGCCGATGAGGGAGATGAGGACGCGAGGCGACGCAGAGCGGCTCCGGCGAGCGGTGTCTAGCTCGGGGAGGAAGTAGCGCGAGGGAGAGGCGGGGACGGCGCGGTCCGGCGCGACGAGAGCGGTTCTGGGGCGAGGTGGCGGCGGGACGCGCCAGGCGGCGGCATCGCGGCGTCGGGAGCGGTGAGGTTCGGGTGTCGGCGACCGAGGGTGGGGGAAATATCCCGATCCAGATCGGGATCGGGAGGGGGGAAGAGTGGGGAATCGGGGGAGTGGGCTAGGGTTTACGGTTGGGTAGTGGGGAGTTATGGGGGAAGCAGGGAGAGGTGGGTCGGCCTGGTTCGGGAGGCCACCTGGGCCGATTGGCCCCGTTGGGCCAGGGGGCCTTCTCCCTATTTTTAATTTTGCCTTTATGTATTCGGTTTTCTCATAAATGGCACGGTGTGTACTTATTTAGGCTATCAAAAGACTATGCAAAATATGAAACTTGGCTCATAATTTGTATTGCAGTTTTTGACACTGCCATAAAAAGTTTGAGGTTACTTTGAAGAGTTTAGAATCATGTTTGAATTTAAAATGTTCATTAAGATGCTATTGGGCCATTAAATAAATTCGCCAGGGGCAATTTGGGAATCCAAAAGTGGTTGGTTCCAACATGACAAATATCCAGGGATTATTTGCCACACTTTGAACATTTTAGCTTTCATGTTTGAAAACTTTGAGTTTTGGACTTTAATTTGAATTTGAAATTAGAACCGGTTTTGAACCAACGCGAGTTTATCAATAGTAATTGTGGTGACGTGGCATCATTAGCAGAGGATTACTGTAGCTTAATTATTGGGGCGCCACAATTCTCCTCCACTACAAGAAATCTCGTCCCGAGATTTAAGGGGTGAAATAAGGGGGAATGACTCGAGAAGGACTGAGCTCAACACAAGATAGGTACATGGGGGCTATCTTAGTGAATGTGGCATAGAGGCATCTCTCGAGTTGAAATTCAAGAAAGTCATCGGGAGCAAGGTAAGGAGGTGCAATAAGAAGCTTCAACCAGGTAGGCAATCATTCATTGCCTAAAACAGAGGGTGAAAGGGGTTCAGAGCAATGGGAATAAGTATTGCGTCTGATGCCAGATTAGATCACTAGGAAGGTGGCTCATGATTTACATTCGAAGCCAAGTGCGAGGAACAATTTTGGAGAATAGGGATGTACATGAGAGTCAAGTTTTGATCCTGTGGAACTGTGGGTTATGGGCCCACCATGTAGGTTAACAGCAGGAAGGCGCTAACATTTTGCACGGTCATGATAGCAAGGCAGGTCAGAGGATAGCCTGTCAGTTATGTTGGCAACAATGTTGGTACCAAGGGCGAGGGACGAAGAGAACCATTTTCCTGCTCGTTGAATGAGGCGGACCAATAGGCAAAGTTCTCGTCCATCGGTGGCTACCAAAATGTCATCAACAATAGTAACAAGGTCTCACTGACAAGGTTGTACATCAGGGTGTTTTATAAGCAGGGAATTATTTCTGCTTATATCATATAGATCACAAGAAGGTTAAACAAACCAATGGAAAGGAAAAATGAAATTATCAGATTAATCAGACCAATGGAAAGGAAAATGTGTTTACGCACAAGAATTGGGGGTATATCCTTCTCCAGGGGAAGTGGAGCAGGATATACATGATATGACAACAAGTTCAAAAGCATTTAGATAAAGGGGGCGAGGGAAGAATCATGATATTACACATACAACAGTGTTTGAATAATAGATCAAGAAACATTCGACAATGTGCTTCCAATGTTCTTGTTAATATTCGGAATACCTCAGTCATGCTTCGAGGTAGCATTAACATGGTGTTCCAAGTAGGGGTTGGAGTTGAAGATCACAAGAAATACACAATGAACAATTGCAGGAATAGCAAGGAGTCCAAGGTATAACCAAGACATGATCAAACATGTGTTGGAAAGAAGACAAGGGGGTTGTAAATGATAACTCAAATCAATGAAGGTCAAGGATGGTATTTCTCACCATGAATTCAATTGTTATCTCAACGGAAGTCAAAATGTTGATGCTGATCATGACGCATTTGTCGAGAGGCTCTATGAAGATGCCATCAAGGAGCGACGACATCAAGCAACAGGAAGGATGAAGCGAAAGGCTATTGGAACCACGGATACGACACAAGTTCAAAATCAAGCTTGTTCTTCGAGGTGAAAAGATAAGATGAAGAAGATCGACGTAAGCTTAGCTCGTCGTCGGAAGTTGTGCTCCGGGAAGAAGGACTGGGTAGCACAGTTAAAATTAGCTCGATAATGATATAGCCGATCAGGCTAGGAATGATGTGATGGAATATCGTTCCAATGAGAATTCAAAAGAGGTAGTGTAATGACACAATATCCTCGAGATAATACGGGGCAATACTCGAGGTAGATCAAAATAGAGGTTGGACAGAAGAAATGATCTGCAGAAGACAAGTATTTTAACTTGTCCGGGAAATGGAATCAAGGAGAAAATATGGTCGGAACCATGATTGCAAAGAATCAATTTACAGATGCAAGTTGAGCTTATAGTAAGGGAACATTTGATTATAAGAGTAGCTTCCATGATAAGATCTACATCGTGTCTATGGGCATGAACACAAAGTAGACTCCCACTTCTTCAATGCATAACCTCTCATTTACTTCTCGCTTTTGAAGAAGTTGTAATGTAGAAATTTTTATCCGGCGTAACACCAGTAGAGTATGACCCATAGAAATTTCCGGGCTCACACAAATTAGGGAAAGCATTAGTTCAACCCGTCGGGGCATCTTGGGAACATTTGCAAAAACTTCAGAGGTAATTAACTCAAGCTCGGAAGCAGAGCATGGTTGACAAAGCAGAGAATACAATTTACCAAAGGCAATATGTGTCGGGGGAAAAGCGCACAAAATTTTGAATATGAAGGAAACTGTCGAACAATAATCCAACAAAGGATTCAGCGGTCCTTAATGGATCTGATGTGAGTCTCAGTACTCAATCAGAAGAAGGAAAGAATGCAAAGGCATTGGATTATAGAAACATCTGAATAATTCGATGCTTGAGTATAAAGGAGTTATGATTTCAAGTCGAAGGATCAGAAGCAGGGGCTCTGATCAAAAGATGAGTAAGTTGAATAGACTTAGAGGTGCACCCGATCAAATCTTGATTGGGCAAAAACTAGCTCATAACCGGAGCAATGTCGGAGCCGGAAATAACATTTCCAAGAATTAATTGATGATTGCGAGTATTCGCTCACACGTTGAATTCATAGGAACAGAATGACAACCACAAAGAATTTTAAAGAATATTGCTAAGCATATGGAATTAATCCTAATGCAAGCATGCAAGGAGAATCAAGAGCAATAGGCTGCAGAGGATTTTGAAAGATCAGATAGCATTTTCAGGTATTTTGGAAAGCATATGAACAACTGGGGACGAACGAACCCCGGTTAAGTGAATTAACCGCAGTGCGAAAGGAAGCTGCAAAGTAGAAGGCACAAAGGATTCTCGGAACAACGGAGAGTATTAGGGGTATCTTGTAATAATAGGAGCAACTGGGGATGGAGTTACAAGCGGCAAGGATGTTATTCACGGGGATTATCGGAGGTCAGGAACTGCAAGGCAGTTGGCACAGTGTCTCGAGAAACATCGAGGAGTATTCGTAGAATCTTCTGGCGAAGCAAGCGATCATCGATAATGTCGGGGCTCTCCGGGAGGAAGTGGTTACGAGAACCTAATGTCAGAGTTAGTAAAATGTTTAACCCGAATAGACGAGAGATCAAAGTCCCAGAGTAAAGACGAGGAATAAAAGATCCTAATACCACCCAATGGCGACATGGGCCCGTAAGCCACACAACCAAGTTAGTAAAAGTTTTTCAGTGACTAGACTCAACTTCGGCCAAGGAGTTGGAAAGGGGGCTACCTACAGGCAGTCAGCTCTGATACCAACTTGTGACGCCCTCGATTCAATTGTACACTAATCATACACGCAAATGTGTATGATCAAGATCAAGGACTCACGGGAAGATATCACAACACAACTCTAGACACAAATTAAAATAATACAAGCTTTATTACAAGCCAGGGGCCTAGAGGGCTCGAATACATAAGCTCGAATACACAAGAGTCAGCGGAAGCAACAATATCTGAGTACAGAAATAAGTTAGACAAGTTTGCCTTAAGAAGGCTAGCACAAAAGCAACATCGATCGAAAAGGCAAGGCCTCCTGCCTGGGAGCCTCCTAACTACTCCTGGTCATCGGCGGCTTCCACGTGGTAGTAAGCATCGGCGGTGGCATCTGGCTCCTGGGCTCCGACATCTGGTTGCATCAACCGGAAAGAAGAAGAAAGGGGGAAAAGGGGGAGCAAAGCAACCGTGAGTACTCATCCAAAGTACTCGCAAGCAAGGATCTACACTACATATGCATCAGTATCAATGAAAAGGGTAGTATATGAGGACTGAACTGCAGAATGCCAGAAGAGAAGGGGAAATGCTAGCCTATCGAAGACTAGCATCTTCTGGAAACCACCAACTTGCAGCAACAGGAGGGAGTAGAGTAGCATAAAGTAAACTAGTAGCAGTGTTATCAACCTCGGCCAGAGATCCTTTCTCGACACCCTGCGAGAAAGCAATCCCAGAGCCATACTATCCAGTTATCATCACACTCCAATTCTCATCACCATCCAATTCTCATCACAAGTATCCAGTTCTAGTTGTATCGATCGGGATACAACTCCAAGTGTCCGTTACCGTAGGACAGGCTATCGATAGATGTTTTCTTCTCTGCAGGGGTGCACCAACTTACCCACCACGCTCGATTAACTCCGGCCGGACACACTTTCCTGGGTCATGCCCGGCCTCGGCCAAACAATACGCCGCAACCCGACCTAGGCTTAATAGAGAGGTCAACACGTCGGACTAAACCTATGCCACCAGGGGTCATGGGCCATCGCCCCAGGAACTCCTGCATGTTGCGTACGCGGCCGGTGAGCAGACCTAGCTACCTCCCTAAAAAGGCAGGAGCTTACCAGTCCAACCCGGCGCGCGCCGCTCAGTCGCTGACGTCTATTAAGCTTCGACTGATGTATACGACGCAGAACGCCCATACTATGCCCACGTGATGGTTAGTGCTATCAGGCCAGAGGCCCCTCGGATCAAATATCCAGATCGTAGTGGATTGGGAGCACGCGGTAACAAGCAGAGACTCACGAAATATGTGACCCCGTTGCCCCGTCTCGAGGACTTGCGGCATGGGCTAAGAATGCCCGGCCACGCCTCGTAATTATCTCGCGGGCACCCTCCAGGTCAACCCGACTCCACATCACTCGCAATTAAGCTCGCGCGGGTACCCCTCAGGGCCGACCCGTCTTTCCAAGTAACAGTGGTAAAGTCCAAGTATCCGTGTGTCCAAACATCAAGGGCAAAACCCGAGGAATCACCCCCGGTGAATTCCACTCGATGTAATCATTAAGGTGAACGTAAGCGGAATCACCCTCGATGACCACGACCGAATAGCTACACTACAGGGTTAACATCAGAAGTGCTTTAGAGGTCTCACCCTTGGCACTCGATAGTAACCCAGTAGTGTCGAGCAACTAAGGGGAAAGTGATGTGCGGTGCCGGGGCCTGATCTTCGATCCCGTTGATCGGGTCTTCAATGATGAAGCAGGGGAAACAAGGACAAGGTGGGGGTCACTGATAGATCACTAACCAACCTATACTAAGCAGTTTAGGATAAGCAGGTAAGGTACAACAGCAGATACAAAAGCAGGCTATGCATCAGAATAGGAGCAAACAATAACAGTAGCAAAATCTAATGCAAGCATGAGAGAATGGAATGGGCGATATCGGGATGATCAAAGGGGGGCTTGCCTGGTTGCTCTGGCAAGGAGGGGTCGTCGTCGACGTAGTCGATCACAGGGGCGGCATCGGTCTCGGGGTCTACCGGAGAGAAGATGGGGAAGAAACAGTAAATATAAAGCAAACATAGCATCACAAAGCATAACGTGGCAATATGTTGTGCCGGGTGTGACCTAACGTAAGGCTACACGATATAGGTGAAGGGGAAATTCAACCGGGAATGAATTCCCGTTTCCGGACCTGTGTCAGACAGATGACCGGAGGGGAAATGTTCCATGTTCAGATAGTTGTGGGGCCGTTCTGTCATAGACTAACAACTAATTAACAGTTCTAATTAACTAATCAAGTTAATTAGGTACTGAACAGAGTTAATTAAGTTAATTAATTACCTAATTAATTAATTAATTAATTACTTATTCTTATTTTTAAAATACATTTTTAAGGGGCTGGGCCCCACCGGTCAGTGGCCCAAAGGGCCAACCGGGTGTGCGGGCGTGCTATCGGGCGTGGATGCCCGACGGGCGCAGCGTCGCCCGAATGGGTGCGCCGGCGAGGTGCGGCTGCGGCCAGAGGGGAGGCGCGGCCGGGGCGATGCAGGGGAAGGTAGAAAGCGGCACGAGGGGCGCGGCCACGGGTGGCCACGCGCGGGGTGCGGACGCGGCTGGCGCGGGGTGCGGTGCGTGGGGCACGACGAGCAGCAAGCGAGCCCGACGGGCGGAGCGCGTAGGCGCGGTGAGCATGGCCGGTGCAGGCGCGTGCGCCGACGTGGTGGCGCTCGGGACGACGGAGAGAGAGGGGAGATGGAGGGGGGCGCTCACGGCCGTTGCAGAGTAGAGGGTCGGTGAGGCTCAACGGAGCCGATTTGGGAGATGAGGAGGCGAGGCGACGCGGAGCGGCTCCGGCGAGCGGCGTCCAGCTCAGGGAGGAAGTAGCGCGAGGGAGAGGCGGGGACGGCGCGGTCCGGCGCGACGAGGGCAGTTCTGGGGCGAGGTGGCGGCGGGACGCGCCAGGCGGCGGCATCGCGGCGTCGGGAGCGGTGAGGTTCGGGCGTCGGCGACCGAGGGTGGGGGAAATATCCCGATCCAGATCGGGATCGGGAGGGGGGAAGAGTGGGGAATCGGGGGAGTGGGCTAGGGTTTACGATTGGGTAGTGGGGGGTTATGGGGGAAGCAGGGAGAGGTGGGCCGGCCTGGTTCGGGAGGCCAGCTGGGCCGATTGGCCCCGTTGGGCCAGGGGGCCTTCTCCCTATTTTTAATTTTGCCTTTATGTATTCGGTTTTCTCATAAATGGCACGGTGTGTACTTATTTAGGCTATCAAAAGATTATGCAAAATATGAAACTTGGCTCATAATTTGTATTGCAAATTTTGACACTGCCATAAAAAGTTTGAGGTTATTTTGAAGAGTTTTGAATCATGTTTGAATTTAAAATGTTCATTAAGATGCTGTTGGGCCACTAAATAAATTCGCCAGGGGCAATTTGGGAATCCAAAAGTGATTGGTTCCAACATGACAAATATCCAGGGATTATTTGGCACACTTTGAACATTTTAGCTTTCATGTATGAAAACTTTGAGTTTTGGACTTTAATTTGAATTTGAAATTTGAACCGGTTTCGAACCAACGCGAGTTTATCAACAGTAATCGTGGTGACGTGGCATCATTAGCAGAGGATTACTATAGTTTAATTATTGGGGCGTCGCATGTTCCTAGAGAAAACTAAGTTGAAGGATGTTAGTAGCAATGACGCGGATTGGATCCGTGATCTGAGGATTATCCTCATTGCTGCACACAAGAATTATGTCCTTGATGCACCGCTAGATGACAGACCGATTGCAGGAGCAAATGCAGATGTTATGAACGTTTGGCAAGCTCGATATGATGAATACTTGATAGTTTAGTGCACCATGCTTAACGGCTTAGAATCGGGGCTTCAAAGACGTTTTTGAAACGCCACGGAGCATATGAGATGTTCCAAGAGTTGAAATTAGTATTTCAGACTCATGCCCATGTCAAAAGGTATGAGAACTTTGACAAGTACTTTGCCTACAAGATGGAAGAGAATAGCTCAACCAATGAGCATGTTTTCAGATTGTCTGGGTACTACAATTGCTTGAATCAAGTGGGAGTTAATCTTCGAGATAAGATAGTAATTGACAAAGTTCTCTAGTTACTATGACCAAGTTACTAGAACTTCGTGATGAACTATGATATGCAAGGGATGACGAAAGTAATTCCCGAGCTCTTCACGATGCTGAAATCGGCAAAGGTAGAAATCAGGAAAGAACATAAAATGTTGATGGTTTACAAGACCACTAGTTTCAAGAAAAGGGCAAAGGAATAGAAAGGGAACTTCAAGAAAGAATGACAAACAAGTTGTCACTCCCGTGAAGAAACCCAAAGATAGACCCAAGCATGAAACTGAGTGCTTCTACTGCAAAGGAAATGGTCACTAGAAGTGGAACTGCCCTAGATACTTGGCGGGTAAGAAGGATGGCAAAGTGAACAAAGGTATATTGGATATACATGTTATTGATGTGTACTTTACTAGTGTTTATAGCAACCCCTCGGCATTTGATACTGGTTCAGTTGCTAAGAGTAGTAACTCGAAACGGGAATTGCAGAATGAACAGAAACTAGTTAAGGGCAAAGTGACGATGTGTGTTGGAAGTAGTTCCAAGATTGATATGATCATCATCGCACACTCCCTGTACTTTCGGGATTAGTGTTGAAACTAAATAAGTGTTATTTGGTGTTTGCGTTGAGCATGAATATGATTTGATCATGTTTATTGCAATACGGTTATTCATTTAAGTTAGAGAATAATTGTTGTTCTGTTTACATGAATAAAACCTTCTATGGTCATACACCCAATGAAAATGGTTTGTTGGATCTCGATCGTAGTGATACACATACTCATAATATTGAAGCCAAAAGATGCAAAGTCAATAATGATAGTGCACCTTATTTGTGGCACTGCCGTTTAGGTCATATTGGTGTAAAGCGCATGAAGAAACTCCATGCTGATGGGATTTTGGAATCACTTGATACTTGCGAACCATGCCTTATGGGCAAGATGACTAAGACTCCGTTCTCCGGAACAATGGAGCGAGCAACTGACTTATTGGAAATAATACATACTGATGTATTCGATCCGATGAGTGTTGAGGCTCGCGGCGGGTATCGTTATTTTCTGACCTTCACAGATGATTTAAGCAGATATGGGTATATCTACTTGATGAAACATAAGTCTGAAACATTTGAAAAGTTCATATAATTTCAGAGTGAAGTAGAAAATCATCATAACAAGAAAATAAAGTTTCTACGATCTGATCGTGGAGGAGAATATTTGAGTTATGTGTTTGGTCTTCATTTGAAACAATGCGGAATAGTTTCGCAACTCACGCCACCTGGAACACCACAGCGTAATGGTGTGTCCGAACATCGTAACTGTACTTTATTAGATATGGTGCAATCTATGATGTCTCTTACCGATTTACCACTATCATTTTGGGGTTATGCATTAGAGACAACTGCATTCACGTTAAATAGGGCACCATCTAAATCCGTTGAGATGACACCATATGAACTGTGGTTTGGCAAGAAACCAAAAATTGTCGTTTCTTAAAGTTTAGGGTTGCGATGCTTATGTGAAAAAGTTTCATCCTGATAAGCTCAAACCCAAATCGAAGAAATGTGTCTTCATAGGATACCCAAAGGAGACAGTTGGGTACACCTTCCTTCTATCACAGATCCGAAGGCAAGACATTCGTTGCTAAGAATGGATCCTTTCTATAGAAGGAGTTTCTCTCGAAAGAAGTGACTGGGAGGAAAGTAGAACTTGATGAGGTAACTGTACCTGCTCCCTTATTGGAAAGTAGTTCATCACAGAAATCTGTTCCTGTGACTCCTACACCAATGAGTGAGGAAGGTAATGATGATGATCATGTAACTACAGATCAAGTTACTACCGAACCTCGTAGGTCACCAGAGTGAGATCCGCACCAGAGTGGTACGGTAATCCTGTTCTGGAGGTCATGTTACTTGACCATGACGAACCTACGAACTATGAGGAAGCGATGATGAGCCCAGATTCCGCGAAATGGCTTGAGGCCATGAAATCTGAGACGAGATCCATGTATAAGAACAAAGTGTGGACTTTGGTTGACTTGCCCGATGATCTACAAGCCATAGAAAATAAATGGATCATCAAGAGGAAGACGGACGCTGATAGTAGTGTTACTATCTACAAAGCTAGACTTATTGAATAAGGTTTTGACAAAGTTCAAGATATTGACTACGATGAGATTTTCTCACTCGTAGCGATGCTTAAGTCTGTCCGAATCATGTTAGCAAATTGACACATTTTATGAAATCTGGCAAATGGATGTCAAAACTACATTCCTTAATGGATTTCTTAAAGAAGAGTTGTATATGATGCAACCAGAAGGTTTTGTCGATCCTAAAGGTACTAACAAAATGTGCAAGCTCCGGCGATCCATCTATGGACTGGTGCAAGCATCTCGGAGTTGGAATATACGCTTTGATGAGTTGATCAAAGCATATAGTTTTATACAGACTTGCGGTGAAGCCTATATTTACAAGAAAGTGAGTGGGAGCACTACACCATTTCTGATAAATATATGTGGATGACATATTGTTGATCAAAAATAATGTAGAATTTTCTGGAAAAGCATAAAGGAGTATTTGAAAGGAGTTTTTCAAAGAAAGTCCTCGATGAAGCTGCTTACATATTGGGCATCAAGATCTATAGAGATAGATCAAGACGCTTGATAAGTTTTTTCAATGAGTACATACCTTGACAAGATTTTGAAGTAGTTCAAAATGGAACAGTCAAAGAAAGAGTTCTTGCCTGTGTTACAAGGTGTGAAATTGAGTAAGACTCAAAGCCCGACCACGGTAGAAGATAGAAAGAGAATGAAAGTCATTCCCTATGCCTCAGCCATAGGTTCTATAAAGTATGTCATGCTGTGTATCAGATCTATTGTATACCCTACACTGAGTTTGGCAAGGGAGTACAATAGTGATCTAGGAGTAGATCACTGAACAGCGGTCAAAATTATCCTTAGTGGAACCAGGATATGTTTCTCGATTATGGAGGTGACAAAAGGTTCGTCGTAAAAGGTTACGTCGATGCAAGTTTTGACACTGATCCAGATGACTTGTGACGCCCCCGATTCAATCGTACACTAATCACGCACGCAAACGTGTACGATCAAGATCAGGGACTCACGAGAAGATATCACAACACAACTCTAAAAATTTAAATAAGTGATACAAGCATCATAATACAAGCCAGGGGCCTCGAGGGCTCAAATACAAGTGTTCGATCATAGACGAGTCAGCGGAAGCAACAATATCTGAGTACAGACATAAGTTAAACAAGTGTGCCTTAAGAAGGCTAGCACAAACTGGGATACAGATCGAAAGAGGCGCAGGCCTCCTGCCTGGGATCCTCCTAAACTACTCCTGGTCGTCGTCAGCGGCCTGCACGTAGTAGTAGGCACCTCCAGTGTAGTAGGAGTCATCGTCGATGGTGGCGTCTGGCTCCTGGGCTCCAGCATCTGGTTGCGACAACCAGGTAGAATGGAAAGGGGGAAAAGAGGGAGAAAAGCAACCGTGAGTACTCATCCAAAGTACTCGCAAGCAAGGATCTACACTACATATGCATGGGTATCTGTGTAAAGGGGCAATATCGGTGGACCGAACTGCAGAATGCCAGAATAAGTGGGGGATAGCTAGTCCTGTCGAAGACTACACTTCTGCCAGCCTCCATCTTGCCGCATGTAGAAGAGAATAGATGGTAAGTTCACCAAGTATTATCGCATAGCATAATCCTGCCCGGCGATCCTCCCCTCGTCGCCCTGTGTGAGAGCGATCACCGGGTTATATCTGGCACTTGGAAGGGTGTGTTTTATTAAGTATCCAGTTCTAGTTGTCATAAGGTCAAGGTACAACTCCAAGTCGTCCTGTTACTGAAGATCACGACTATTCGAATAGATAAACTTCCCTGTAGGGGTGCACCACATAACCCAACACGCTCGATCCCATTTGGCCGGACACACTTTTCTGGATCATGACCGGCCGCGGAAGGTCAACACCTCACAGCCCTACCTAGGCACAACGGAGCGTTCAGCACGCCGGTCTAAATCCTATGCGCGCAGGGGTCTGGGCCCATCGCCCATTGCACACCTGCACGTTGCGAACGCGGCCGGTGAGCAGACCTAGCAACCTCCATTACAAAGGAAGTTGCGTTACGCGGTCCAACCCGGCGTGCGCCGCTCAGTCGCTGACGTCAAGAAGGCTTTGGCTGATACCACAACGTCGAGTGCCCATATCTTTCCCACGTAGTTGGTTAGTGTGTATAGACCAAATGGCCAAACTCAGATCAAATACCAAGAACTCGTTAAGCGTGTTATTTTAAAGTAACCACGAACGCCGACCAGGGCCAAGCCCACCTCTCGCCTAGGTGGTCTCAACCTGCCCTGTCGCTCCGCCACAAAGTAACAGTCGGGGGCCATCGGGAACCCAGGCCCACCTCTACCGGGATGGAGCCACCTGCCCCTTCAGCCCCCATCTCCGAACAATATCATAAGTAATGTAACAGTATAAAGTATATAGCATATGCCCGTGATCACCTCCCGAAGTGATCACGGCCCAGTAGTATAGCATGGCAGATGGACAAGAGTGTAGGGCCACTGATGGAACAGTAGCATCCTATACTAAGCAATTAGGATAGCAGGTAAAGGTAACAATTGTAGCAACAATGACAGGCTATGCAGCAGAATAGTACCGAAAGCATTAACATGCTACACTACTCTATTGCAAGCAGTAGAGAGAAGGAATAGGCGATATCTGGTGATCAAGGGGGGGGGCTTGCCTGGTTGCTCTGGCAAGAGAAGGGTTCGTCTTCGATGTAGTCGATCACAGGGGTACCGGCAACTGTCTCGGGGTCTACCGGAAAGAAGTAACGGAGGGGGAACACAATAAATAACAGAGCAATCAAAGCATCACAAAGCATAACATGGCAATACGTTGTGCTTGGGGTGACCTAACGCAGGGATAGGTGATACCGACGAAGGGGGGAAACATCCGGGAAAGTATCCCCAGTGTTTCGCATTTTCGGACAGATGGACCGGATGGGGAAAGTTGCGTGTTCGCTATGCTAGGGATGTGTGGCGGACGAACGGGTTGCGTATCCGGATTCGTCTCGTCGTTCTGAGCAACTTCCATGTACAAAGTATTTTCATCTGAGCTACGGTTTATTTTATATTAATTTTTAAAGTTTTAATTCAAATTTGAAATTAGCAGATTTTAATTAATTAGAAAAGGTAATTATTGGGTCAGCGTGACATCAGCATGATGTCAGCAGGTCTACAGGTTGACTTGGTCAACCCTGGCACGTGGGGCCCGTTTGTCATAGTCTCAGGTTAATTAAGCATGGTTAATTAGTTAACTAAAATTGTTAGATTAATCTAATACCAAATTAATTAAGTTAATTAATTCTTTAATTAATTAATTAATTAATTAATTATTATTAATTAATTTTTTAAAACTTCTTTTTTTATTAAAGTTCACGGGCTGGGCCCCACTTGTCATAGGCTAGTGGGGGGCCTTAGCGGGCGAGCGGGTTACGGGCGCTGGCATGCCCAGGTCAACAGGGGGCTGGGCGCCAGCCACGGGCACGACGACGCCGGCCGTCTGAGGCGATAGGGGCGAGGCCAAGGCGAGGCGGGTTCGTCCGACCGGAGGTGGGGGGACGGGGCGACGCGCGGGTGCAGGGGAGCGCGATGCAGCAGTTGGGGGCTGCGGCCATGGGCGGCAGATGCGGCGGGGGTGGCGGACGGCGTGGGTGCGCGTAGGCGAGGCAGTGGTGAGGCCAGGAGGGCGGGCCGGCGCGCTCAAGCGCGGCAAGAGCGCGGCCGGAGTGGGTCAGCGGTTCGATGGCGATGCGGGACGCAGGCGAAGGCCGCAGCGGTAGAGGTGGTGGAGGGGACGTGCGGGCGGAGCAGTGGTCGGGGTCACGACGGTGCGTGGTCGCGGCTAACGACGCGCGAGGACGGAAGGCAGAGGGGAGTGTGGCCAGGGAGGCGCCGGCCACGGCGCAGCAGGCAGCAGCGCACGGGGATAGCGAGCGCGCGAGGAAGACAGAGAGGAGGGAGTGGAGGCCGTGGCCTCACCGGGGTCGTAGGGTCAGGGGCAAGGGGGGGCGAGGAGGAGGGTGGAGACGATGCGACAGAGAGGAAGCAGGCCGGCGTGGTGGCTCCAGAGACGGCGAGCGGCGACGAGGCGCAGCACGGTTTGGGAAGGCCGTCGTGGAGGAGGTCCGGCGTGGGGAGGAGACGGGGAGGCGACGGCGGAGACGGGCGGCGCGGTGCCTTCGGTTCCTTGCCCCGATCTTGATCCAGATCGGGAGGGAAGAAACCGAGCGAGTGGGGGTAGTGGGGGCGATAGGCTAGGGTTTCCGTCGGTGGGGGGGGGGGGGCGGGGGGTTATGGAGGGGTTAGGTGGGCCGGCCTGGTTGGATGGCCAGCTGGGCTGAGGCCCAGCGCGGGGGGGGGGGTCCCTTTTTTTTATTTAACAGTTTTACTTTGCTTATCTTTTTATTTAGTTTCAGTTTTGTTTTATTATTCTAAAGCAAAAATAGTTTCATAAAATAAGAAACTTGCACCTAAAATTGAATTATAAATCAAGCTACTGCCACATTAAGTTTGGCATCAAATTGAAATAGTTTGTAATTTATACAGTTTTTAAAAGGCATTTAAATTATTATGATAGACATTGGTTTATTACATTAGGGCAATTAAACACCTTATAAAAATGTTAGTCCATTGTGATAATTATTCAAGGATTGTTTGCAACACTTTGAACATTTTTGTTTTAATTTTTGAAAACTTTTGATGTTTGCCTCTATTTTGAATTTGAATTTGAATCGGTTTCGAACTAACGCGAACTTAGCAATAGTAATCGAGGTGACATGGCATCATTAGCAGAGGTTACTGTAGCTTGATTATCCGGGCGTCACAATTCTCCTCCACTACAAGAAGTCTCGTCCCGAGATTTAGGAGGGGAAGTATGGGGGAAGGGATTGGGTTATGAAATTCTAGCGAGTGTTCCCGGTCTTGGTTGCTCTTCTCGAGTAGGTCGACCCAGTACGTTGGTGTCTTCATTTCCCCTGCTCCAGGTCATCATGATGAAGTTGTCATCCTATCTTCGGGGACACCATCGTACTTACGAAAGAATAAGGGAGGGTATTCCGGGGAAATGGACCTCTGCACGGTTGACTAACTGGTAGACAACATCAGGGAAGGTGGCGGAAAGTAACTCTCGAATTGAAACTTAAGAAGATATCGAGAGCAAAGTAAGAAAGTATCATGAGAAGTATCAAATGGATAGGCAATCGTGCGATGCCTGAAACAAAGTGTAAAAGGGGTCCAGAGCAAT
This sequence comes from Triticum aestivum, assembly GCF_018294505.1. Classification (NCBI taxonomy): domain Eukaryota; kingdom Viridiplantae; phylum Streptophyta; class Magnoliopsida; order Poales; family Poaceae; genus Triticum; species Triticum aestivum. The sequence continues at coordinate 229,637,186 of NC_057811.1, read as the reverse complement.
GGGAATAAGTTTTGTGTCTGATACCAGAATTGATGATATCTCAGAAGGTGGCTCGTGAATTACATATGAGGCCACGCGCGAGGAATAACTTTGGAAACAGGAGGGTGTACAGGAGAGTCAGGTTTCGATCCTGTGGAACTGTGGGTTATGGGCCCACCATGTGTGTTAAAAGTAGGAAGGACGATGACGTCTTGCATGATCATGTATGCAAGGCATGTCGGAGGATAGCCTATCAGTTATGTCGGCAACTACATCGGTACCAAGGGCAAGGGACGAAGAGAACCATTTTCCTTCTCGTTGAACGAGGCAGACCAATAGGCAAAGTTCTCGTCCATCGGTGGTTACCGGAATGTCATCAACAATAGTAACAGGGTCTTGCTGACAGAATTGTACACCGAGGTGTTTACATAAGCAGGAGAATATTACTGCTTAGATCATATAGATCACAAGAAAGGTTAAACCAAACAATGGAAAGGAAAATGTGTTTAAACACCTATTTCAGGGGTATATCCTTCCCAAGGACAAACAGAGCATGATATCCATGACAGGATATAAAGTAGAAAACCCTTTTAGGTAAGGGGAGAGAAATTTCATGACATTACCCATACAACGGTGTTTGGATAATTGAGCAGGAAACATTTAGCATTGGGCTTCAAATGTTCTTATTGAAAATCGGAGTACCACATGCATGCTTCGAGATAGCATTGACATGGTCATTGGGTAAAGATCGGACTTTGGAAACACAAATGATACATCAGGAACAACTTATAGAATAAGTCTTACAATTTCCTCATGCAAGAATGGATAACCTTGCTGAAAAGGAAACTATAACAATAGGTCCTCCGGCCAGGTGTGCTAGGCATGACATCACCTTACCACGTCATATAAAGACCAATGTTATAACTCTTGGAAATATGTTCCAACCATCATATCTGACCGAGATTCAGATCTGATTGGTGTCAAGATACCTCAGACTCAGGATCCTAAGATAAAAAGGTGCGGCACGAATTGATGAGAAGACATCATAAGATTCTCGGGAAATGAACTATGGAAGCGAGTTCCAAAACAAGAGTTCATCATTAAATCAAGGAGAGGTGAGGAGGTGACTGATTGACTCAGCGACAATCCATTGACATTTCCAAAAAGGATGGATTTCCACAACTATGTGAACAAGGAGATAACATTAGCCAGATCAAATGACTTAATGATGTATGCTGGAGGAAAACATACACAATTAAACATGGGTTGAAAGGTGCACCAGAAATATGGTATGGGTTGCACGCCCAACGTCGGAATGGCGATTGAGCAACCAACACACTAAATTGGAATTATTGTCCAATAACTCTGAAGCAATAGGGTTGCTAGAGATATTAAATTTGCACAAGAGAGTTCACTCAACACGGGGACCAAGAAAGAATGGTGATGGTGAGAAGTATCACTATACCAAGAATTCTTAAGAGGTGGAGCAATCCTCACAACATCGTTGACATAAAAGACAATACTACTTAAAGGTAGAACATAATACAAGCTGGAAAGAAAATTGCATCCATAACCTGAACAAGTTTGTGATGAAAGGGAGTAAGGATGTTTTCTGTGGCAACTCAAATTACCAAGGGACGAGAATGGTACTTATCATCATGAATTCGATCAATACCCTGAAAGGAGTCAAATGTTGATGATGATCACGACAAATTTTGTCGAGAGATTTCATGAGGATGTAATCGATCAGCGATGACATCAAGTCAACGGGGTGATGAAGCAAGAGGTTATTGGAACCACAGGTACGACACAAACTCGAAATCAAGCTTGTTGTTCAAGGCAAAATGGTATGACGAGGAAGATCGGCGTAAGCTTAGCTCATCATCGAAAGTTGCGCTGCGGGGTTAAGGACCAGGTAGCACATTTAAAATCGGCACGATAATGATATAGCCGAGCAGGCTATGACTTATGTGATGGAGTTCAAATTCATAGGTAATTAAGGTTACCAACAGTTGTTTAATCGCGGTGCGAACTCGATTCAGTTATCGGAGTCTTTGAGTGTTTAATAACTCAAAGCCTGTGAAAAAAAAATTGGAATCAATGAGAATGTAGTACTTGATGAAGAACTCATAAGAAGTTATGCAGTTTCGTGATAATCTCGAGATACCAGGGGGGTAATACTCGATGACATACCAAAGTAGAGGTTGGACTGGGGTGTTGCTCTGCAGAAGACAAGTGCTTAAACTTGCACGAGAAATGGTATTTAAAGGAGAACATGGTCGGAACCACGATTGTATAAGACCAGATCCCAGATATAAGATGAACTTATACCAAAGGAATAATTAATTCAAGAGAAGCTTTAATGATAAGATCTACATCGTGTCCATGGGCATGAACACAAAGTTCAAGGTCGACTCCCACTTCTCCAATGCATAACCTTTCATTCACTTCTCACTTTCGAAGAAGTTGTAGTGTTGAAATTTTATCTGGCAAAATACCAGAAGAGTATGACTAGTGAAAACTTTCGAGTTCACGCATACTAAGGAAGGCATAGGTTCAACCCATCGGGTTATCTTAGAAACATATATGATAGAGGCAAAGGTGTCCCGATGTTTCGATGAGATGATAACTATCGATTTGGTGGAGTCGACTTTGACGATCCGACTACAAACGTGCACGACGTTGCGCCTTAGCAATCGCTAAACCAACTCCGAGAGGTTATTGACCACGCCGGAGCACAATCAACCTGACCACGAAGGTCTATTCCTGCAGGCAATCGAAGAACTAGCAAGAATATGATAAAGCAATCTGAATATTGCGAATATGGATGAAGTATTGATAAAAGGTGGGGATCCGTAAGCGGTCTTGGTCTGGTCGTTGGACACAAACGAAGTACACGAAGTTGCAATGGCTAACTTTTAACTAAACAAATCCCAAGGAAAAAGCTACTAGATGGATCTACTTATATAGGAGCAAGGGGTGGCGGCCAAGGAGGTGGGAGGACGTCCCAAGGCATCCTAAAACCAACCTAGGTCGTACAAGGCTCATGGGCCCAAGTGGAGGTGATGCAACACCTTTGGACTTGTTGTTTGACTCGGATTCTGCTGCAGCGTCAGATTGTTTCGTCCATATCTCAACGCTCCGGACGAATTTAAAGGTGAATCCAATTGGGTTGGAAAGAGGACGAAATCTACTTTCCAACAAAAAACGAATCACCCAATTTGGAGTCCGTATGAAAAAGTTGTTGGCGTTTTGAGTCAGGTATGTCTGTGCAGTCCGAATCTGAATCCAGAACGTGAGAAACTTGGACTCTATGTTCTCTTGGCACAAAAGTGATGTGAGAGGACTTTTTGAACAGAACCTAAACTTCTCCTTTTGCCTTATCTTCATATGTGGATTGTACAAATGTCCCATACACCTGCAATTAGACAAAACACAAAAGTGTGTGAAGTATTTTTGTTCTGGATCACATAAATAGATTATTGAATAGTTTGCACTAGAAATCAGCTGACAAATATGCATGTATGCAATATTTTTGGTCGTATCCAAGGTAGTCATGTCCTCAATATCCTCCCCTTCTTGAAATCAAAGCCGTCCTCGGCGTTGCTTAATCTGAAATCTGGCTAACAAAAGAGACAAGGTGTACATGTTGTATATGTATATGTCATTCATTTTTACTGATCTCATTTGGTGCACATGTGACACAGTTATACAAGAGCACCCTTCAAAAGTCGTGAAATGTAAAGGCAATATATTATCACAAGAAGTCAAAGGCGTGAAAATATTGCAACTCAGTTTGCACAGATAAGTGAAGCTCTTATTCATATCAAAAGATTGACAATGCTTATCATTAAACCATCCCAACATTGATGAACCATCACCAAGATTAGAGGTCATATTAAAATGATTAAACATTGGCACAATTATTTTCAAACATATTTGATCCAAATCTGATTTATTCCCTGATTCACTTGATTCTTTTGCATCGATAGTTAATTCAGTGGGTTCACTCAAAATTGTTTGATCACATGGCAAAGTCAAATCATCAACGTAGTCCTCTAAAGTAGCTGGTGTGATCAAAGTAGTGGGTAGCTCACCGCATGGTGCACTTAAATTGACAAGACATTCATCATACTCATGTGGAGGTGGAAGATTAGTACCTTTGTCATTACCTCTTATGATCAACTCAGATGATGTAGGCACTCTCGGTGATGATGTGTCACATGGTGGAGGTGATGTAGTCCTCACAACAACGGATGTGGTTGTCATAGTATGCCTAGTAGTTGAAGGGACAACCGTATCAACTCTTGGAATGTGCATCTCGCGCTTGTTCTCCTTGTGGGCAACACATCGTTTTATTTCCTGTTCAGCTTTGCAAGCAAGATGAAACAAATGGTCCATAGGATAACACTGTTCATGAATTGGTATCTCCTGAATGTCACGATTTAATCCTCCCCAAAATCTATCCATAAAATCTTCTTCACTTTCTTCTAAAGAGGAATGCAGCAAGATAGTTTGTAAAGTATCATAATATTTCGTTATAATGTCACTACCTTGTTTTAAATGTTGCAACTTTTTAATCATGTCATGAGTATAATAAGCGGGAATGAATGTATGCCGCATGGCAAGTTTCAAATCATCCCAAGTAGTAGGTATATCATTAGGGTGTAACCGACAATATTCACTCCACCAAACTACAGCGTAACCAGTGAAAGAACCAACCGCAACCTTAACTTTTTTACGTACATCAAAATTATTGGAAGCAAATATATTATTTATGTCAAACTCCCATTCAATATATAAAGCAGGTCTAAAACGGCCATTAAATGGTGGTATAGAAACATTAACCTGATCATGTGCATTTGGATGTTTGTGCACCTCTCGTGACGGTTGTGGTATTTGCATAGGTGATGGCACGTCTCCCACGATCGACAAACCCCATGAATTGACTCTAGATCCTGTCATGATTAGTAGAAACAAGAAACAAAATTCAAGAATAATGTTCCGATGAACTACTAGGATGTGGTGGTAAAGCGCTCACAGTAAAGCAAATATCAATATCTTACAAGTTCTTACCAAGCAGCAGGTGGTGACAGGCAACCAGCGGTGTCAAATAACTCTGAAGATTGTGTAAAGCGATTGCCAGGGGAACGTACGTATACACGGTGCAGAAATATGTGGAGCTGGGTTGGCTATACACTACTAGGAAAAGGCCTACTAGTGGCGCAGCAGTTTTGCCTACTAATGGCGCACTACTGGTGCGCCACTAGTACCAAGCCACTAGTATTAAATACTAATGGCGCACCACTGGTGCGCCATTAGTATCTGGTATACTAATGGTGAGCTGGGTTGGCTATAAACTACTAGGAAAAGGCCTACTAGTGGCGCAGCAGTTTTGCCTACTAATGGCGCACTACTGGTGCGCCACTAGTACCACGCCACTAGTATTAAATACTAATGGCGCACCACTGGTGCGCCATTAGTATCTGGTATACTAATGGTGCATCACGACGTGCACCACATAGAAGTGCGCCATTAGTAACAATTTTTTTTCAATTATTTTTTTTTAAATTTTTTTCCTTTTTTTTCTTAATCTCGGGTCACTATGGCTTAATCTCAAGTCAAATCGCACTAAGTGGTTAAACTTCCCGGAAGGTCACCCATCCTCACACTACTCCAGTCCGAGCACGCTTAACTTCATAGTTCTATCCAACCCCAGCACCACCTCACTTAACAGGCAATTGTTGATATATCTACTATGTCAATCGTATTAAACCTTGTTGATGTCTAGGACTTTGTTCATGTTCATGAGTATGATGAAATTTTGAAAAACATTTCAAACTTCCCGGTCATATTACGTATCATTTTTTGAAAAAAAATCCAAAAAAAATTCAACAGCAATTTTTTCTGTTACTAGTGGCGCACCTAGCAAACGGTGCGCCACTAGTAAGTTTGAATTTTTTTGCCTCTAGATCTTGAAAGCCCCGTAACTTTTTTCTGTTAGGTTTTTGAGGATTTTGGAAATGTTTAACGGGGTTCCCCCAGTTAAATTCGGATGTAACTTTTCGAGTAGATGATTTTTCATATAAAAAACTTTTTAATTCGAGTTCGTATGCAAAAGTTATGCCCATTTTAAAAATTCCAGAGAGACTGCAAATAAAGTCAAAATTCATATTTGTAATTTTTCCCAACAACTAGACCACATATCCGATGGGAAACTTATTTTCTTTTATTTTTTTTGACATTTCCACCATTTTCTTTTATTTTTTTAAAACTGAAAAGGCGTCCAGGGGGGGTGCATTCGGTGAATTTTTTGGGTCAAGTTAGTAATGGCGCACCGTGGGAGTGGTGCGCCATTACTAGTTCAATGGCGCACCGTGGGAGTGGTGCGCCATTACTAGTTCAACTAGTAATGGCGCACCACTCCCACGGTGCGCCATTACTAGTTTTGAAAAAAAATAAAAAAAATTTGAAAAAAATTGAAACAAATTTACTAGTGGCGCACCACATCCATTACTAGTTCAACTAGTAATGGCGCACCACTCCCACGGTGCGCCATTACTAGTTTTGAAAAAAAATAAAAAAAATTTGAAAAAAATTGAAACAAATTTACTAGTGGCGCACAGTGGATGTGGTGCGCCATTACTAGTTAAACTAGTAATGGCGCACTATCCCCTCGTGCGCCATTACTAGTTTTGAAAAAAATAAAAAAAATTGAAAAAAAAATTGAATTTTTTTTACTAGTGGCGCACCGTGGATGTGGTGCGCCATTACTAGTTTAACTAGTAATGGCGCACTATCCCCTGGTGCGCCATTACTAGTTTTGAAAAAAAATAAAAAAATTGTTACTAGTGGCGCACCGTGGATGTGGTGCGCCATTAGTATTTGGACACTAATGGCGCACCAACACATGGTGCGCCATTAGTATATAGTAGTGGCGCACCACATGTCTGGTGCGCCATTAGTGTCCATATCATCTATAGCCCTTTTCCTAGTAGTGATATATGGTAGCAAAATAATAGCAATAATCAATTCAGAGATGCAATGTTGAATAAACGCTCAACGACGGTACTGTGCTGGTCCTACGCTAGACCGGACTTGAGACGCGAGCCTAGAACACTAATGAGGTCACGGCGTAGCACAACTAGCATCAATGAAGGATACTAAGTAGCTCTGGACAACAAGATATAAGTGAAGATCACAACGACAGTAAAGATAATGATGAAAAACAACTGCCAAGCACGATATACAACAACTCTCTCTCCAACTTTTCTCTTGAAAAGTTTGAGCCAATTTTCTGTTAACTTTTTTCAAAGAATGCTACTAACTCAAGCTTTCCAATGCAAAACAATTCACTCAATTCCGAATTGATATGAGGAGTCAAAGAATTCTAAAACTGGTCTGAAAAACTGGAATAAGCTGTGTCCGCGAACTTCGGAGGGCAAAAATACCTATTTAGAAGACGATTTTGAGGTGTCAAATATTGAACAATTCTCTTCAACTATTTAGATGCGGCTCCTCGCTAGCTTTCAGTTGAGTACTCGCGGAGCCAAAACGGACTTCGTATGAGGAAGTTATGCCTGTTTTACTGAACAGTGCACAAAACAGATTCCAATCCGAATTCAACTACGAGATTGAGTCTAGATAGATCCGAATTTTGTTTTTTTTTCTTCTCTCTTTTTTTCCTCACACTTTTTTTTCTTTTTCTTTCTCTCTTTTTTTTCTCTGACTTTTTCCCCTTTTTTTCTCTTTTTTTTTCTCTGTCTTTTTTCTCTCTCCCACTTTCCAAGACAAACTAGATAAGATGCAGATTGGATCAAGCGAAGATGTGAACGACCTCAACTATGATTGTGACAATGAACTATGGGTAGCACGTGGTGGAAATTGATGGATGGTGTGGTGGACAGCAGAAGGGATAACGATGCAGCGGCGACGTGACTAATGTGAACAAAACTCGAAACTCTAAACGAACTAGACACTAAGATCAGCAACTCGACACGACGATGCAACCGATAATTCAATAATGCAAACAATGAAAATAAAATTGCAAAGGCTCATACTGGCTTGGACAAAAGGATGAATAGATCTAACTTTTTTGTGGCTTTTTCTTGGACAATAGGTAAGAAAATAAATCTAATCTAGGGGAAACTGGAAATTCTCACCGAGCAACCTGAAAACTGATACCACTTGATAGAGACAAAGGTGTGCCGATGTTCCGATGGAAATTCTCACCGAGCAACCAAAACTGATACTATCGATTTGGTGGAGTCAACTTTGACGATCCGACTACAAACGTGCACGACGTTGCGCCTTAGCAATCACTAAACCAACTCCGAGAGGTTATTGACCACGCCGGAGCACAATCAACCTGACCACGAAGGTCTATTCCTGCAAGCAATCGAAGAACTAGCAAGAATATGATAAAGCAATCTGAATATTGCGAATATGGATGAAGTATTGATAAAAGGTGGGGATCCATAAGCGGTCTTAGTCTGGTCGTTGGACACAAACGAAGTACACGAAGTTGCAATGGCTAACTTTTAACTAAACAAATCCCAAGGAAAAAGCTACTAGATGGATCTACTTATATAGGAGCAAGGGGTGGTGGCCAAGGAGGTGGGAGGACGTCCCAAGGCATCCTAAAACCAACCTAGGTCGTACAAGGCTCATGAGCCCAAGTGGAGGTGATGCAACACCTTTGGACTTGTTGTTTGACTCGAATTCTGCTGCAGCGTCAGATTGTTTCGTCCATATCTCAACGCTCCGGACGAATTTAAAGGTGAATCCAATTGGGTTGGAAAGAGGACGAAATCTACTTTCCAACAAAAAACGAATCACCCAATTCGGAGTCCGTATGAAAAAGTTGTTGGCGTTTTGAGTCAGGTATGTCTGTGCAGTCTGAATCTGAATCCAGAACGTGAGAAACTTGGACTCTATGTTCTCTTGGCCCAAAAGTGATGCGAGAGGACTTTTTGAACAGAACCTAAACTTCTCCTTTTACCCTATCTTCATATGTGGATTGTACAAATGTCCCATACACCTGCAATTAGACAAAACACAAAAGTGTGTGAAGTATTTTTGTTCTGGATAACATAAATAGATTATTGAATAGTTTGCACTAGAAATCACCAGACAAATACGCATGTATGCAATATTTTTGGTCGTATCCAAGGTAGTCATGTCCTCATCAATATACCACCAGCTACAAGAGTAAATATCACCAGCTCCAAGCAGAGCATGGTTGGCCAAATCAGAGAATAGGATTTATCAATGGCATTATGTATCAGGGAAAGAACTTCTCGAGGTTTTTGTATACAACGGACACTGTCGGATGATAATTCAACAAATGACCTGATGGTCCGTAACGGAGCTGATGTGAGTATCGCCACACAACCAGAGGAAAAAAGAATACAAAGGCATCAGATTATGTCAGTATCTGAATACTTTGATGTTTTAAAATCAAAGAAATTATGAATTCCAGATCGGTGTATCAGAATCAGATGCCTTGATAAATTTTGAGTAAGTTCAGTAGACTTAGAGGCACCATCAGTCAATGTTTGATTGGCGGATAACCAGCTCATATCTGGGATGACGTCTGAGCCAGAAAGACAATTCCTAAGGATCAAGGTGATGATTGTGAGCAATCACACACATATTGAATCGAGGGACTCAAGATGATAATGACAAAGGACGTCAAAGAATATTGCTAGGCATATGGAATTAACCACAATGCAGAAGGCAACAAGAATCTCAAAAGCACTAAGTTGTAGAGGATTCTTGGAAAATTGAATGGCATTTCGAAGTATTTTGTGAAACGCATGAACAACTGGGGATGAATGAATCCTCGATAAGCATGAGGAATTATCCGTAAGGGGTATTCAGGAGGCAAGGAACTGTATGGCAGTAGGGACAAAATATTCTCGGAAAAATAGAGAGGATTTCAGGGTATCTTGTACTAACAAGAGTAACCTAGAACGAAGGTATGGATGGCAAGTATAAGTAGCTATCCATAGGGATGTCTCGGTGGTAGGGAATTGCAAACCCGATGAGCACAAGTTCTCGAAAGAATATCGAAAAGTATCTTGGGAATCTTCTGGTGTAGCAGGCGATCATCTATGATAAGGGCTCTCCGGGAGGAGTAGTTACGAGAACCTAGAGTCAGAGTTAGTAAATTCATTTTAACCCGGATAGAAGAGAGATCAGAGTCCCAGAGTATAGGTTGAGGAATAAAAGATCCCAATACCACCCAATGGCGACGTGGGCCGTAAGCCACACAGCCATGTTAATAAAGTTTTGCAATGACCGGACTCGACTTCGGCCAAGGAGTGCGGAAGGGGGATTCCTACAGGCAGTCGGCTCTGATACCAACTTGTGATGCCCCCGATTCAATCATACACTAATCATGCACGCAAACGTGTATGATCAAGATCAGGGACTCACGGGAAGATATCACAACACAACTCTAAAAACATAAATAAGTCATACAAGCATCATAATACAAGCCAGGGGCCTCGAGGGCTCAAATACAAGTGCTCGATCATAGACGAGTCAGCGGAAGCAACAATATCTGAGTACAGACATAAGTTAAACAAGTGTGCCTTAAGAAGGCTAGCACAAACTGGGATACAGATCGAAAGAGGCGCAGGCCTCCTGCCTGGGATCCTCCTAAACTACTCCTGGTCGTCGTCAGCGGCCTGCATGTAGTAGTAGGCACCTCCAGTGTAGTAGGAGTCGTCGTCGATGGCGGCGTCTGGCTCCTGGGCTCCAACATCTGGTTGCGACAACCAGGTAGAATGGAAAGGGGGAAAAGAGGGAGAAAAGCAACCGTGAGTACTCATCCAAAGTACTCGCAAGCAAGGATCTACACTACATATGCATGGGTATCTGTGTAAAGGGGCAATATCGGTGGACTGAACTGCAGAATGCCAGAATAGGGGGATAGCTAGTCCCGTCGAAGACTACGCTTCTGGCAGCCTCCATCTTGCAGCATGTAGAAGAGAGTAGATGGTAAGTTCACCAAGTATTATCGCATAGCATAATCCTGCCCGGCGATCCTCCCCTCGTCGCCCTGTGTGAGAGCGATCACCGGGTTATATCTGGCACTTGGAAGGGTGTATTTTATTAAGTATCCAGTTCTAGTTGTCATAAGGTCAAGGTACAACTCCAAGTCGTCCTGTTACCGAAGATCACAGCTATTCGAATAGATAAACTTCCCTGCAGGGGTGCACCACATAACCCAACACGCTCGATCCCATTTGGCCGGACACACTTTTCTGGATCATGCCCGGCCGCGGAAGATCAACACGTCACAGCCCTACCTAGGCACAACAGAGCGGTCAGCATGCCGGTCTAAATCCTATGCGCGCAGGGGTCTGGGCCCATCGCCCATTGCACACCTGCACGTTGCGAATGCGGCCGGTGAGCAGACCTAGAAACCTCCATTACAAAGGAAGTTGCGTTACGCGGTCCAACCCGGCGCCGCCGCTCAGTCGCTGACGTCAAGAAGGCTTCGGCTGATACCACGACGTCGAGTGCCCATATCTTTCCCACGTAGTTGGTTAGTGCGTATAGACCAAATGGCCAGACTCAGATCAAATACCAAGAACTTGTTAAGCGTGTTATTTTAAAGTAACCGCGAACGCCGACCAGGGCCAGGCCCACCTCTCGCCTAGGTGGTCTCAACCTGCCCTGTCGCTCCGCCACAAAGTAACAGTTGGGGGCTGTCGGGAACCCAGGCCCACCTCTACCGGGATGGAGCCACCTGCCCCTTCAGCCCCCATCTCCGAACAGTATCATAAGTAATGTAACAGTATAAAGTATATAGCATATGCCCGTGATCACCTCCCGAAGTGATCACGGCCCAGTAGTATAGCATGGTAGACGGACAAGAGTGTAGGGCCACTGATGGAACACTAGCATCCTATACTAAGCAATTAGGATAGCAGGTAAAGGTCAACTGTAGCAACAATGACAGGCTATGCAGCAGAATAGGATTAACCAAAAGCAGTAACATGCTACACTACTCTAATGCAAGCAGTAGAGAGAAGGAATAGGCGATATCTGGTGATCAAGGGGGGGGGGGGCTTGCCTGGTTGCTCTGGCAAGAGAAGGGTTCTTCGTCGATGTAGTCGATCACAGGGGTACCGGCAGCAGTCTCGGGGTCTACCGAAAAGAAGTAACGGAGGGGGAAGACAATAAATAACAGAGCAATCAAAGCATCATAAAGCATAACATGGCAATACGTTGTGCTTGGGGTGACCTAACGCAGGGATAGGTGATACCGGCGAAGGGGGGAAACATCCGGGAAAGTATCCCCGGTGTTTCGCGTTTTCGGACAGATGGACCGGATGGGGAAAGTTGCGTGTTCGCTATGCTAGGGATGTGTGGCGGACGAACAGGCTGCATATCCGGATTCTTCTCGTCGTTCTGAGCAACTTCCATGTACAAAGTATTTTCATCTAAGCTACGATTTATTTTATATTAATTTTTGAAGTTTTAATTCAAATTTGAAATTAACAGATTTTAATTAATTAGAAAAGGTAATTATTGGGTCAACGTGACATCAACATGATGTCAGCAGGTCTACATGTTGACTAGGTCAACCCTGGCATGTGGGGCCCGTTTGTCATAGTCTCAGGTTAATTAAGCATGGTTAATTAGTTAACTAAAATGGTTAGGTTAATCTAATACCAAATTAATTAAGTTAATTAATTATTTAATTAATTAATTTTTATTTTTATTTATTATTAATTAATTTTTTAAACTTCTTTTTTATTAAAGTTCAGGGGCTGGGCCCCACTTGTCATAGGGACAGTGGGGGGCCTTAGCGGGCGAGCGGGTTACAGGCGCTGGCACGCCCAGGTCAACAGGGGGCTGGGCGCCAAGCACGGGCACGGCGACGCCGGTCGTCTAAGGCGACAGGGGCGAGGCCAAGGCGAGGCGGGTTCGTCCGACCGGAGGTGGGGGGACGGGGCGACGCGCGGGTGCAGGGGAGCGGCGACGCAACAGTTGGGGGCTGCGGCCATGGGCGGCAGATGCGGCGGGGGCGGCGGACGGCGTGGGTGCGCGTAGGCGAGGCAGTGGTGAGGCCAGGAGGGCGCGGGCCGGCGCGCTCAAGCGCGGCCAGAGCGCGGCCGAAGTGGGTGAGCGGTTCGGTGGCGATGCGGGACGCAGGCGGAGGCCGCAGCGGTGGAGGTGGTGGCGGGGACGTGCGGGCGGAGCAGTGGTCGGGGTCACAGCGACGCGTGGTCGCGGCTAACGGCGCGCGAGGGCGGAGGGCAGAGGGGAGTGTGGCCAGGGAGGCGCCGGCCGCGGCGCAGTAGGCAGCAGCGCACGGGGATAGCGGGCGCACGAGGGAGACAGAGAGGAGGGAGTGGAGGCCGTGGCCTCACCGGTGTCGTAGGGTCAGGGGCAACGGGAGGGGGGGCGAGGAGGAGAGCGGAGACGACGCGGCGGAGAGGAAGTAGGCCGGTGTGGTGGCTCCAGAGACGGCGAGCGGCGACGCAGCGCAGCATGGTTTGGGGAGGCCGTCGGGGAGGAGGTCCGGCGCGGGGAGGAGACGGGGAGGCGACGGCGGAGACGGGCGGCGCGGTCAGCGCGGTGGCTTCGGTTCCTTGCCCCGATCTCGATCCAGATCGGGGGGGAAGAAAGCGAGCGAGTGGGGGGAGTGGGTGCGATAGGCTAGGGTTTCCGTCGGTGGGGGGGGGGGTTATGGGGGGGTTAGGTGGGCCGGCCTGGTTGGATGGCCAGCTGGGCTGAGGCCCAGCGCGAGGGGGGTCCCTTTTTTTTCTTTAACAGTTTTACTTTGCTTTTCTTTTTTTATTTAGTTTTAGTTTTGTTTTATTCTTGTAAAGCAAAAATAGTTTCATAAAATAAGAAACTTGCACCTAAATTTGAATTATAAATCAAGCTACTGCCATATTAAGTTTGGCATCAAATTGAAATAGTTTGTAATTTATACAGTTTTTAAATGGCATTTAAATTATTATGATAGACATTGGTTTATTACATTGGGGCAATTAAACACCTTATAAAAATGTTGGTCCACTATGATAATTATTCAAGGATTGTTTGCAACACTTTGGACATTTTTGTTTTAATATTTGAAAACTTTTGATGTTTGCCTCTATTTTGAATTTGAATTTGAATCGGTTTCGAACTAACGCGAACTTAGCAACAGTAATCGAGGTGACGTGGCATCATTAGCAGAGGTACTGTAGCTTGATTATCCGGGCGTCACATGACTCTAAAGTCTCAATCTGGATACATATTGAAAGTGGGAGCAATTAGCTTAAGTAGCTCCGTGCAGAGCATTGTAGACATAGAAATTTGCAAAATACATACGGATTTGAATTTGGCAGACCCGTTGACTAAACTTCTCTCACAAGCAAAACATGATCACACCTTCGGGTGTTAATCACATGGCGATGTGAACTAGATTACTGACTATAGTAAACCCTTTGAGTGTTGGCCACATGGCGATGTGAACTATGGATATTAATCACATGGTGATGTGAACTATTGGTGTTAAATCACATGGCGATGTGAACTAGATTATTGACTCTAGTGCAAGTGGGAGACTGAAGGAAATATGCCCTAGAGGCAATAATAAAGTTGTTATTTATATTTCCTTATATCATGATAAATGTTTATTATTCATGCTAGAATTGTATTAACCGAAAACTTAGTACATGTGTGAATACATAGACAAACAGAGTGCCACTAGTATGCCTCTACTTGACTAGCTCGTTGAATCAAAGATGGTTAAGTTTCCTAGCCATAGACATGAGTTGTCATTTGATTAACGCGATCACATCATTAGAGAATGATGTGATTGACTTGACCCATTCCGTTAGCTTAACACTTGATCGTTTAGTATGTTGCTATTGCTTTCTTCATGACTTATACATGTTCCTATGACTGTGAGATTATGTAACTCCCGAATACCGGAGGAACACTTAGTGTGCTACCAAACATCACAACGTAACTGGGTGATTATAAAGCTGCTCCACAGGTGTCTCCGATGGTACTTGTTGAGTTGGCATAGATCAAGATTAGGATTTGTCACTCCGATTGTCGGAGAGGTATCTCTAGGCCCTCTCGGTAATGCACGTCACTATAAGCCTTGCAAGCAATGTGACTAATGAGTTAGTTGCGGGATGATGCATTACGGAATGAGTAAAGAGACTTGCCGGTAACGAGATTGAACTAGGTATTGAGATATCGACGATCGAATCTCGGGCAAGTAACATACCGATGACAAAGGGAACAACGTATGTTGTTATGCGGTTTGACCGATAAAGATCTTCGTAGAATATGTAGGAGCCAATCTGAGCATCCAGGTTCCGCTATTGGTTATTGACCGAAGACGTGTCTCGGTCATGTCTACATAGTTCTCGAACCCGTAGGGTCCGCATGCTTAACAGTCAGTGACGATTTGTATTATGAGTTTATGTGTTTTGATATAGCGAAGGTAGTTCGGAGTCCCGGATGAGATCGGGGACATGACGAGGAGTCTCGAAATGGTCGAGACGTAAAGTTGGATATATTGGACGACTATATTCGGACATCGGAAAGGTTCCGAGTGATTTGGGTATTTTTTTCGGAGTACCGGAGAGTTACGGGAATTCACCGGGGAGTATATGGGCCTTATTGGGCTTTAGGGGAAAAAGAGAGGGGAGGCTGCGCCCCCCCAAGGCTTAGTCCGAATTGGACTAGGGGGAGGGGCGCCGCCCCCTCCTTCCTTCTCTTCTCTTTTCCCTTTCCTTCTCTCCTACTCCGATTACTTGGAAGGGCTCCTAGTTCTACTAGGAAAAGGGGAATCCTACTCCCGGTAGGAGTAGGACTCCCCTAGGGCGCGCCATAGAGAGGGCCGGCCCTCCCCCTCCTCCACTCCTTTATATACGGGGGAGTGGGGCACCCCATAGACACACAAGTTGATCAGTTGATCTTTTAGCCGTGTGCGGTGCCCCCTCCACCATAATCCACCTCGGTCATATCGTAGCAGTGCTTAGGCGAAGCCCTGCGTTGGTAGCATCATCATCATCGTCATCACGCCGTCGTGCTGACGGAACTCTCCCTCGAAGCTCTGCTGGATCGGAGTTCGTGGGACGTCATCGAGCTGAACGTGTGCTGAACTCGGAGGTGCCGTGCGTTCGGTACTTGGATCGGTCGGATCGTGAAGACGTACGACTACATCAACCGTGTTGTCATAACGCTTCCGCTTTCGGTCTACGAGGGTACGTGGACACACTCTCCCCTCTCGTTGCTATGCATCACCATGATCCTGTGTGTGCGTAGGAATTTTTTTGAAATTACTACGTTCCCCAACAGATGGAACCTCCTCGTATGAATACTGCTCCACCTCATTATGTACCAACACCACCGGGTCATTATTCTAACCCTTTGGAGAACATGATCGCTGCGGCGGCACGATTGGCGGCTCGCCCGGTGGAGGGCGACTCTCCGATGGCGATTGAAACAAGAAGGGTCAGAGAACTTCTTCAGAAGGCTCTGGCGCAGCAGGAGGCATATTCTTATAGTCGAGACAGGATTCATTCGACCCCTCGCCCAAGCCGGAGCCCAAGTTATAGCAGGCACATAGATTCAGCAGCCGTTTCAAGCAACGCCCGGTGCCGTGGCCAGCCGTGCGGGCATGACCCGGCGCGTGATGGAGCTCCTAACATGGTTAACCAGGACAGGATACACCAAGAGGCTGAGCGGGCGGCTGAGCAGGCGGCTCAGCGGGCGGCTTACCAGTCTTTTCCGGTTTATCCGACGACTTCTATTGAGGCAGGCGTGACCACGAGGACTGGAGGTGTCCCTTGCTTGGTGCCGGCTCTGCATAACGAGCGGTTGCCCAAGGATTTCAAGGGGCATCGAAAGGTGCCTAATTACACGGCCGATTTATAGCTCGGGGCATGGATTGAAAGTTATGAGATGGCCATGGAGCTACTGGAGGTCACTGACGCTGCAATGGCCAAGTACTTCACCATGATGTTGGATGGAACGGCCCGCACTTGGTTAAAAGGGCCGCCACCTAATTCCATTGGTTCATGGGCAGAGTTAAAGGCCCGGTTTATTCAGAACTTCGAAGACACATGCAAGCACCCCATGCCAATTGTGGATTTGACTAATTGCAAGCAAGAGGAGGGTGAGTCCACAACCCATTGGGTGCGCCGGGTCAAAGCCATAATACATTCATCTGATAAGATGGATGCCGGCTCTGCAGTCTTAATGTTTGAGAAAAATTGCCGTTTTACGTCTCGGAAACAGAAGGTGGGGCGGCTCAAGCGCGATTGTAATGACATGGGTCAGCTAATGGCGGCTCTAGTCAAGTACGCTGACTCTGATAGTACCAAGGATCCTGAGTGTGACGATGAGAAGACAGGGAAGGGAAAGAAGAACGGCAATGCCAAGGGTCATTAGCATAACCCGGCGAATCAAGGAGGCAATAATAAACGTAAGGCTGACGGTAGCTTGGAGTTTGTGGCTAACACCAGTGCGCAGGGCAACAATCAATGACGTAAGGGGAGACCACCTCCTCGGGCCGGCGGGTCAGGTCCCACTCTTGAGCAGTTGCTAAATGAGCCCTGTCTAAGGCACGACACTCAGCAGAAACTGGCCACTCATCTATGGAAGGACTGTACGGTCATGAAGGCTTTCAAGAACTCTAACATGTTCGACGGCAATCATGGGCCGGGCGGCGGCTCAGGTGGCGGCGGTTTTCATGGCCCGGGCGGCGGTTCAAATTCCAACTTTCACAACTCTCAAGGAAATCAAGGTGGCTATAATCAGCAATCTGGCCAGGGAGGTCAGTAGCAGCAGCAGTCTGGATATCAGAGCAATCCAAAGCAGCTGAATAGTGGACAGTATCATGTGTTCACCACCAGTTTGTGCAAACGGGACCAGAAGCTTCATAAGAGGGCCGTGAACGTTGTTGAGCTGGCAGTTCCTCGTTATTTGAGATTGTCTGAGCAGCCTATTCTATGGAGCAGGGAAGATCACCCTCCCCAGGTTGACAATCCGGGTCACTTGGCCTTGGTGGTGGCACCTCAGGTTGGTGGATATAAATTCACTAAGGTGCTCATGGACGGAGGCAGTAGCATCAACATCCTCTATTATGAGACTTTCCGTCGCATGGGGTTGACTGATAAAAATCTTAAGACGTCCAACACAGTTTTCCACGAAGTGGTGCCTGGTAAGTCGGCGTACCCAGTGGGTAAGATTGAACTAGAAGTAGCCTTTGGAGATGAGCATGATTCTAGGGCTGAGAAGTTAACTTTTGAGGTGGTCAAAATCAAGATCCCGTATCACGCCCTGTTTGGATGGCCGGCTTATGCCAAGTTCATGGCACGGCCGTGTTATGTTTATATGCAACTCAAGATGCCGGTTCATAAGGGCACCATCACAGTGCATGGGAGTCGGAAGATAGCCTTGGAATGTGAGGAAGGCGATGCTGCTTAGGCTGAATCTGTTTGTGCAACAGAGGAATTGAAGTTCTACAAGGACAATGTTGACCCGGCGGACATGACGTCTTTGAAGAAGCCAACCACAGAACATGAGCCGGTGCTGAAGTTTAAGTCGGCTGATGACACCAAGCTTGTCGATTTTGTTCCAGGCGACTCATCTAAGCAGTTCAGTATCAGTGCTAATCTGGATCCCAAATAGGAAAGCGCGCTCATCGAGTTCATCCGTGAGAACCGGGACATCTTTGCATGGAAACCTTCTGGCATGCCGGGTGTACCGAGAGAACTCGCTGAGCACACTCTCAATATTGATCCAAAGTTTAAGCCGGTCAGGCAGTTTCTTCGGTGGTTCAATGAGGAGAGGCGTAAGGCTATTGGTGAGGAAGTGGCCTGGCTCTTGGCGGCCGGATTCATTATTGAAGTTTTCCATCCAGAGTAGTTGGCTAACCCGATGCTCATGCTTAAAAAGAATGGTACCTGGCGTATGTGTGTGGATTACACAGACTTAAACAAGGCTTGTCCGGCTGATCCTTTCGCGCTCCCTCGTATTGATCAAATCATTGATGCTACAGCGGGTTGTGAGCGTTTGAGCTATTTGGATGCTTATTCTGGTTATCATCAGATCAAGATGGCAGTTAAGGACCAGGAGAAGATGGCTTTTATTACTCCGTTTGGAGCCTTCTGCTATGTGTCTATGCCTTTTGGGCTTAAGAGTGCCCAGGCGACTTATCATCGATGTGTGCAGAACTGTCTTCACAGTCAGATTGGGCGCAATGTTCATGCTTATGTGGACGACATTGTGGTGAAGTCCAGAGAGAAGGAGACCTTGATAGATGATCTGAAGGAAACCTTTGATAACCTCCAAGTCTACAACATGATGCTTAACCCGGCCAAGTGTTTTTTTGGAGTGCCAGCAGGCAAGCTTTTGGGTTTTTTGGTTTCTAATAGAGGCATCAAGGCTAACCCGGAGAAGATCAAGGCAATCACTTGTTTGGCTAAGCCGGCGTTTATCAATGATGTTCAATGTTTGGCGGGTCGTATTGCTGCTTTAAGCCGGTTCATAAGCCGGTTAGGTGAGAAGGCCATACCGCTGTATCAGATGATGAAGAAGACAGACGACTTTGTCTGGAGTGATGCTGCCAACGCTGCCTTTGAAGATTTGAAGAGACAGCTCGCTGAGCCACCGGTCCTTGCTGCTCCCATTGATAAGGAGCCATTATTGTTATATGTGACTGCTAACACACGTGCTGTCAGTGTGGACATTGTCGTAGAGCGCAAGGAGGCTGGAAAGGAATATCCGGTTCAATGGCCAGTTTACTACATCAGTGAGGTGCTTATTGAGTCCAAGCAAAGATATCCACACTGGCAGAAGCTCGTTTATGGGGTGTTCATGGCAAGCTGGAAGCTTAAGCAATATTTTCAGGGTCATCCCATCACTGTGGTTAGTTCTGCTCCTTTAGGAGATACCATTCAAAATAGAGAAGCCACAGGACGAGTCGCCAAGTGGGCCATTGAACTTGGGCCTCATGGTTTAAAGTATGTGCCACGCACTGCTATCAAGTCTCAAGCACTGGTGGACTTCATCAACGATTGGACAGAGATGCAGATGCCTGAAGAGAAGCCAGACAACACATATTGGACTATTCATTTTGATGGGTCCAGGCAATTGGAGGGCTCGGGGGCTGGAGTTGTTTTAGCTTCCCCTCGAGGTGAATTTTTTTGTTATGTGCTACGGTTGATGTTTCCCTATACTAACAATGCAGCTGAGTATGAGTCCATGGTCTTCGGATGGCTAAGGATATGAGATTAAGCCGGGTAAGGTGCTTTGGCGACTCAGATTTGGTGGCTCAACAAGTATCAGGCAAGTGAGATTCCAAGGATCCTCTCATGGCGGCTTATCACCGTGAAGTTATGTCATTGCTGGACACTTCAATGGTTAGCAAGTGGAGCACATTGATCGCAGAAAGAATGAAGCGGCTGATGCTTTAAGCCGGCTGGGGTCTCAGCGTAAGCCGGTGCCACCTAACACTTTCTTAGATATTCTGCATAACCCTTCTGTCAAGTTGCCTACAGAGGAAGACATGGCTGTTCCAGACCTGGAAGAACAATTGGTGGCGGCTCTTCATGTCATCCCAGATTGGACAGTGCCATATTTGGCTTATATGACCCGGGGCAAGTTGCCTGAGGATGAAACCTTGGCTAGACAGATAACCCGGCGGTCTAAGTCAATGACAATTGCCAATGGTGAGTTGCATCATCGCATTGTCACTAGGGCGTTTCAACATTGTGTCTCTCCTGAGGAAGGTCAAGAAATTCTTCGTGAGATCCATGAAGGAGATTGTGGCCATCATGCCGGCTCAAAGTCTCTTGTGGCCAAAGCTTTCCGTCATGGATTTTATTGGTTGACGGCTCACGCTGATGTGGAAGATTTAGTCAGTAAATGTGATGGTTGCCAGAAATTCTCACGACGGGCTCACGTGCCGGCTCAAGAATTGAGGATGATTCCAATTACTTGGTCGTTTGCAGTCTGGGGCTCGACATGGTTGGGCCTTTCAAAAGGTCCAAAGATAAAAAGACACACCTTCTGGTGGCGGTTGAAAAATTCACAAAGTGGGTTGAGGCAGAGACGGTCAGTAAGTGTGATGCAGCCACGACAGTTCAATTCATGAAAAATGTGGTCTTTCGTTTTGGCTTTCCACACAGCATTATAACTGACAATGGTACTAATCTGTCCAAGGGTGCAATGGAGGAGTTCTGTCAATGTGAGCATATCCGGCTTGATGTTTCATCAGTAGCTCACCCCCAATCCAATGGTCAAGCTGAAAGAGCCAATCAGGAAATCTTGAAAGGCATCAAGCCCCGGGCTATGGTTCCTTTACAACGGACACTGGGTTGTTGGGTGGAGGAGTTACCCTCTGTGATATGGAGCATCAATACCACCCCTAACATGTCTACGGGTTACACACCTTTCTTCATGGTTTACGGAGCCGAAGCGGTTCTCCCTAGTGACATCCTTCATGACTCGCCCCGCGTGGCGGCTTATGTTGAGGCTGATAATGAACAAGCACGTCAGGATGCACTTGACCTGTTAGATGAGAAGCGTGACTTGGCAGCAGCCCGGTCGGCAATTTACCAGCAGGACTTGTGCCGTTATCACAGCCGGGTTAAGTCCAGAACCTTTCAAGAAGGTGATTTGGTGCTCCGGCTCATCCAGGATCAAACTGATGCACACAAGTTATCCCCACCTTGGGAAGGGCCCTTTGTAGTCAGCAAGAACTTGCACAACGGGTCATACTACCTCATCAATGTTCGAGAGCACAAAGACTCACGTAAGTCGGAGGAAGAGACCCGCCGGCCGTGGAATATCGCTCATCTTCGGCCTTACTATACTTGAGCCACCGGCTCTCATGATGTACATATTTTTGACGATGTATATATTATGATAAGTAAAAAAACATGACCTCTGTCCTTTTCATCCTTAATGATCATATGTCTTCATCATCATAATCTCAAGGTCATTTGGGGGCTTCCTGTTCAAACATAGGTCGTATTCGAATCAAAGAGAACATAGCTGTCGGTACCCTCTTAATCGACACAATGCCAAACTCACTAGGGGGCTTCTTGATCGTATTCGAATCATAGCTTAACCCCTTTTGGGTCCGACTTTGATCGTATTCGAATCAGAGTCGTTAAAAAAACTCTCAAGGTCATTTGGGGGCTTCCTGTTCAAACATAGGTCGTATTCGAACCAAAGAGAA
This sequence comes from Triticum aestivum, assembly GCF_018294505.1. Classification (NCBI taxonomy): domain Eukaryota; kingdom Viridiplantae; phylum Streptophyta; class Magnoliopsida; order Poales; family Poaceae; genus Triticum; species Triticum aestivum. Next base: position 229,614,982 of record NC_057811.1, on the reverse strand, counting down.
CATAGCTGTCGGTACCCTCTTGATCGGTGCAACGCCAAAGCCACTGGGAGCTACATGATCGTATTCGAATCCTAGCTTAACCCCTTTGGTCCGGTTTACTGATCGTATTCGAATCAAAAGCCTCAAATTTTTCTTTCTATTTGGTTTAAGTTTTTTGTAAACAATCTTTGTTTTTGTCTTGAGGCTTTTTGTGCAGATATAAGTATAAGTATGGTTTACATTTAACCCGACTTGGTTTTGGACGATCAGTCGCCAGCGTATGACAATCCTCATACATGTGGAAGTTGAAGGAAATATGCCCTAGAGGCAATAATAAAGTTATTATTTATTTCCTTATATCATGATAAATGTTTATTATTCATGCTAGAATTGTATTAACCGGGAACATGATACATGTGTGAATACATAGACAAACAGAGTGTCACTAGTATGCCTCTACTTGACTAGCTCGTTGATCAAAGATGGTTATGTTTCCTAGCCATAGACATGAGTTGTCATTTGATTAACGGGATCACATCATTAGGAGAATGATGTGATTGACTTGACCCATTCCGTTAGCTTAGCACTCGATCGTTTAGTATGTTGCTATTGCTTTCTTCATGACTTATACATGTTCCTATGACTATGAGATTATGCAACTCCCGTTTATCGGAGGAACACTTTGTGTGCTACCAAACGTCACAACGTAACTGGGTGATTATAAAGGTGCTCTACAGGTGTCTCCAAAGGTACTTGTTGGGTTGGCGTATTTCGAGATTAGGATTTGTCACTCCGATTGTCGGAGAGGTATCTCTGGGCCCACTCGGTAATGCACATCACTATAAGCCTTGCAAGCATTGTAACTAATGAGTTAGTTGTGGGATGATGTATTACGGAACGAGTAAAGAGACTTGCCGGTAACGAGATTGAACTAGGTATCAAGATACCGACGATCGAATCTCGGGCAAGTAACATACCGATGACAAAGGGAACAACGTATGTTGTTATGCGGTCTGACCGATAAAGATCTTCGTAGAATATGTGGGAACCAATATGAGCATCCAGGTTCCGCTATTGGTTATTGACCGGAGAGGTGTTTCGGTCATGTCTACATAGTTCTCGAACCCGTAGGGTCCGCACGCTTAACGTTATGATGACAGTTATATTATGAGTTTATATATTTTGATGTACCGAAGGTTGTTCGGAGTCCCGGATGTGATCACGGACATAACGAGGAGTCTCGAAATGGTCGAGACATAAAGATTGATATATGGAAGCCTATGTTTGGACATCGGAAGTGTTCCGGGTGAAATCGGGATTTTTTCGGAGTACCGGGAGGTTACCGGAGCCCCCCGGTAACTTAATGGGCCTTAGTGGGCCTACGTGGAAGAGAGGAGAGGAGGCCAGGGCAGGGCCGCGCGCCCCTTCCCCCCCAGTGCGAATAGGACAAGGAGAGGGGGGCGGCGCCCCCCTTCCTTCCTCCCCTCCACCTCTTCCCCTCTCTCCTAGTCCAACATGGAAAAGGGGGGAGTCCTACTCCCGGTAGGAGTAGGACTCCTCCTAGGCGCGCCTCTCCTCCTTGGCCGGCGGCCTCCCCCTTGCACCTTTATATACGGGGGCGGGGGGGCACCTCTAGACACAACAATTGATCAACGATCTTTTAGCCGTGTGCGGTGCCCCCCTCCACCATATTACACCTCGATAATATCGTAGCGGAGCTTAGGCGAAGCCCTGCGTCGGTAGAACATCATCATCATCACCACGCAGTCGTGCTGACGAAACTCTCCCTCAACACTCGGCTGGATCGGAGTTCGAGGGACGTCATCGAGCTGAACGTGTGCTGAACTCGGAGGTGCCGTGCGTTCGGTACTTGATCGGTCGGATCGTGAAGACGTACGACTACATCAACCGCGTTGTGTTAACGCTTCCGCTTTCGGTCTACGAGGGTACGTGGACAACACTCTCCCCTCTCGTTGCTATGCATCACCATGATCTTGCGTGTGCGTAGATTTTTTTTTGAAATTACTACGTTCCCCAACAGTGGAATCCGAGCCTGGTTTTATGCGTTGATGTTATGCACGAGTAGAACACAAGTGAGTTGTGGGCGATATAAGTCATACTGCTTACCATCATGTCATACTTTGGTTCAGCGGTATTGTGAGATGAAGTGGCCCGGACCGACATTACGCGTACGCTTACGCGAGACTGGTTTCACCGTTGCGAGCACTCGTTGTTTAAAGGTGACTGGTGGGTGTCTGTCTCTCTCACTTTAGTTGAACCGAGTGTGGCTACGCCCGGTCCGTGCGAAGGTTAAAACAGCACTAACTTGACAAACTATCGTTGTGGTTTTGATGCGTAGGTAAGAACGGTTCTTGCTAAGCCCGTAGCAGCCACGTAAAACTTGCAACAACAAAGTAGAGGACGTCTAACTTGTTTTTGCAGGGCATGTTGTGATGTGATATGGTCAAGACATGATGCTATATTTTATTGTATGAGATGATCATGTTTTGTAACCGAGTTATCGGCAATTGGCAGGAGCCATATGGTTGTCGCTTTATTGTATGCAATGCAATTGCCATGTAATTGTTTTACTTTATCACTAAGCGGTAGCGATAGTCGTAAAAGCAATAGTTGGCGAGATGACAACGATGCTATGATGGAGATCAAGGTGTCGCACCGGTGACGATGGTGATCATGACGGTGCTTCGGAGATGGAGATCACAAGCACAAGATGATGATGGCCATATCATATCACTTATATTGATTGCATGTGATGTTTATCTTTTATGCATCTTATCTTGCTTTGATTGACGGTAGCATTATAAGATGATCCCTCACTAAAATTTCAAGATAAAAGTGTTCTCCCTGAGTATGCACCGTTGCGAAAGTTCTTCGTGCTGAGACACCACGTGATGATCGGGTGTGATAGGCTCTACGTTCAAATACAATGGGTGCAAAACAGTTGCACACGCGGAATACTCAGGTTAAACTTGACGAGCCTAGCATATGCAGATATGGCCTCGGAACACGGAGACCGAAAGGTCGAGCGTGAATCATATAGTAGATATGATCAACATAGTGATGTTCACCATTGAAACTACTCCATCTCACGTGATGATCGGACATGGTTTAGTTGATATGGATCACGTGATCACTTAGAGGATTAGAGGGATGTCTATCTAAGTGGGAGTTCTTAAGTAATATGATTAATTGAACTTGAATTTATCATGAACTTAGTCCTGATAGTATTTTGCAAATTATGTTGTAGATCAATAGCTCGCGTTGTTGCTTCCCTGTGTTTATTTTTGATATGTTCCTAGAGAAAAATTATGTTGAAAGATGTTAGTAGCAAAGATGCGGATTGGATCCGTGATCTGAGGATTATCCTCATTACTGCACAGAAAAATTATGTCCTTGATGCACCGCTAGGTGACAGACCTATTGCAGGAGCAGATGCAGACGTTATGAACGTTTGGCTAGCTCAATATGATGACTACTTGATAGTTTAGTGCACCATGCTTAACGGCTTAGAATCGGGACTTCAAAGACGTTTTGAACGTCATGGACCATATGAGATGTTCCATGAGTTGAAGTTAATATTTCAAGCAAATACCCGAGTTGAGAGATATGAAGTCTCCAACAAGTTCTATAGCTAAAAGATGGAGGAGAATAGCTCAAGCAGTGAGCATGTGCTCAGATTGTCTGGGTACTACAATCGCTTGAATCAAGTGGGAGTTAATCTTCCAGATAAAATAGTGATTGACAGAATTCTCTAGTCACCATCACCAAGTTAGTAGAACTTCGTGATGAACTATAGTATGCAAGGGATGACGAAAGTAATTCCCGAGCTCTTCGTGATGCTGAAATCGACGAAGGTAGAAATCAAGAAAAACATCAAGTGTTGATGATTGAAGAGACCACTAGTTTCAAGAAAAGGGCAAAGGGAAGAAGGGGAACTTCAAGAAGAACGGCAAGCAAGTTGCTGCTCAAGTGAAGAAGCCTAAGTCTGGTCCTAAGCCTGAGACTAAGTGCTTCTACTGCAAAGGGACTGGTCACTGGAAGCGGAACTACCCCAAGTATTTGGTGAATAAGAAGGATGGCAAAGTGAACAAAGGTATATTGGATATGCATGTTATTGATGTGTACTTTACTAGTGTTTATAGCAACACCTCAGCATTTGATACTGGTTCAGTTGCTAAGAGTAGTAACTCGAAACGGGAGCTGCAGAATAAACAAAGACTAGTAAAAGGCGAGGTGATGATGTGTGTTGGAAGTAGTTCCAAGATTGATATGATCATCATCGCACACTCCCTATACTTTCGGGATTAGTGTTGAAACTAAATAAGTGTTATTTGGTGTTTACGTTAAGCATGAATATGATTTGATCATGTTTTTTGCAATACGGTTATTCATTTAAATTAGAGAATAATTGTTGTTCTGTTTACATGAATAAAACCTTCTATGGTCATACACCCAATAAAATGGTTTGTTGGATCTCGATCGTAGTGATACACATATTCATAATAATGAAGCCAAAAGATGCAAAGTTAATAATGATAGTGCAACTTATTTGTGGCACTGCCGTTTAGGTCATATTGGTGTAAAGTGCATGAAGAAACTCCATACTGATGGGATTTTGGAATCACTTGATTATGAATCACTTGATGCTTGCGAACTGTGCCTCATGGGCAAGATGACTAAAACGCCATTCTCCGGAACTATGGAGAGAGCAACAGATTTTTTGGAAATCATACATACAGATGTATGTGGTCCGATGAATATTGAGGCTCGTAGCAGGTATCATTATTTTCTGACCTTCACAGATGATTTGAGCAGATATGGGTATATCTACTTAATGAAACAGAAGTCTGAAACATTTGAAAAGTTCATATAATTTCAGAGTGAAGCGGAAAATCATAGTAACAAGAAAATAAAGTTTCTACGATCTGATTGTGGAGAAGAGTATTTGAGTTACGAGTTTGGCCTTCAGTTAAAACAATGTGAAATAGTTTCACTACTCACGCCACATGGAACACCACGGTGTAATGGTGTGTCTGAACATCGTAACCGTACTTTATTAGATATGGTGGGATATATGATGTCTCTTACCAATCTACCACTATCATTTTGGGGTTATGCATTAGAGACAACAGCATTCACGTTAAATAGGGTACCATCTAAATCCGTTGAGACGACATCTTATGAACTGTGGTTTGGCAAGAAACCAAAGTTGTCGTTTCTTAAAGTTTGGGGTTGCGATGCTTATGTGAAAAAGTTTCATCCTGATAAGCTCAAACCCAAATCGGAGAAATGTGTCTTCATAGGATACCCAAAGGAGACAGTTGGGTACACCTTCTATCACAGATCCGAAGGCAAGACATTCGTTGCTAAGTATGGATCCTTTCTAGAGAAGGAGTTTCTCTCGAAAGAAGTGAGTGGGAGGAAAGTAGAACTTGATGAGGTAACTGTACCTGCTCCCTTATTGGAAAGTAGATCATCACAGAAACCAGTTTCTGCAACACCTACGCCAATTAGTGGGGAAGTTAATGATAATGATCATGAAACTTCAGATCAAGTTATTACTGAACCTCGGAGGTCAACCAGATTAAGATTCACACCAGAGTGGTACGGTAATCCTGTTGTGGAGGTTATGTTACTAGACCATGACGAACCTACGAACTATGAAGAAGCGATGGTGAGCCCAGATTCCGCAAAATGGCTTGAGGCCATGAAATCTGAGATGAGATCCATGTATGAGAACAAAGTATGGACTTTGATTGACTTGCCCAATGATCGGCGAGCCATTGAGATTAAATGGATCTTCAAGAGGAAGACGAACGCTGATAGTAGAGTTACTATCTACAAAGCTAGAATTGTCGCAAAAGGTTTTCGACAAGTTTAAGGTGTTGACTACGATAAGAGTTTCTCACTCGTATCTATGCTTAAGTCTGTCCGAATCATGTTAGCAATTGCCGCATTTTATGAAATCTGGCAAATGGATAAACAAAACTACATTCCTTAATGGATTTATTAAAGAAGAGTTGTATATGATGCAACCAGAAGGTTTTGTCAATCCTAAAGGTGCTAACAAAATATGCAAGCTCCAGTGATCCATCTATGGACTGGTGCAAGCATCTCGAAGTTGGAATATACGCTTTGATAGGTTGATCAAAGGAGATAGTTTTATACAGACTTGTGGTGAGGCCTGTATTTACAAGAAAGTGAGTGGGAGCACTACAACATTTCTGATAAGTATATGTGAATGACATATTGTTGATCGGAAATAATGTAGAATTATTCTGCAAAGCATAAAGGAGTGTTTGAAAGGAGTTTTTCAAAGAAAGACCTCGGTGAAGCTGCTTACATATTGAGCATCAAGATCTATAAATATAGATCAAGACGCTTGATAAGTTTTTTCAATGAGTACATACCTTAACAAGATTTTGAAGTGGTTCAAAATGGAACAGTCAAAGAAAGAGTTTCTTGCCTGTGTTACAAGGTGTGAAATTTGAGTAAGACTCAAAGCCGGACCACGGCAGAAGATAGAAAAAGAATGAAAGTCATTCCCTATGCCTCGGCCATAGGTTCTATAAAGTATGCCATGCTGTGTACCAGATCTATTGTATACCCTACACTGATTTTGGCAAGGGAGTACAATAGTGATCTAGGAGTAGATCACTGGACAGCGGTCAAAATTATCCTTAGTGGAAAAAGGATATGTTTCTCGATTATGGAAGTGACAAAAGGTTCGTCGTAAAGGGTTACGTCGATGCAAGTTTTGACACTAATCTAGATGACTCTAAGTCTCGGTCTAGATACATATTGAAAGTGGGAGCAATTAGCTAGAGTAGCTCCGTGCAGAGCATTGTAGACATAGAAATTTGCAAAATACTTACGGATCTGAATGTGACAGACCCGTTGACTAAAATTATCTCACAAGCAAAACATAATCACACCTTAGTACTCTTTGGGTGTTAATCACATAGCGATGTGAACTAGATTATTGACTCTAGTAAACCCTTTGGGTGTTGGTCACATGACGATGTGAACTATGGGTGTTAATCACATGGTGATGTGAACTATTGATGTTAAATCACATGGCGATGTGAACTAGATTATTGACTCTAGTGCAAGTGGGAGACTGAAGGAAATATGCCCTAGAGGCAATAATAAAGTTATTATTTATTTCCTTATATCATGATAAATGTTTATTATTCATGCTAGAATTGTATTAACCGGAAACATGATACATGTGTGAATACATAGACAAACAGAGTGTCACTAGTATGCCTCTACTTGACTAGCTCGTTGATCAAAGATGGTTATGTTTCCTAGCCATAGACATGAGTTGTCATTTGATTAACGGGATCACATCATTAGGAGAATGATGTGATTGACTTGACCCATTCCGTTAGCTTAGCACTCGATCGTTTAGTATGTTGCTATTGCTTTCTTCATGACTTATACATGTTCCTATGACTATGAGATTATGCAACTCCCGTTTACCGGAGGAACACTTTGTGTGCTACCAAACGTCACAACGTAACTGGGTGATTATAAAGGTGCTCTACAGGTGTCTCCAAAGGTACTTGTTGGGTTGGCGTATTTCGAGATTAGGATTTGTCACTCCGATTGTCGGAGAGGTATCTCTGGGCCCACTCGTAATGCACATCACTATAAGCCTTGCAAGCATTGTAACTAATGAGTTAGTTGCGGGATGATGTATTACGGAACGAGTAAAGAGACTTGCCGGTAACGAGATTGAACTAGGTATCGAGATACCGACGATCGAATCTCGGGCAAGTAACATACCGATGACAAAGGGAACAACGTATGTTGTTATGCGGTCTGACCGATAAAGATCTTCGTAGAATATGTGGGAACCAATATGAGCATCCAGGTTCCGCTATTGGTTATTGACCAGAGAGGTGTCTCGGTCATGTCTACATAGTTCTCGAACCCGTAGGGTCCGCACGCTTAACGTTACGATGACAGTTATATTATGAGTTTATATGTTTTGATGTACCGAAGGTTGTTTGGAGTCCCGGATGTGATCACGGACATGACGAGGAGTCTCGAAATGGTCGAGACATAAAGATTGATATATTGGAAGCCTATGTTTGGACATCGGAAGTGTTCCGGGTGAAATCGGGATTTTTCCGGAGTACCGGGAGGTTACCGGAACCCCCCGGTAACTTAATGGGCCTTAGTGGGCCTAGGTGGAAGAGAGGAGAGGTGGCCAGGGCAGGGCCGCGCGGCCCTCCCCCCCCTAGTCCGAATAGGACAAGGAGAGGGGGGCGGCGCCCCCCTTCCTTCCTCCCCTCCACCTCTTCCCCCTCTCTCCTAGTCCAACATGGAAAAGGGGGGAGGAGTCCTACTCCCGGTAGGAGTAGGACTCCTCCTAGGCGCGCCTCTCCTCCTTGGCCGGCGGCCTCCCCCTTGCACCTTTATATACGGGGGCAGGGGGCACCTCTAGACACAACAGTTGATCAACGATCTTTTAGCCGTGTGCGGTGCCCCCCTCCACCATATTACACCTCGATAATATCGTAGCGGAGCTTAGGCGAAGCCCTGCATCGGTAGAACATTATCATCGTCACCACGCCGTCGTGCTGACGAAACTCTCCCTCAACACTCGGCTGGATCGGAGTTCGAGGGACGTCATCGAGCTGAATGTGTGCTGAACTCGGAGGTGCCGTGCGTTCGGTACTTGATCGGTCGGATCGTGAAGACGTACGACTACATCAACCGTGTTGTGTTAACGCTTCCGCTTTCGGTCTACGAGGGTACGTGGACAACACTCTCCCCTCTCGTTTCTATGCATCACCATGATCTTGCGTGTGCGTAGAATTTTTTTGAAATTACTACGTTCCCCAACAGAAGTGTTGGCTTCTAAAGGATTGGGTTATCACCCTTACTGTTCAGGTCACATGAACCGACAGTGCAAATTCAAAATCACAGTATGATATTATAGTTGTGTTTCAAAGCTATGATTCATAACAGGCTTACCTGTGTCTCTTCTTTCAATATTAATGGTTGTATGTAAGATGTTATGACCCGCCCTGCGGTAAGCCGCCAAGGGGTCTTGTGATCTATTTCTGTGTGCAGGACAGTTCAAAGGCTTTCTTATGCATAAAGAAAACATTTGATAAGTTTAAAAAGGGGAGAGTATAAGGCGACGGTTTAAACAGTGTTGAGCAGCAAAACGTGCACGATGGCACGACAAAGCAAAGTCATTTCTACCCTATTACATGACTCGTTGAGTCCAAATGATTAAATTGTTTTTCAGCAAGGTACAAATATGAGCCGCCCGACGGGTCAATTCTCTTGCTGGCCTGAAGCTTCCGGATCAACCCTTTCCGCTCCTCTGTCCTGTTCCCTGTCCTGGAAGGTTGATGATGACCAGTCAATGCCATTCAAAGCTTCAAATTCAGCTTCATCATCAATTAGTCCGGCCGGGTCAACTTCAGGGGTGAAGGTATGCTTACGGATTGGAGGGATCAGGCTGGTCACTTTATAATGCGGCGTTGGAATTCTCCGATTCTCCGCGTCATAACCCGGCTGGTACCTGGTGAGATCCGCCTCATCAGCAATCAGGGTGGCCACAAGGCGTATTTCCTTCACACAAGCGGCGAAGTCCTCCTGTTCAAATGATGTGCCATCCTCCTTAAAGCTTGGATATCCAATGGCGATGTCAGCCGGGACTAACTCCGGTAGCCACACCTTGGCCCGGCTTAAAGCAGCCACGGCTCCGGCTCTTGCAGATGACCACCTTAATTCATTGAACCGCTGGGGTAGCACAAAAAGCCTCTTTAGAACATCCACCAGGAGTGTGGGGACTTCGTTTGACAGGGCAACTGTGGCCAAGGCACGCTGAGATCCAGTATAAAGTTGTTCCACAAGCATGTAAACTGCCTTCAGCTTCACCAGCATATCCCAATTGAGGTTGGAGCTCCTGGGGCCTGCATAGCAATGTCAGGTGAGTTAAATGACAATTCATATGATCACCAGAAAGATTCAATATTTGACGCTTGCAGGGCGACTTACCAAAGATTGCTGAGACCATCTGAGATACATGGCGTTTTAAGCCGGACAATTCAGTAGTCACCTCTTCAAGAGCCGTTTCTGCTGTTTCAGCTCGTTGGGTTAAGGCAATTTTTTCTTCAGCCCAGACCTTCTTCTCAATCCCAAACTCGGATTTTAATTTCTCTTGTTCAGCCACATTGAATTGAAATTTGGAATTGGCCTTTTGAGTTTCAGTCTCCTGAGCCTCCAGGCGGTTCTTCAATTCAGACAGTTCTGATTGAAGTTGAGTAGTGGTGGCCTGTACAAATACCGGGTCAAAAATCATGAATATTAGCATACAATATTAAGTCCCAAGCCTTTTGCAAGCACAACACTTGGCACTTGGGGGCTAATGTCTAACGAAGGTTTTATTTAAGTGGCGGTTCATGAGAGTAAGTCCCAAGCACTTTGCAAGCAAGAGTACTTGGCACTTGGGGGCTACTGCATATCGCTGTTAGATCTACACAAGGACTATATTCTGCACAAGCATGTGAATGACCAGCTCATTCATGTTGATTAAACCGGCCCTTGGGGACTACGGAGTAAGCCGTATTTTTTTACAGGTTTGACCAAAGGATATTACTAATGCTTATACGTCTGTTCTAAGTCTACAACATATTCATCATAAGCAATAGACTTGGGGGCTGGCATAGTAAGGATAATTCAGTGAAGGAAAAGAGTTTATACCTCAAATTTTTGGTGCATTTGCTTGACCATATCAACTTCGAGGTCACGGCTACTGTGCACTTGGCTAAGATATCCAGAAAAACTTCCCCAATGCTCATGTGAGTATAATCAGCAATGTCAAATCTAACCTTACGGCGTTCCAGGTGCTCTTCCTTGGCAGAACACTTGGCTAGCATAGTAGGTCTCCCCGACTCAGTGTAGCCGGTCTTGGTAATTTCAACATCAGCATCTCGTGGGTCATCTGTCTTGGCCGGGCTGGAAGCCTCAAGGGTTACAGAGTTGTCGGCGGCTTGATCAGCAGGCGGGTCAGCGGTTGGCGTTCGCATGTCATAAGCCGGTTCAAGCGGCGGCTCAGGAACATAGGCTTCCGGTGCGGCCGTCTGGAGTTCTGGCTCGTTGATGGAGGGCTCTTCGGCCGGCTTGCTCTTCTTCACCTTCTTGCTGGGCTTTGCTTTTTCGCTGCATAATGATCAAAATATCAGTACAAATATAAAGAATTGAAATGAATATAGGATAAGTAAATTATCATTACCCTGGAGCGGTCTTAAAAGCCGGCATCTTGGAATGGAGTGAGTCGCCAGAGGAAGGTGAAGTTTCCTGATAATTCGAGTCAGAAGAGTTGAGCGGTTGACGAGTGAGACCCGCCAAAGGATAAAAAGTACTTAAATCGGAGGTGACCTCGTTCCGGCGCTTCCTTGGTGTATTTGGTAAGCCAGAGGAGAGTTCTGTGTTCTTGCTGGTCCGGGTCTGCCTTCGGCTCTCATGAATCTGTCGCTTCAAAAGAAATTGAGGATCTTGATAAGCTAAAGGATGTGAAAATCTTACTTTTCGGGTTACTCTTCGAATTTTCTGTCTTGGCAATGGCTCGGAGTCGGAGGAAATAATAGTTACCTCTTCATCCACTCCGTGACTCGTTCCCGTGTCCTCCTGATGATAATCAGTGTCAATAAGGTGGTTAAAAAAGTAGCCTAGAGAGTCAAGAGCTACCTCCGACTCAGAGGTATCTTCTAGTCGAAGCAAGTCTGAGGTGCTGGTCTTGTTTCCTTTCTTCTTGGCGGCGGTTTTCCTGGCGGCTCTCTTGTCCTTCCTGGCTCTCTTTGCAGCTTCATGATCGTACTTTGTCTTCCAAAATTTGTCATTAGCCTGTGAAAATCAGCAAAAGTCTGAGTAAAGATAAAACATCAAGGATGAAGGTAAAAATGCTCAATTTGGCAGCTTACCGTTGGAGCCGGGTTAGCTTTGCAGAAAGGGCTTAAGCCCACCTTGCCACAGTCTGCTAGGCTTTCGTTCAAGAGCGACTTTGTCATATCATCAATGACGTCGTTAGGTAAATTGTCAGGGCTGTGCCGCAAAGGATCATCCTTCTCGCCTGTGTAGGTGCACATAAAACCAGAACGACGGCTCAATGGAATGATCCGCTAGGCAAGCCAAACCCAAACCAAATCGATATCACTTAAACCATTCCCCAAAAGAGCCTTGATTTTAGCCATGGTGGGGGCGAGTTTCTGGCGATTAGCAGCGGATAACTTGTCTGGTAGAGGATGATTAGACTCGAGGCGCAGGGCGCAAAAGCCGGGCAGAGGGTTCTCATCAGCCGGAGAAGTGTCTTGGCAATAGAACCATGTCTGGTTCCAGTCTTTGGGGTGACTTGGTGGATTTGCATAAGGGAAAATGGCGTCTCTCCGTCGTTGGATTGAGACCCCGCCAAGCTCCAAGCTAGGCCCGTTGGCACATTCATTCTGGCGGTTCAAATAAAATAACTCTCTGAAGAGTAGCAAGTTGGGCTCTTCTCCAAGATACACCTCACAGAACACTTGAATGTTGCAAATATTAGACATGGAGTTAGGTCCGATGTCTTGAGGACGGAGGTCAAAAAAGTGTAGGACGTCTCTAAAAAACTTTGAGCTGGGTGGGGAAAAGCCCCGGTTCATGTGGTCAGTGAAGATGATGACTTCCCCCTCTTTGGGCTGAGGCTTTTCCTCGGTTGGATCAGGTGCACGGTAGGACATGATTTCCTTCTTTGGCAGATAGCCAGTCTTCACAAAGTCGTCAAGTGTGCTATCTGTGACGGTGATTTGACCCAATTGCATGAAGTGGGTGTTTTGGGCGGCATTATGAAGACGGAAGCCTAACAAAGAGTAAAATTGCCGGTTCAAACTTAAGCCGGAGAGAAAAAAATATTACAGTGCATATTCAAAATGGCGGCTTATAAAGGGGCCTAATGGTATATGACTAATTAAGTCAGGTTACGTAAACCGCCATGAGCAGTGCAAGCATTTAAGCCGCCATGATAAGTTGGATGATATGTGTTGAGCATTGCAATTTAAGTCGGCAATGTGAGCCGCCATGGCTAGATGGACCTAACAAATGCAGTTTTTTTGCCTAAGTGTTACATAAACAAGTTTCACAGGCTGCAACTATTATTTTGGATCAACGACTGTTCAGGAAAAGAAAAATAAATCTAGACCTAAAAACCAGTACAGATGAGTTCATGAGCTTTCACAAAGATCTTTTCTTCCAGGAAAGGGGATCTACTCATATCAAAAGTGGAAATAAAACAGCTACCGCATTGGTTGTACACCGTTTTCAGATCAAAAAAGCTTGCGGTACGAGCATGGTAGATGAACTACGGTCAACTACGAGGAACACAGAGAAACTTGCAAACCCTAATGCGGATCTGAGGTATGGGAAGGCAGAAACTTACAGCTGCAGATCTACTGCGGGGGGTCGCTCCCGTTCTCTGGATCGACTCAGGTTGATGCAGCGGCCGAGGTTGAGGAAGACGAGGTGCTCTGCGGCGGCGGCGGAGCTCGAGCGGTAGAAGGGTTGCGAGAGGAAGAAGACGCTGGAAAGGGGGGAATGAGGGAAGATCGGTCGTGCCTATTTATAAGGGAAGGCTCTTAAAGTGGGCGCGAAAAACGAGGAGGCTAGAAATATGGTTATCCAGCTACCAGGACGCCTCGGTTTTCGGGATGGTCGTTAAGATAAGGATCCTCTCGGATATGTTGGATAAAGTGTGAAGTAATGATAGATGACATCATGGCGGGTTATCGCAAATCCAGAAGATGCCGTCATGGCGGGTTACAAATTCTTGCACAATGAAGAGCAGAAGATTTTTTATAAATGTTGAAGATTGACATGAACCAGTTCAAATCAATCTGGGGCCTAATGTTGGGGATATAACTATTAGGTATGACCCGCCCAGGAGGGGCCGGGTTATACCTATGGCGATTCATGGAGCCCAAGACAGCTTTGGAAGATGGCGGTTCAGTCAAGGGCCCAAGGCCCAAAGGCGACTCAAGGCCCGTAGAGATAAACTGCCATAAGTACATAACTTGTATTGTAAGGCAAAGATAGTTAGAGACCGAGCCGGACACTGTTTATGAGCCGGCCGGGATTCTGTGAGCCGCTGGGCGTCGACCTATGTATATAAAGGGACGACCCGCGGCGGTTCAGGACAAGTAAGATCAGATCGAAAGCTAGGTCAAGCGGATTCGCTCCCTAGTAATCGAAACATAAGCAATCCCACCTCAAACTGGATTAGGCCTTTACCTTCACTGCAAGGGGCCGAACCAGTATAAACCCTCGTGTCCTTTGTCCCGTTTTAACCCCTTTAAGCTTCCTAGTTGCGATGGCTCCACGGTTAAGTCCTTTCACTAGGACATCTGCTGTGACAATTCCTAGTTGCGATGGCTCCACGATTAACTCTCTATCTGCTCATTGCTGAAATCGGTCTCACCGCGTTCATGCAATCGGTCACACCGAGATGAAGTTTTGCCCTAACCCTAGCACATCAGTCCCACCGAGTTGATCATGTTGGTCCCACCGAGAATCCTAACATTCACATTTTGAACTGAATCGGTATCACTGAGTTCTCCTATTCGGTTGACCGAGTTGGGTCAAATGTGTGTAACGGTTGGATTTTGTGTGGAGGTGATACGTCTCGAACGTATCTATAATTTTTGATGTATTCATGCCATGTTTATAATATTTCTACATGATTTTGGTATGATTTGGTTAGAACTAACCCGGACTGACGCTGTTTTCAGCAGAACTACCGTGGTGTTGTTTTTTGTGCAGAAATAAAAGTTCTCGGAATGCGCTGAAAATCAACGGAGATTTTTTATGGAAAATATAAAAAATAATGGAACGAAGAGTTATCGGAGGGGAGTCCCGTGGGCCCCATGAGGGTGGAGGGCGTGCCCAACCCCCTGGGGCGCGCCCCCTGCCTCGTGGACTCCTTGTGGGGCCCCCTGACTTGTTCCCGACGCCAACTTCTCCTATAAATCCCCAAACTTCCAGAACATAACATAGATCGGGAGTTCCGCCGCCGCAAGCCTCTGTAGCCACCAAAAAGCAATCAGGGCCCTATTTCGGCACCCTGCCGGAGGGGGAATCCATCACCGGTGGCCATCTTCATCAGCCCGACGCTCTCCATGACGAGGAGGGAGTAGTTCACCCTCGGGGCTGAGGGTATGTACCAGTAGCTATGTGTTTGATCTCTCTCTCTCTCTCGTGTTCTTGATTCGGCACGATCTTGATGTATCGCGGGCTTTGCTATTATAGTTGGCTCTTATGATGTTTCTCCCCCTCTACTCTCTTGTAATGGATTGAGTTTTCCCTTTGAAGTTATCTTATCGGATTGAGTCTTTAAGGATTTGAGAACACTTGATGTATGTCTTGCATGTGCTTATCTGTGGTGACAATGGGATATTCACGTGATCCACTTGATGCATGTTTTGGTGATCAACTTGTGAGTTCCGTGACCTCGTGAACTTATGCATAGGGGTTGGCACACGTTTTCGTCTTGAACCTCCGGTAGAAACTTTGGGGCACTCTTTGAAGTTCTTTGTGTTGGTTGAATAGATGAATCTGAGATTGTGTGATGCATATCGTATAATCATACCCACGGATACTTGAGGTGACATTGGAGTATCTAGGTGACATTAGGGTTTTGGTTGATTTGTGCCTTAAGGTGTTATTCTAGTACGAACTCTATGATAGATCGAACGGAAG
Organism: Triticum aestivum; assembly: GCF_018294505.1. Lineage (NCBI taxonomy): Eukaryota > Viridiplantae > Streptophyta > Magnoliopsida > Poales > Poaceae > Triticum > Triticum aestivum. The sequence goes on along the minus strand of NC_057811.1, from coordinate 229,599,235 downwards.
AATAGCTACGTGTTATTTTACTATGGACTCTTGAATAGATCGATTAGAAAGAACAACTTTGAGGTGGTTTCGTACCCTACAATAATCTCTTTGTTTGTTCTCCACTATTAGTGACTTTGGAGTGACTCTTTGTTGCATGTTGAGGGATAGTTATATGATCCAATTATGTTATTATTGTTGAGAGAACTTGCACTAGTGAAAGTATGAACCCTAGGCCTTGTTTCCTAGCATTGCAATACCGTTTACGCTCACTTTGTCATTAGTTACCTTGCTGTTTTTATATTTTCAGATTACAAAAACCTATATCTACCATCCATATTGCACTTGTATCACCATCTCTTCGCCGAACTAGTGCACCTATACAATTTACCATTGTATTGGGTGTGTTGGGGACACAAGAGACTCTTTGTTATTTGGTTGCAGGGTTGCTTGAGAGAGACCATCTTCATCCTATGCCCCCCACAGATTGATAAACCTTAGGTTATCCACTTGAGGGAAATTTGCTATTGTCCTACAAACCTCTGCACTTGGAGGCCCAACAACGTCTACAAGAAGAAGGTTGTGTAGTAGACATCAAGCAGTTTCTGGCGCCGTTGCCGGGGAGGTTAGTGCTTGAAGGTATATCTTTAGATCTTGCAATCGAATCTTTTTGTTTCTTGTTTTATCACTAGTTTAGTCTATAAAAGAAAACTACAAAAAAGGAATTAAGGGTGCCTCATATGCTTCGTCTTTTTAATGTCTTTCGTGAAAATGATGGGAAGGAAAATTGTGCTCAAGTACTAGAAGCAGAATTACATAGAATACTTGGCATAAAATATGTGAATGATGAGCATGATTACAATGTTGTTAGTATGAATTCTTTGAATACCCATGATGCTAATGATATGCAAAGCCACAAGCTTGGGGATGTTATGTATGATGAAGATGATATGTTTAGTCCCCCTAGTTTTGATGAGCAAATTTATTATGATGAAAGCATGCCTCCTATTTATGATGATTATTGTGATGACACGTATGCTATAAAGAATAAAGATAACCATGAAACTTGTCATCATGATTTTAATTTTCAATTGGATTATGCTTCACATGATAGTTATTTTGTTGAGTTTGCTCCCACAACTATTCATGAGAAGAAATTTGCTTATGTGGAGAGTAGTAAAATTTCTATGCAAGTAGATCATGAAAAGAATGCTTTATGTGATGGTTATATGGTTGAATTCATTCATGATGCTACTGAAAATTATTATGAGAGAGGATCATATGCTTCTACATATTGCAATAATATCAAGTATCCTCTCTATGTGCTTAAAGTTTTGAAGTTATGCTTGTTTTGCGTTCCTATGCTAGTTGATTATTGTTCCCATAAGTTGTTTGCTAACAAAATCCCTATGCATAGGAAGTGGGTTAGACTTAAATGTGCTAGTCATATTCTTCATAATGCTCTCTTTATGTTTCAATTCTTATCTTTTATGTGAGCATCATTGAAATCATCATGCCTAGCTAGGGGCGCTAAACGTTAGCGCTTGTTGGGAGGCAACCCAATTTTATTTTTGTTCCTTGATTTTTGTTCCTTTTTAGTAATAAATAATTCATCTAGCCTCTGTTTAGATGTGGTTTTATGTTTTAGTTAGTGTTTGTGCCAAGTAGAACCTTTGGGAAGACTTGGGTGAAGTCTTTATGATCTTGCTGTAAAAAACAGAAACTTTAGCTCTCACGAGATTAGCTGCCATTGTTTTACTGGAGAGTGCTTTTAGGTTGATTATTTTTGCAGATGATTAATAGACAAATTACTCAGGACCACCAATTTATTTCAGAATTTTGGAGTTCCAAAAGTATACGTTTGATATAGATTACTACAGACTGTTCTGTTTTTGACAGATTCTATTTTCATTGTGTTGTTTGCTTATTTTGATGAATCTATGAGTAGTATCGGAGGTTATGAACCATAGAGAAGTTGGAATACAGTAGATATTAAACCAATATGAATTTAAAATGAGTTCACAACAGTACCTAAGTGGTGATTTATTTTCTTATACTAACGGAGCTTACGAGTTTTCTGTTAAGTTTTGTGTTGTGAAGTTTTCAAGTTTTGGGTAAAGATTCGATGGACTACGGAATAAGGAGTGGCAAGAGCCTAAGCTTGGGGATGCCCAAGGCACCCCAAGGTAATATTCAAGGACAACCAAGAGCCTAAGCTTGGGATGCCCCTGAAGGCATCCCCTCTTTCGTCTTCGTTCATCGGTAACTTTACTTGGAGCTATATTTTTATTCACCACATGATATGTGTTTTGCTTGGAGCGGCATTTTATTTTATTTAGTTCTGCTTGCTGTTTGAATAATATCCCAAGATCTGAGATTCTTAAATGTTAGGGAGTCTTCACATAGTTACATAATTATTTGACTACTCATTGATCTTCACTTATATCTTTCGGAGTAGTTTGTCGTTTGCTCTAGTGTTTCACTTATATCTTTTTAGAGCACGGTGGTGGTTTTATTTTATAGAAATAGATGAACTCTCATGCTTTACTTATATTATTTTGAGAGTCCTAAACACCATGGTAATTTGCTTTGGTTATGAAATTAGTCCTAATGTGATGGGCATCCAAGATAGGTATAATAAAAACTATCATTTAAAATGCACTGAATACTATGAGAAGTTTGATTCTTTATGATTGTTTTGAGATATGAAGATGGTGATATTAGATTCATGATAGTTGAGTAGTTGTGAATTTGAGAAATACTTGTGTTAAAGTTTGTGATTCCTGTAACATGCACGTATGGTGAACTGTTATGTGATGAAGTCGGAGCATGATTTATTTATTGATTGTCTTCCTTATGAGTGGCGGTCGGGGATGAGTGATGGTCTTTTCCTACCAATCTATCCCCCTAGGAGCATGCGTGTAGTACTTCGTTTCGATAACTAATAGATTTTTGCAATAAGTATGTGAGTTCTTTATGACTAATGTTGAGTCCATGGATTATACGCACTCTCACCCTTCCACCATTGCTAGCCTCTCTAATACCGCGCACGTTTCGTCGGTGTCATACACTCACCATATACCTTCCTCAAAACAGCCACCATACCTACCTATTATGGCATTTCCATAGCCATTCCGAGATATATTGCCATGCAACTTTCCAGCGTTCCGTTTGTTATGACACGTTTCATCATTGTCATATTGCTTTGCATGATCATGTAGTTGACATCGTATTTGTGGCAAAGCCACCTTTATAATCCTTTCATACATGTCACTCTTGATTCATTGCACATCCCGGTAGACCACCGGAGGCATTCACATAGAGTCATATTTTGTTCTAAGTATTGAGTTGTAATTCTTAAGTTGTAAGTAAATAAAAGTGTGATGATCATCATTATTAGAGCATTGTCCCAAGTGAGTAAAGGATGATGGAGACTATGATTCCCCCACAAGTCGGGATGAGACTCCGAACGAAAAGAAGAAAAAAAAGGGAAAAAAAAGAGGCCATAAAAAGAGAAAAAGGCCTAAACAAAAGAAAGAAAAAGAAGAGAGAAAAGGAGAGAAGGGACAATGTTACTATCCTTTTACCACACTTGTGCTTCAAAGTAGCACTGTGATCTTCATGATAGAGAGTCTCCTATGTTGTCACTTTCATATACTAGTGGGAATTTTACATTATAGAACTTGGCTTGCATATTCCAATGAAGGGCTTCCTCAAAATGCCCTAGGTCTTCATGAGCAAGCGAGTTGGATGCACACCCACTCAGTTTCTTTTATTGAGCTTTCATATACTTATAGCTCTAGTGCATCCGTTGCATGGCAATCCCTACTCACTCACATTGATATCTATTGATGGGCATCTCCATAGCCCGTTGATACGCCTAGTTGATGTGAGACTATCTTCTCCTTTTTTTGTCTTCTCCACAACCACCATTCTATTCCACATATAGTGCTATGTCCATGGCTCACGCTCATGTATTGCGTGAAAATTGAAAAGGTTTGAGAACATCAAAAGTATGAAAAAAATTCTTGGCTAGTCATCGGGGTTTTGCATGATTTAAATATTTTGTGTGATGAGGATAGAGCATAGACAGACTATATGATTTTGTAGGGATAACTTTCTTTGGCCATGTTATTTTGAGAAGACATGATTGCTTTGTTAGTATGATTGAAGTATTATTATTTTTATGTCAATATTAAACTTTTGTCTTGAATCTTCCGGATCAGAACATTCATGCCACAATAAAAAAATTACATTGAGAATTATGCTAGGTTGCATTCCGCGTCAAAAATTCTGTTTTTATCATTTACCTACTCGAGGACGAGCAGGAATTAAGCTTGGGGATGCTGATACGTCTCCAACTTATCTATAATTTTTGATGTATTCATGCCATGTTTATAATATTTCTACATGATTTTGGTGTGATTTGGTTAGAACTAACCCGGACTGACGCTGTTTTCAGTAGAACTACCGTGGTGTTGTTTTTGTGCAGAAATAAAAGTTCTCGGAATGCGCTGAAAATCAACGGAGATTTTTTCTGGAAAATATAAAAAATAATGGAACGAGGAGTTACCGGAGGGGAGTCCCGTGGGCCCCACGAGGGTGGAGGGCGCGCCCACCCCCCTGGGGCGTGCCCCCTGCCTCGTGGACTCCCTGTGGGGCCCCTGTTCCCGACGCCAACTTCTCCTATAAACCCCCAAACTTCCAGAACATAACCTAGACCGGGAGTTCCGCCGCCGCAAGCCTCTGTAGCCACCAAAAACCAATCGGGACCCTGTTCTGGCACCCTGCCGGAGGGGGAATCCATCACAGGTGGCCATGTTCATCATCCCGCCGCTCTCCATGACGAGGAGGGAGTAGTTCACCCTCGGGGCTGAGGGCATGTACCAGTAGCTATGTGTTTGATCTCTCTCTCTCTCTCTCTCTCGTGTTCTTGATTCGGCACGATCTTGATGTTCGCGAGCTTTGATATTATAGTTGGATCTTATGATGTTTCTCCCCCTCTACTCTCTTGTAATGGATTGAGTTTTCCCGTTGAAGTTATCTTACCGGATTGAGTCTTTAAGGATTTGAGAACACTTGATGTATGTCTTGCATGTGCTTATCTGTGGTGACAACGGGATATTCACGTGATCCACTTGATGTATGTTTTGGTGATCAACTTGCGAGTTTCGTGACCTCGTTAACTTATGCAGAGGGGTTGGCACACGTTTTCGTCTTGACTCTGCGGTAGAAACTTTGGGGCACTCTTTGAAGTTCTTTGTGTTGGTTGAATAGATGAATCTGAGATTGTGCGATGCATATCGTATAATCATACCCACGGATAGTTGAGGTGACATTGGAGTATCTAGGTGACATTAGGGATTTGGTTGATTTGTGTCTTAAGGTGTTATTCTAGTATGAACTCTATGATAGATCGAACGGAAAGAATAGCTACGTGTTATTTTACTACGGACTCTGGAATTGATCAATCAGAAAGAATAACTTTGAGGTGGTTCCGTACCCTACAATAATCTCTTCGTTTGTTCTCTGCTATTAGTGACTTTGGAGTGACTCTTTGTTGCATGTTGAGGGATAGTTATATGACCCAATTATGTTATTATTGTTAAGAGAATTTGCACTAGTGAAAGTATGAACCCTAGGCCTTGTTTCCTAGCATTGCAATACCGTTTACGCTCACTTTTATCATTAGTTACCTTGCTGTTTTTATATTTTCAGATTACAAAAACCTATATCTACCATACATATTGCACTTGTATCACCATCTCTTCGCCGAACTAGTGCACCTATACAATTTACCATTGTATTGGGTGTGTTGGGGACACAAGAGACTGTTTGTTATTTGGTTGCAGGGTTGCTTGAGAGAGACCATCTTCATCCTACGCCTCCCACGGATTGATAAACCTTAGGTCATCCACTTGAGGGAAATTTGCTACTGTCCTACAAACCTCTGCACTTGGAGGCCCAACAACGTCTACAAGAAGAAGGTTGTGTAGTAGACATCAGGAGGCTACATATACCCCTCCACCCCCTTCTCTATTCAAGAGAGAGCCATTAGAACGTGCCTACACTTCCACTACTCATTTTCTGAGAGAGAACCACCTACTCATGTGTTGAGACCAAGACATTCCAATCCACCCACAAGAATCTTGATCTCTAGCCTTCCCCAAGTTGCTTTCCACTCAAATCATCTTTCCACCATAGCCAAATCTATGAGAGAGAGTTGAGTGTTGGGGAGACTATCATTTGAAGCACAAGAGCAAGGAGTTCATCATCATCACACCATCTATTACCTTTTGGAGAGTGGTGTCTCCTAGATTGGTTAGGTGTCACTTGGGAGCCTCCAACAAGATTGTGGAGTTAAACCAAGGAGTTTGTAAGGGCAAGGAGATCACCTACTTCGTGAAGATCTACCCGAGTGAGGCAAGTCCTTCATGGGCGATGGCCATGGTGGGATAAAAAAGGTTGCTTCTTCGTGGACCCTTCGTGGGTGGATCCCTCCATGGACTCGTGCAACCGTTACCCTTCGTGGGTTGAAGTCTCCACCAACGTGGACGTACGATAGCACCACCTATCGGAACCACGCCAAAAATCTCCGTTTCTTCATTGCGTTTGCACACTCCAATCCTATCCCTTTACTTTCTTGCAAATTGCATGCTTTACTCTTTCCGCTGCTCATACTATTGCCATGCTTGCTTGAAATGTATTGCGAATGCTTAAACTTGTGATAAAACTCCACCTCAACTAGAAGAACTTAAAAACTGCTACTTTTGCTTGTTGAGGGTCTAATCACCCCCCCTCTAGACACCTCTTCTTGATCCTTTCACCGTCCTAATGGCATGTCAAGCTAACAGGAGGCAGATGAGCAAGCGGTGTGGCAACCTTGTCAGGGCTCCTCCTCCTCATGACATCTAGTGATGCATTTAATTGTAGCGACCAGACCTCAAATGGTTTGTGCTGCTGTGCACCAGTGTCATCCCTGGATCAGTAATGCTGACACGCACAGTACAAATGGAGGATTTATAACAGAGTAGCAATCACACACTTATTACATCGAATATCTCCGAAGAGATTAAGTATGATAAACATGGCTTAAGGCCATCTAAAACGATAACAGCGGAAGACTTGGAAGATAAGTGAGTCCATCAACTCCAGCGGCATCACTGAGTATAAGACCACGACCTAAGGCACCTCACTCGTCGTCTGAAAAGTCTACAACATGAAACGTTGCAGCCCGAAAACGGGTCAGCACATAGAATATGCTGGCAATGTAACACATAGAGAATAATGAACAATAACAATGCTATACTACATGCATATATGGCTGGTGGAAAGCTCTATGGTTACAGTTTTGCGAAAAGCCAATTTTATCCTACTTCAAAGGAATAAATTTTATTTAACTATCATGGTGGTTGTGAAACATTGAGATGGTTGACAGCATCTCAATCCCAATTAAAAAGTCATCAATAACCCAACAAAATTAATTAGAAGTAACATAGTGATGAGATTCACATGATAATCCAAGTACTAGATACTCAAGTTGTCCAAAACCGGGGACACGGCTAACCATGATTAGTTTGTACACTCTGCAGAGGTTTGTGCACTTTTCCCCACAAGACTTGATCTCCTCCGTTGGATTACTCGCACTACGTGGCGTTTGAGTAACGGATGACCAAGACACAGTCTTTCAGAAGTGTTTGCACCTTACGTATGGGTAGACAGTTACACCTACTTTCCCCTACATCTGCTAGTCTACCACTGTAAGAGTTCACACAACTTAGTCAACTATGCTAGAGCCCATAATAGCTTGCGGCTGCACACGGAAGTTTCTAGCATGAATAATCTCATGATCCCTTTGAACCTGGGTGGCGGTCCAAAAGAAAAAAAACAGGCAATCCTGGAATACCCAGGTACCTCAATCCACCCAGATGTGAGTTTAAGTTGCCACCTTAAGTAAACCATTAATTAACAATCTCACATCTATCATGAATTTCACTCAAACCCAATCCACGTCTACGAGCATAGCATGGCAATAATAAAAGCAACGTAGAAGTAACTCCCAAGGGTTTGATAAGAAAACAGGTAATAGGTTCTACCTCAACTACTTCCCAATACCCACAATTTAATTAGATCCTAATCATGCAAGTGTTTGAGGAAAACAGATCTAATGCAATAAAAACTGGGTATGAACGGGATATGATCAAAGTGTTACTTGCCTTGCTGATGATCCGCAAAACCTAGCGATTCGAAGTAACAAGCGGCACACTCCGGATACTCTATCGCAAACAAACAAGCATACAATCAGTACTCATCTAATGCACAGGTAAAACTCGAATGAAAGATCCAACCAGAAAGTCCAACTTAAGAACTCCGGTTTGCAAAAAGAATCAACTCGAAAGAAGCAACGAAAGTCAAACAGCGAAAGAAAGAAACTTCGTTTACTAATCTGGATCTATGTCAAATTTTACTGTAGCAAAAACCTGCTTCAGTAGGTTAAACGGAAAGAGAATTTCGAGACGAAACTCTAGGCACTTGAATCGCCTGATTCCGATAAACGAGCGAGAAGTTAAACAGATTCGAAAATTCGATCAGAAATCGAATCTGAGAAAATAACGAGAAAACTCCGACGAAAAAGAAAAACGGACGAACGGTTAAAGAACGGACGTTCGTTAACAGAGAAAAACCGACGAACGCGTTCGTCGAAACGAACGGTTCGGTGAACGCTCGAAAAATAATAAAACCGAAATAAAAACTGATCTAGGGTTTTTTTTAAACGAAAACCGGCAAAGTCAACGGGCGGCGGCAGTACCTCGTCGGGCTCCGGCGAGGGGCTCCGGCGGGGCGGCGAACTCGGGCGGCGGGGTGCGGGGCTCGGCGAGGGGCGGGCGAGGCGAGGGCGGCTG